>NC_041389.1:10377426-10417358 GCF_002162155.2 Triticum dicoccoides
ACCCGTTTCGTGGACTATTACTCATCGTTTTGAGGTAAGCAGCAATTTCTATGGTTACTGAAACCCCGAGGTGCGCTTACGTGTACGTCATTAACACTCGCTATTTTGGCCGATTGTAGTCTGTTTCGTGGACTATTACTCACCATTTTGGGGTCTCGGAGCGATTTTTATGGTTGCTGAAGCCCAAGGTGTGCTTACGTGTTGATCTTCAACACTCGCAATTTTGGTCGATTCTGTCCCGTTTCATGGGCTATTACACATCGATTTGGGGTTCCAGAGTGATTTTCATGGTTCCTGAACCCCAATGTGCGCTTACGTGGAGGTCATTAACACTTGCAGTTTTGGCCCATTCTGTCCCGTTTCGTGGATTATTACTCACCGTTTTTGGGCCCCGGAGCGATATTCTTGGTTGATGTACCCCAAGTTGCTTACTTGCATGACAATAACACCCACCGTTTTGGCCGATTCTGGCCCGTTTCATGGACTATTACTCACCGTTTTGGGGCCCCGTAGCGATTTTCTTGGTTGATGAACCCCAAGGTGCGCTTACGTGCATGACATTAACAATCGCCGTTTTGGCCTATTCTGGCCTGTTTTGTGGCCTATTAGTCACCGTTTTCGGGTCCCGGGCGATTTTTATAGTTGCTTAACCCCTAGGTGCACTTACATATCATTCATCAACACTCACCGTTTTGGCCGATTCTGACCTGTTTCATCGACTATTACTCATCGTTTTGGGGTAAGGAGGAATTTCCACGGTTACTGAACCCCGAGATGCGCTTACGTGTACGTCATTAACACTCGCTATTTTGGCTGATTGTAGCCTGTTTCGTGGACTATTACTCACCACTTTGGGGTCTCGGAGCGATTTTTATGGTTCCTGAAGCCCAAGGTGTGCTTACGTGTCGTTCTTCAACACTCGCGATTTTGGACGATTTTGTCCTGTTTCATGGGCTATTACACATCGATTTGGGGTTTCGGAGCGATTTTCATGGTTACTGAACCCCAATGTGCGCTTACGTGCAGGTTATTAACACTCGCAGTTTTGGCCGATTCTGGCCCGATTCATGGATTATTACTCAACGTTATGGGGTCCCGAAGCGATTTACTTGGCTGATGTACCCCAAGGTGCGCTTACGTGCATGACATTAACACACACCATTTTGGCCGATTCTGGCCCGTTTCATGGACTATTACTCACCGTTTTGGGGTCCCGGAGCGATTTTCTTGGTTGATGAACCCCAAGGTGCGCTTACGTGCATGACATTAACACTCGCTGTTTTGGCCTATTCTAGCCTCTTTTGTGGACTACTAGTCACCGTTTTCGGGTCCCGGGCGATTTTTATTGTTGCTGAACCCCTAGGTGCGCTTATGTATCATTCATCAACACTCAACGTTTTGGCCGATTCTGACCCGTTTCATGGACTATTACTAATCGTTTTGGGGTAAGCAGCAATTGTCATGGTTACTGAACCCCGAGGTGCGCTTACGTGTACGTAATTAACACTCGCTATTTTGGCCGATTGTAGCCTGTTTCTTGGACTATTACTCACCATTTTGGGGTCGGAGCGATTTTTACGGTTGCTGAAGCCCAAGGTGTGCTTACGTGTCGTTCTTCAACACTCGCAATTTTGGCCGATTCTGTCCCGTTTCATGGGCTATTACACATCGATTTGGGGATCCGGAGCGATCTTCATGGTTACTGAACCCCAATGTGCGCTTACGTGCATGTCATTAACACTCGCAGCTTTGGCCGACTCTGGCCCGATTCGTGGATTATTACTCACCGTTTTGGGGTCCCGAAGCGATTTACTTGGTTGATGAACCCCAAGGTGAGCTTACGTTTATGACATTAACACTCACCGTTTTGGCCTATTCTGGCCCGTTTCATGGGCTATTACTCACCGTTTTGGGGTCCCGTAGCGATTTTCTTGGTTGATGAACCCGAACGTGCACTTACGAGCATGACTTTAACACTCACCGTTTTGGCCAATTTTGGCCCATTTTGTGGATTATTAGTCACCGTTTTCGGGTCCCGGGCGATTTTTATGGTTGCTGAACCCCTAGGTGCGCTTACGTATCATTCATCAACCTCACCCTTTTGGCCGATTATGACCCATTTCATGGACTATTACTCATCGTTTTGGGCTAATGAGCAATTTCCATGGTTACTGAACCCCGAGGTGCGCTTACGTGTAGGTCATTAACACTCGCTATTTTGGCCGATTGTAGCCGGTTTCGTGGACTATTACTCACCATTTTGGGGTCCCGGAGCAATTTTTATGGTTGCTGAAGCCAAGGTGCCCTTACGTCTCGTTTCTCAACACTCGCAATTCTGGCCGATTCTGTCCCGTTTCATGGGCTATTACACATCGATTTGGGGTTCCAGAGTGATTTTCATGGTTAATGAACCCCAATGTGTGCTTACGTGCGGGTCATTAACAATTGCAGTTTTGGCCGATTCTGGCCCGTTTCGTGGATTATTACTCACCGTTTTTGGGTCGCGAAGCGATTTACTTGGTTGATGTACCCCAAGGTGCGCTTACGTGCATGACATTAACACTCGCCGTTTTGGCCTATTCTGACCTGTTTTCTGGACTATTAGGCACCGTTTTCGGGTCCCGGGCGATTTTTATAGTTGCTGAACCCCTAGGTGCGCTTACGTATCATTCATCAACACTCACCGTTTTGGCCGATTCTGACCTGTTTCATGGACTATTACTCATCGTTTTGGGGTAAGGAGGAATTTCCACGGTTACTGAACCCCGAGGTGCGCTTACATGTACGTCATTAACACTCGCTATTTTGGCCGATTGTAGCCTATTTCGTGGACTATTACTCACCATTTTGGGGTCTCGGAGCGATTTTTATGGTTGCTGAAGCCCAAGGTGTGCCTATGTGCCGTTCTTCAACACTCGCAATTTTGGCCGATTCTGTCCTGTTTCATGGGCTATTACACATCGATTTGGGGTTCCGGAGTGATTTTCATGGTTACTGAACCCCAATGTGCGCTTACGTGCAGGTCATTAACACTTGCAGTTTTGGCTGATTCTAGCCCGTTTCGTGGATTATTACTCACCGTTTTGTTGTAAGGAGCGATTTCCACGGTTACTGAACCCCGAGGTGCGCTTACGTGTAGGTCATTAACACTCGTTATTTTTGGCCGATTGTAGCCTGTTTCGTGGACTATTACTCACCTTTTTGGGGTTTCAGAGCGATTTTTATGGTTGCTGAAGCCCAAGGTGTGCTTACGTGTCGATCTTCAACACTCGCAATTTTGGCCGATTCTGTACCGTTTCATCGGCTATTACACATCGATTTGGGGTTCCGGGGTGATTTTCATGGTTACTGAACCCCAATGTGCGCTTACGTGCAGCTCATTAACACTTGCAGTTTTGGCTGATTCTGGCCCGTTTCGTGGATTATTACTCACCGTTTTTGGGTCCTGAAGCGATTTTCTTGGTTGATGTACCCAAGGTGTGCTTACGTGCATGACATTAACACTCACTGTTTTGGCCGATTCTGGCCCGTTTCGTGGAATATTACTCTCCGTTTTGGGGTCCCGGAGCGATTTTCTTGGTTGATGAACCCCAAGATGCGCTTATGTGCATGACATTAACACTCGCCGTTTTGGCCTATTCTGGCCTGTTTTGTGGACTATTAGTCACCGTTTTTGGGTCCCGGGCGATTTTTATAGTTGTTGATCCCCTAGGTGCGCTTACGTATCATTCATCAACACTCACCGTTTTGGCCGATTCTGACCTGTTTCATGGACTATTACTCATCTTTTGGGGTAAGGAGCAATTTCCACGATTAATGAACCCCGAGGTGCGCTTACGTGTACGTCATTAACACTCGCTATTTTGGCCGATTGTAGCCTGTTTCGTGGACTATTACTCACCATTTTGGGGTCTCGGAGCGATTTTTATGGTTGCTGAAGCCCAAGGTGTGCTTACGTGTCGTTCTTCAACACTCGCAATTTTGGCCGATTCAGTCCCGTTTCATGGGCTATTACACATCGATTTGGGGTTTCGGAGCAATTTTCGTGGTTACTGAACCCCAATGTGCGCTTACGTGCAGGTCATTAACACTCGCAGTTTTGGCCGATTCTGGCTCGATTCGTGGATTATTACTCACAGTTTTGGGGTCCCCAAGTGATTTTCTTGGTTGATGAACCCCAAGGTGCGCTTACGTGCATGACATTAACACTCACCATTTTGGCCGATTCTGGCTCGTTTCGTGGACTATTACTCACCGTTTTGGGGTCCCGAAGCGATTTTCTTGGTTGATGAACCCCAAGGTGCGCATACGAGCATGACATTAACACTAGCCGTTTTGGCCAATTCTGTCCCGTTTTGTGGACCATTAGTCACCGTTTTCGGGTCCCGGGCGATTTTTATGGTTGCTGAACCCCTAGGTGCGCTTACGTATCGTTCATCAACACTCACCGTTTTGGCCGATTCTGACCCATTTCATGGACTATTACTGATCGTTTTTGCTGGGGAACGTAGTAATTTCAAAATTTTCCTACGCACACGCAAGATGATGGTGATGCATAGCAACGAGAGGGGAGAGTGTGTCGACGTACCCTTGTAGACCGAAAGCGGAAGCGTCATGACAACGCGGTTGATGTAGTCGTGCGTCTTCACGATCCGACCGATCCAAGCACCGAACGTACGGCATCTCCGAGTTCAGCACACGTTCATCTCGATGATGTTTCCCGGACTCCGATACAGTAGGGTGTCGGGGATGAGTTCCGTCAGCACGACGGTGTGGTGACGATGATGATGTTCCACCGACGCAGGGCTTCGCCTAAGCACCGCAACGATATGACCGAGGTGGAATATGGTGGAGGGGGGCACCGCACACGGCTAAGGAACGATCACGTAGATCAACTTGTGTCTAGTGGTGCCCCCCTGCCCCCGTATATAAAGGAGGGAGGGGGAGGTGCGGCCGGCCCCCTAGGGGTGCGCCTGGAGGAGTCCTACTCCCACCGGGAGTAGGACTCCCCCCTCTTGCCTTGGTGGAGAAGGAAAGGGGGGAGGGGAAAGAGGAAAGGGGGGCGCCGCCCCCCTCCTTGTCCTATTCGGACTAGGGGGAGGGGGCGCGCGGCCTGCCCTGGCCGGCCCTCCTCTTCTCCCTCATAGCCCATGTAGGCCCATTAACCCCCGGGGGGGTTCCGGTAACCTCCCGGTACTCTGGAAAAATCCCGATTTCTCCCGGAATGATTCCGTTATCCAAATATAGGCTTCCAATATATCAATATTTATGTCTCGACCATTTCGAGACTCCTCGTCATGTTCGTGATCACATCCGAGACTCTGAACAACCTTCGGTACATCAAAATATATAAACTCATAATGAAACTATCATCGTAACTTTAAGCGTGCGGACCCTACTGGTTCGAGAACTATGTAGACATGACCTAGAACTGTTTCTGGTCAATAACCAATAGCGGAACCTGGATGCTCATATTGGCTCCTAGATATTCTACGAAGATCTTTATCGGTCAAACCGCATAACAACATACGTTGTTCCCATTGTCATCGTTATGTTACTTGCCCGAGGTTCGATCGTCGGTATCCAATACCTAGTTCAATCTCGTTACCGGCAAGTCTCTTTACTCGTTACGTAATGCATCACTCCGTAACCAACTCATTGGCCACATTGCTTGCAAGGCTTATAGTGATGTGCATTACCGAGAGGGCCCAGAGATACCTATCCGACAATCGAAGTGACAAAACCTAATCTCGAAATACGCCAACTCAACATCTATATTTGGAGACACCTGTAGAGCTCCTTTATCATCACCCAGTTACGTTGTGACGTTTGGTAGCACACAAAGTGTTCCTCCGGTAAACGGGAGTTGCATAATCTCATAGTTGTAGGAACTTTGTATAAGTCATGAAGAAAGCAATAGCAACATACTAAACGATCAAGTTCTAGGCTAACGGAATGGGTCAAGTCAATCACATCATTCTCCTAATGATGTGATCTCTTTAATAAAATGACAACACATGTCTACGGTTAGGAAAGATAACCATCTTTGATTAATGAGCTAGTCAAGTAGAGGCATACTAGTGACATTAAGTTTGTCTATGTATTCACACATGTATCATGTTTCCGGTTAATACAATTCTAGCATGAATCATAAAAATTTATCATGATATGAGGAAATAAATAATAACTTTATTATTGCCTCTAGGGCATATTTCCTTCAGTCTCCCACTTGCACTAGAGTCAATAATCTAGATTACATAGTAATGATTCTAACACCCATGGAGTCTTGGTGCTGATCATGTTTTGCTCGTGGAAGAGGCTTAGTCAATGGGTCTGCAATATTCAGATCCGTATGTATATTGCAAATCTCTATGTCTCCCACCTGGACTTGGTCCCAGATGGAATTGAAGCGTCTCTTGATCTGCTTGATCCTCTTGTGAAATCTGGATTCCTTTGCCAAGGCAATTGCACCAGTATTGTCACAGAAGTTCTTCATCGGTCCCGATGCACTAGGTATGACACCTAGATCAGAAATGACCTACTTCATCCAGACTCCTTCATTTGCTTCTTCCGAAGCAGCTATGTACTCCACTTCGCATGTAGACCCCGCCACGACGCTTTGTTTAGAACTGCACCAACTTACAGCTCCACCGTTTAATAAAAACACATATCCGGTTTGCGATTTAGAATCGTCCGGATCAGTGTCAAAGCTTGCATCGACGTAACCATTTATGACTAGCTCTTTGTCACCTCCATAAACGAGAAACATATCCTCAGTCCTTTTCAGGTATTTCAGGAAGTTCTTGACCGCTGTCCAATGATCCACTCCTAGATTACTTTGGTACCTCCCTGCTAAGCTTATTGCTAAGCATACATCAGGTCTGCTACACAGCATTGCATACATGATAGAGCCTATGGCTGAAGCATAGGGAACATCTTTCATTTTCTATCTATCTTCTGCTGTGGTCGGGCATTGGGTCTGACTCAACTTCACACCTTGCAATACAGGCAAGAACCATTTCTTTGCCTGATCCATTTTGAACCTTTTCAAAACATTATCAAGGTATGTGCTTTGTGAAAGTCCAATTAAGCGTCTTGATCTATCTCTATAGATGTTGATGACCAATATGTAAGTAGCTTCACCGAGGTCCTTCTTTGAAAAACTTTTATTCAAGTATCCCTTTATACTATCTAGAAATTCTATATCATTTCCAATTAACAATATGTCATCTACATATAATAGCAGAAATGCTACAGAGCTCCCACTCACTTTCTTGTAAATACAGGCTTCTCCAAAAGTCTGTATAAAACCTTATGCTTTGATCACACTATCAAAGCATTTATTCCAAATCCGAGATGCTTGCACCAGTCCATAAATGGATCATTGGAGCTTGCACACTTTGTTAGCATCTTTTGGATCGAAAAAACCTTCCGGTTGCATCATATACAACTCTTCTTCCAGAAAACCATTCAGGAATGCAGTTTTTACATCCATTTGCCAAATTTCATAATCATAAAATGCGGCAATTGCTTACATGATTCGGACAGACTTAAGCATCGCTATGGGTGAGAAAGTCTCATCATAGTCAACCCCTTGAACTTGTCGAAAACCTTTTGCAACAAGTCGAGCTTTGTAGACAGTTATATTACCATCAGCGTCGGTCTTCTTCTTGAAGATCCATTTATTCTCAATGGCCTGCCAATCATCGGGCAAGTCAACCAAAGTCCATACTTTGTTCTCATACATGGATCCTATCTCAGATTTCATGGCTTCAAGCCATTTTGCGGAATCTGGGCTCATCATCGCTTCCTCATAGTTCGTTGGGTCATCATGGTCAAGAAACATGACTTCCAGAATAGGATTACCGTACCACTCTGGTGCGGATCTTACTCTGGTAGACCTACGAGGTTCAGTAGAAACTTGATCTGAAGTTTCATGATCAATATTATTAGCTTCCTCACTAATTGGTGTAATTATCACAGGAACCGGTTCTTGTGATGAACTACTTTCCAATAAGGGAGCAGGTACAGTTACCTCATCAAGTTCTACTTTACACCCACTAACTTCTTTCGAGAGAAACTCCTTCTCTAGAAAGGATCCGAATTTAGCAACAAAAATCTTGCCCTCAGATCTGTGATAGAAGGTGTACCCAATAGTCTCTTTTGGGTATCCTATGAAGACACATTTCTCCGATTTGGGTTCGAGCTTATCTGGTTGAAGTTTCTTCACATAAGCATCGCAGCCCCAAACTTTAAGAAACAACAACTTTGGTTTCTTACCAAACCATAGTTCATAAGGCGTCGTCTCAACGGATTTTGATGGTGCCCTATTTAATGTGAATGCGGCCGTCTCTAAAGCATAACCACAAAACGATAGCGGTAAATCAGTAAGAGACATCATAGATCGCACCATATCCAATAAAGTACGATTACAATGTTCGGAGACACCATTTCGTTGTGGTGTTCCGGGTGGCGTGAGTTGCGAAACAACTCCGCATTGTTTCAAATGTAAACCAAACTCGTAACTCAAATATTCTCCTCCACGATCAGATCATAGAAATTTTATTTTCTTGTTATGATGATTTTCCACTATACTCTGAAATTCTTTGAACTTTTCAAATGTTTCAGACTTGTGTTTCATCAAGTAGATATACCCATATCTGCTCAAATCAACTGTGAAGGTGAGAAAATAACGGTACCCGCCATGAGCCTCAATATTCATTGGACCACATACATCAGTATATATGATTTCCAACAAACCAGTTGCTCGCTCCATAGTTCCGGAGAACGGTGTTCTAGTCATCTTGCCCATGAGGCACGGTTCGCAAGTACCAAGTGATTCATAATCAAGTGATTCCAAAAGTCCATCAGTATGGAGTTTCTTCATGCGCTTTACACCGATATGACCTAAACGGTAGTGCCACAAATAAGTTGCACTACCATTATCAACTATGCATCTTTTGGCTTCAACATTATGAATATGTGTATCACTACTATCGAGATTTAATAAAAATAGACCACTCTGTAAGTGTGCATGACCATAAAAGATATTACTCATATAAATAGAACAACCATTATTCTCTGATTTAAATGAATAACCGTCTCGCATCAAACAAGATCCAGATATAATGTTCATGCTCAACGTTGGCACTAAATAACAATTATTCAGGTCTAAAACTAATCCCGACGGTAGATATAGAGGTAGCGTGCCGACCGCGATCTCATCGACTTTGGAACCATTTCCCACGTGCATCATCACCTCGTCCTTAGCCAATCTTCACCTAATCCGTAGTCCCTGTTTCGAGTTGCAAATATTAGCAACAGAACCAGTATAAAATACCCAGGTACTACTGCGAGCATTAGTAAGGTACACATCAATAACATGTATATCACATATACCTTTGTTCACTTTGCCATCCTTCTTATCCGCCAAATACTTGGGGCAGTTCCGCTTCCAGTGTCCAGTCTGCTTGCAGTAGAAGCACCCAGTCTCAAGCTTAGGTCCAGACTTTGGTTTCTTCTCTTGAGCAGCAACTTATTTGTTGTTCTTCTTGAAGTTCCCCTTCTTCTTCCCTTTGCCCTTTTTCTTGAAACTGGTGTTCCTATTGACCATCAACACTTGATGCTCCTTCTTGATTTCTACCTCCGCAGGCTTTAGCATTGCGAAGAGCTCAGGAATAGTCTTGTCCATCCCTTGCATATTATAGTTCATCACGAAGCTCTTGTAGCTTGGTGGTAGTGATTGAAGAATTCTGTTAATGACACTATCATTAGGAATATTAACTCCCAGTTGAATCAAGTGATTATTATACCCAGACATTTTGAGTATGTGTTCACTGACAGAACTATTCTCATCCATCTTCAAGCTATAGAACTTATTTGAGACTTCATATCTCTCAATCCGGGCATTTGCTTGAAACATTAACTTCAACTCCTGGAACATCTCATATGCTCCATGACGTTCAAAACGTCGTTGAATACCCGGTTCTAAGCCGTAAAGCATGGCACACTGAACTATCGAGTAGTCATCAGCTTTGCTCTGCCAGACGTTCTTAACATCGTCAGTTGCATCTGCAGCAGTCCTGGCACCCAACGGTGCTTCCAGGATGTAATTCTTCTGTGCAGCAATGAGGATAATCCTCAGGTTACGGACCCAGTCCGTGTAATTGCTACCATCATCTTTCAACTTAGCTTTCTCAAGGAACGCATTAAAATTCAACGGAACAACAACACGAGCCATCTATCTACAACAAACATAGATAAGCAAAATACTATCAGGTACTAAGTTCATGATAAATTTAAGTTCAATTAATCATATTACTTAAGAACACCCACTTAGACAGACATCTCTCTAGTCATCTAAGTGATCACGTGATCCAAATCAACTAAACCATGTCCGATCATCACGTGAGATGGAGTAGTTTCAATGGTGAACATCACTATGTTGATCATATCTACTATATGATTCATGTTCGATGTCGGTGTCAAAACCGGCGGATCTCGGGAAGGGGGTCCCGAACTGTGCGTCTAGGCGGATGGTAACAGGAGACGAGGGACACGATGTTTTTACCCAGGTTCGGGCCCTCTTGATGGAGGTAAACCCCTACGTCCTGCTTGATTAATATTGATGATGTGGGTTACAAGAGTAGATCTACCACGAGATCAAGGAGGCTAAACCCTAGAAGCTAGCCTATGGTATGATTGTTGTTCGTCCTATGGACTAAAGCCATCTAGTTTATATAGACACCAGAGAGGGCTAGGGTTACACAGAGTCAGTTACAATGGTAGGAGATCTACATATCCGTATCGCCAAGCTTGCCTTCCACGCCAGGGAAAGTCCCATCCGGACACGGGACGAAGTCTTCAGTCTTGTATATTCATAGTCTTGGAGTCCGGCCGATGATGATAGTTCGGCTATCCGGACAACCCCTAGTCCAGGACTCCCTCAGTAGCCCCTGAACCAGGCTTCAATGACGACGAGTCCGGCGCGCATGTTGTCTTCGGCATTGCAAGGCGGGTTCCTCCTCCGAATAATTTATAGAAGATTGTGAACACCAGGATAGTGTCCGGCTCTGCAAAATAAATTCCACATACAACCGTAGAGGGAATAATATTACACAAGTTCAATCTGCTGACGTATTTTTTGGCGTAACGTCACACCACTACCAAGCCTTCAAATTGTTTTTATTGTTTCACCTCAGTGCGTTTAGCGAAGCGGTTTCCTTGGCACGTCTTGTCGAAGCAGAGATCGTGTTCCCCTTATTCCGGGATTCCCATCAATACGGACGTGGGTAACCCAACCGCGCCATTGATTGTGACGCTTGGGAGATAAGCGAGTTTTACCAGGCCAGTGGGGACGCGTGTTTCTGTCCGCCCATATAAGGGGATAAAGATCCAACCTTTTTACCTGCGCCTTCTTCCTCCTTGGCTTATCCATCTCTGCGAACTCGAGCTCTAGCGCCCAAGCACGCACATCTCACCTCAACCTTCTCCAAATATGTCCGGAGCGGGAGGCAAGTGGATGGCTTCCTCCGTCACAGAGGGGCATATCCAGAAGCTGCGCAGCACCGGATACTTGTCCAGCGACATCGCGTATCGGCTCCCCGACGAGGGAGAGCTCACCCCCACACCCAGGCCCCATGAGAGGGTAGTATTCCTTCCCCATTTCCTCCGCGGACTGGGCTTCCCACTTCATCCCTTTGTCCGGGGGCTCATGTTCTACTACGGCCTAGATTTCCATGATCTGGCCCCGAATTTTATCCTCAACATCTCGGCGTTTATCGTCGTGTGTGAGGCCTTCCTCTGCATCCAGCCCCACTTTGGCTTGTGGCTCAAGACCTTCAGTGTCAAGCCGAAGGTTGTAAAGGGCAGCCAAGCGGAGTGTGGAGGCGCCATGGTGGGCAGGATGTCCCACGTTACGTGGCTGGAGGGCACCTTTGTGGAAACCATCAAGGGGTGGCAATCGGGGTGGTTCTACATCACCGAGCCGCGTGATCCCAAATGGGAGCGGCCCCTGAATTCAGATCCGGCATCCCCACACGGCTCACCTCCTGGAAAGAGAGCGGCCGGATCTGGGGGGATTCGGAGGAGCTGACCGGACTCCAAGCCTGTACCCAGAAGTTGGTGGACAAGAAGCTCAAGCTTGTCAACGTAGTCTAGGTTATGCTCATCCGCCGGATTCTCCCGTGCCAACGACGGGGCTTCAATATGTGGGAGTTCGATCCGGCGCAGCACCAGACTTTGAATGGGCTCTTCGACACTACGTACGAAGAGGTCTGGAAGGTGCTGTTCAAGGGCGCGGATCCGCATCCGCTACAGAAGATTGCGGATTCAGCTCGCAGCGTCCAGCTGATGAGGTAAGTGATATTGTCCTTTACGGGACGCTTGTTATTCATAGTTTGACTCTATGCGGGATCTAAACTCCCTTTCCTTTGACAGGACTGGCTGAAGAAGGCCGCACAGGCTATCTGTCCGGCCTCATTGCCAGAGGACCCAGCTGACGCCCGCCTAACGGGACTGCTGGCTCTGGCACCCCACGTGGTGCCGGAGAAGAAGGCCAAGAAGAAGGCCACGGGGACTCGGAGGAGTTCCCGTTTTCAGGTGCTATCGGATGATGATTCCGAGGACGACTCCTCCCACCAAGGCGAGGAGGAGAAGAAGAAAGCCTCTCCCCCGGCGGGGGGATGGAAGAAAAGGAAGCCCTCCCCAACAAGGGAGGCCGAAGGGGCCAAGAGGGGAAAAACTCTTCCCCTGGACTGTTCCGCCAACGCCAGTGACGACGACGAGGACTGGCCTCCAAGGGCCAAGCCTCTGGCGAGATCGTAATTATCCGGACTCCCGAATAACTTCAAGGTTTTCGTTTTCCGCCACATTATGTCTTTCTAATGCCGCATACAAACCTGCAGTCCGCCTAAGGATGATCTCCCTACTTCGTCGAGCGGGTCCTTAGGGGCATCGGATATGGATTCTCTTCTGATTGCCTCCACCCCCCGTGATGCAGACGATGCCGAGGTAGGATCCTAGGAAGGGACCCACCAGAAGGAGAGGGCCCCGGAGGTGTTGCAGGACAACCTACCGGACTTTGCACCGGACTCAGCCCCGGAACCCATAGTGGCTCCGGAGTCCGGCGGGCGACCCCTTCGTAAGAAGGGCAAGACCGCGACACCGGCTGCCTCCGTCCAACCGGAGGTGCCGGATAATTTGCTGGAGGTGCTAAACGGCGCCTCCATCAAGGAGGAACACCGCACTGTTATGAGTGCGGTGATTCAGAAGGTTCAGCTCGCCAAGAGCGGGCTGACCGAAGCCTGCAGCAGCCTTCTAACAGGCTTTGAGTTAAGAATTTCAATATATGTAAAAATGGTACCGCATAGACAGTAGCCCCTGATGCTCGGTTCGGTGTTCGGAAAGAAAAGCCGGACTGAGGATCTTTAGAAAGATAAACGCAGGAGTCATGAAAATATGTCAATATGGGATTGCAGGCTATGCTGCTGACCTCTGCCGCACTGACTGCGGAGGTCAATACTTTAAAGGAAAACCTCGAGCGGTCCGAGAACGAGCTCGGCCATGCCAAGTAGCAGCTCAAGGAAAAAGAAGGTGAGTAATACCTTATGAAAATTGTACCTTATAGAAAAGGATTTGGTTGCAAGAAAAATGACAAGGATAACTGGGGTATTGCAGGGGCCACTAACGAGGTGGCGACCCTGAAGGAGGCGGTGGCCGCGGCCGAACGCAATGCGGCTACGGAGCGCACCGAGCGAGAGAAACAGGAGGCACGGGTGGCGGAGGTACAGCAAGAGCTCCAGGATCTCGTGAACAAACACGAGAGCCTGGAGCGTGACTCGAAGACTCGAGAGTCTGACGTTGCAACGGCTCTTGAGAGTGCCAAAGCCGCTAAGGCCGAAGCCTACAAGGCCCTCCAGGAGGTAGAGGCGGTGAAGAAAATAGCAGTGGGTAAGGCATTTTTCATGCAAAGTAAGCATGTGAGTGTTAATTCCCGGTCGCTTACCCGAATTCGGAGCTCTCCAGGAGCGCTCGCAGATCTTCCCCGCAGCGTGTCCGATGCTGCCGCATTCTACTGGGCCGAGGAGGGGAGCTCAACGAAGAAGTTCTTCTGGTCTCAGTATGATGAGGCCGGACATCCGGTGCCCCTTAGCTACTAGCTGAAGCAGCTGGTCGAGCTCCACAAGGCGGCCGAACAGGCCATGAAGGGCCTCATAGTTCGGTTGTGGCCTAAGGAGGCTATGCCTGGGAGCTACTTCGGCCTGGTGCGGCGGCTGGTGGACGCGTGCCCGTGGGTTGAAGTTATCAAGCACTCCGCCTGTATCGAGGGTGCGCATCGGGCCCTTGCCCGCGCAAAGGTACACTGGGGCAAGATGGATGCCCAGAAGCTTGTGATGGACCCACCACCAGAGGGCAAGGAGTATCGTACACCCGAGATGTATTATAAGAGTGTCCTGAAGGGCGCCCGCGCTATTGCTGGTGAGTGCTCCAAAGATGTAATATTTGAGTAGACTCGCATTTTGTTATCATGTGCGCTGAAAACTTGGTTCATATGCGCTAAGCAACGCTTGTTAATTTAAAATATTACCTTCTGTGCGGCTGTTTATCAAATCTGAGAGATGGCAAATCGTCGGCTTCAGCCCCCATGCCACGAGTGCTGGGGTGTTCGGGATAAACTCGAGCAATCTTGTTCCCATTTTTGGGTCCATCTAGGGAGGCGCTCAACACAATGAACAAGGCAACCGGACTTATAATGCTTGAACACTCTCACTTTGCCATAGAATTCTATAATTTTAAATTTCGGCGAAGCCCCTAGTTTTCGGAAGGCCGAATTTGGGGCGCTATCCACGCCTTGGCCGGACAGAATCCGGCTCCTCGCTGGAAGCGGCCTAAGTCTTTAGGGACTCGCAAAGAACCTCTCGAACAGCGACCAGCTCTCGCCTCATCATGACGGTCAGTTTTAGCTTTCTCCACTGAGGCGTTAACCCAGCTCAACTGGGGCGCAATCGCAGTGGTTCTCCTAGTGCTACCTTAGCCGATAAAACGGAACGTAAGGTACCAAAACATGGGAGCCGGGCAAACCCAACTATTGACCCAAGAACATGATTCGGAGCCGATGCATATAATGCTATAAGTTCGGGGTGCCGCACTTGTGAAAGTGTTCGGACTTATCACACCATAACGAGGGAAACATAAGCCCCTGGTGTATTTAGCCGTACCAAAACGTACGGATGCAGCATGTCATAGATGAACATATGTGTAAGAAAGAAATGCAATTAGAAGCAAAAATGTGCTGCATTGCTTTATTCAAATAAAAATGTGCTGCAGTGCAGGACGATACAAGTGGTGCGGTAAGCAAGGGATGGGACTGTTTAACATGTCCCCCTCCAGGGGTAGGCTACGGAATAATGCATAAAACGGATTTAATGCTCATGATAGAGACCACCTGGATTTTCGTTGTAGCCTTTCTCCTTCCCTGGCTGTTGCATCGTGGGTTCGGCATGTCTGCTGCCGGACAGGGCCTCTGATGAACGGAGTCCTGTAGGTAAAAAATAAAAGGAAAAGAAAAAGAAATGACACACTTAAGAGCCCCTGGTGCGGTTGAGCTGCAGTCTGGGCTTATCGTGGTCGATCCCCTTGCCCCATGCCCATGGTATCTTCAGAGCGTAATCGAGTACGCGAAGGGCCTGTCTTAATGTTTTACAGGGGCTGGGGTTGGGGCCGCACTGCTACGCGTGCTCAGAACGTGCCAGGTGGTCGTGTTGTAGGTTACTCCGGGCACGCTTAGCTGTGCCCGGCCGCTTGGCAGCCGGACTCGAGAGTTGCCTTAAAAGACTGCTTTGCACTTCTGCCGCGAGAGCCGCTGTATGTTCCTCCGTTCGGAGGGAGCATTCAGTGTTTCTGTTGACCATGATGACTCCTCTAGGGCCTGGCATCTTGAGCTTGAGGTATGCGTAGTGCGGCACCGCGTTGAACTTTGCGAACGCGGTACGTCCGAGCAAGGCATGATAGCCACTGCGGAACGGGACTATGTCGAAGATTAACTCCTCGCTTCGGAAGTTATCCGGGGATCCGAAGACCACTTCTAGTGTAACTGAGCCTGTACAATTGGCTTCTACACCTGGTATGACGCCTTTAAAGGTCGTCTTGGTAGGTTTAATCCTTGAGGGGTCTATGCCCATTTTGCGCACTGTGTCCTGATAAAGCAGGTTTAGGCTGCTACCGCCGTCCATTAGGACTCTGGTGAGATGAAATCCATCGACGATTGGGTCTAGAACCAATGCGGCGAACCCACCATGGCGAATGCTGGTGGGGTGGTCTCTTCGCTCAAAGGTGATCGGGCAAGAGGACCATGGATTGAACTTCGGGGCAACTGGCTCCATCGCGTATACATCCCTGAGTGCACGCTTCCGCTCCCTTTTTGGTATGTGCATGGCATATATCATGTTCACCATCCGCACCTGTGGGGGGAAACCCTTCTCTCCTCTATTGTTCGGCGGTCGGGTCTCTTCCTCGTCATCGCTATGTAGCCCCTTGTCACCGTTTTCGGCAATTAACTTGCCTGCCTGCTTGAACACCCAACAGTCCCTATTGGTGTGGTTAGCTGGCTTTTCAGGGGTGCCATGTATCTAGCACAAGCGGTCGAGAATTTGGTCCAAATTGGACGGACCCTGAGTTGTTCTTTTGAATGGCTTTTTCCGTTGACCGGGTTTAGAGCCTCTGAATCCGGCATTGACTGCCGTATCCTCACTGTTATCGCGGTTAATGCGCCGTTTGTTTTTGTTGCGACGCGACCTGCCACTACGGTCCTTGATATCCGGACTGCCAGAACTTTTGTTGAGGTTGTTGCTGTGTGCTAGCCAGCTATCCTCACCCGCACAGAAGCAGGTCATGAGTGATGTAAGGGCTGCCATGGATTTCGGCTTTTCCTGTCCCACGTGCCGGGCAAGTCACTCGTCGCGGATGTTATGCTTGAAGGCCGCGAGGGCCTCGGCATCCGGACAGTCGATGATTTGGTTTTTCTTGGTTAAGAACCGTGTCCAGAATTGTCTGGCCGATTCGTCTGGCTGCTGAATTATGTGGCTTAGGTCATCTGCATCCGGTGGTCGCACATACGTGCCTTGGAAGTTATCGAGGAATGCGGCTTCCAGGTCCTCCCAACTCCCGATTGACTCTGCTGGCAAGCTGTTAAGCCAGTGCCGGGCTGGTCCTTTAAGTTTGAGTGGGAGATATTTGATGGCGTGGAGATCGTCTCCGCGGGCCATGTGGATGTGGAGGAGATAGTCCTCGATCCAGACCGCGGGGTCTGTTGTGCCATCATAAGATTCAATATTGACGGGTTTAAACCCTTCTGGGATTTGATGATCCATTACCTCATCTGTGAAGCACAGTGGGTGTGCGGTGCCTCTGTACTGGGCGATATCGCGACGGAGCTTGAAAGAGCTTTGTCTGTTGTGTTCAGCCCGGCTGGACTTACTGTGTCCGGGGTGACAGTGATCGTCACGTATTGTGGGGCGCCCACGTGATCCATAGATCGATCTTGATTGTCTTGCCTTATCCTCCAATATGTCTCGCAGGTCCGGAGTGTTCCCCTGTGGCCTTGTGCTTTTCGAGCGATGCCGGGGTACGGGTCTAGTGAAGGGCCTTGAGGCCACTCCATCGCGACCACGGGGTGGTCGGTCAGCCGTATTGTCTCCTGGTGATGCGGGTTCGTAAGCCTCCTCCTCTAATCGGGGGAGTAGCTTGCGTTTAGGGTAGCTTTTGGAGGGGTGTTCGAGCTCATGCTCTTCGGCCGCGAGGACTTCAGTCCATCTGTCGGCTAGCAGATCCTGATCAGCTCTAAGCTGTTGCTGCTTTTTCTTGAGGCTGTTCGCCGTGGCCATAAGCCTGCGTTTAAAACGCTCTTGTTCGACGGGATCCTCAGGCACGACGAATTCGTCATCATCGAGGCTCGCTTCGTCTCCGGAGGGAGGCGTATAGTCCTCTGCCTCTTCTCCTGCCGCTCCTTCATAAGGGCTGGCGTCCCCCCTCCTCCTGTGCTAGATCTTGCTGGAGTGGGTTGTCTTTGGCGCTATCCGGTGTATTATTGTCTCTGGTGCCGGAATCTTCATTCTTGCTATGGTGGGATTTAGAGCGGCGCCGCTGACGCCGGCGCTTGGGCTGTTTCTTGGAGGGGTCATCCTCCGCTATTCCTTCGCCGTTCCCATCCTTTGGGATATCCACCATGTATATATCGTATGAAGAGGTAGCTTTCCAGTGCCCGGTGGGCACTGGCTCTTGGTCGTCTCCGGCATCGTCGTCCATACCGTCGATGTCCTCAGAATCGTAATCTAGCATGTCAGTTAGATCGTCGACAGTGGCTACCTAGTGGGTGGTGGGTGGGCTCTGAATTTCTTCGTCGTCCGCATCCCAACCGTCTTGGTCGCAGTCCGGCCAGGCCTGTCCTGATAACGAGAGGTACTTTAGCGAACTCAAGATGTCACCAAAAGGTGAGTGTTGAAAGATGTCCACCGTGGTGAACTCCATGATCGGCGCCCAATCGGATTCGACTGGAGGGGGCGCGGGAGGTCCGGAGTCCGGCAAGGAGTCCGGCACCTCGGAGTCACGAGCTTCATGGGGGACAAGATCGGTGTTCGGCTCTATCGCCGTAGAGGTTGCAGGCCCCGAGGCGGTGTCTAGGCATCCATCCTCGATCTGCGGAGCTGGCTCCGAATTGAAGATCGGAGTGGTTTCGAGTGCGGCCTCCAGGGTACTATCCGGCTGCAGAGCTAAATCATGCCCATCGTGACAGTACGGCACGCACGGTTGTGGCTCGAATCCGTCGAGGATCAAGTCCCCGCGGATGTCTGCCGTGAAGTTCAAACTTCCAAATCTGACCTAACGGCCAGGGGCGTAGCCTTCAATCTGTTCCAGCTGGCCAAGCGAATTGGCCCGCAGTGCGAAGCCGCCGAATACGAAGATCTGTCCGGGGAGGAAGGTCTCACCCTGGACTGCATCGTCGTTGATGATCGAAGAAGCCATCGAGCCTATCGGTGACGACACAGAGGAACTCTTAATGAAAGCACCAATGTCGGTGTCAAAACCGGCGGATCTCGAGTAGGGGGTCCCGAACTATGCGTCTAGGCGGATGGTAAAAGGAGACGAGGGACACGATGTTTTTACCCAGGTTCGGGCCCTCTTGATGGAGGTAAAACCCTACGTCCTGCTTGATTAATATTGATGATGTGGTTTACAAGAGTAGATCTACCACGAGATCAAGGAGGCTAAACCCTAGAAGCTAGCCTATGGTATGATTGTTATTCGTCCTATGGACTAAAGCCATCCGGTTTATATAGACACCGGAGAGGGCTAGGGTTACACAGAGTCGGTTACAATGGTAGGAGATCTACATATCCGTATCACCAAGCTTGCCTTCCACGCCAAGGAAAGTCCCATCCGGACACGGGAGGAAGTCTTCAATCTTGTATCTTCATAGTCTTGGAGTCCGGCCGATGATGATAGTTCGGCTATCCAGACACCCCTAGTCCAGGACTCCCTCATTCGACGTTTCGGTCTCCGTGTTCCGAGGCCATATCTGTATATGCTAGGTTCGTCAAGTTTAACCTGAGTATTCTGCGTGTGCAACTGTTTTGCACACGTTGTATTTGAATGTAGAGCCTATCACACCCGATCATCACGTGGTGTCTCAGCACGAAGAACTTTCACAACGGTGCATACTCAGGGAGAACACTTCTTGATAATTTAGTGAGAGATCATCTTAAAATGCTACCGTCAATCAAAGCAAGATAAGATGCATAAAGTATAAACATCACATGCAATCAATATAAGTGATATGATATGCCCATCATCATCTTGTGCTTGTGATCTCCATCTCCGAAGCACCGTCATGATCACCATCTTCACCGGCGCGACACCTTGATCTCAATCGTAGCATCATTTTTGTTACGCCATCTATTGCTTCTACGACTATCGCTACCGCTTAGTGATAAAGTAAAGCAATTACAGGGCGTTTGCATTTCATACAATAAAGCGACAACCATATGGCTCCTGCCAGTTGCTGTTAACTTCGGTTACAAAACATGATCATCTCATAAAGTAAAATATAGCATCGCATCTTGACCATATCACAACACAAGATGCCCTGCAAAAACAAGTTAGACGTCTTCTACTTTGTTGTTGCAAATTTTACGTGGCTGTTATAGGCTGAGCAAGAACCATTCTTACCTACGCATTAAAACCACAACGATAGTTCCTCAAGTTAGTGTTGTTTTAACCTTCGCAGGGACCGGGCGTAGCCACACTCGGTTCAACTAAAGTTGGAGAAACAGACACCTGCTAGTCACCTGTGTGCGAAGCACGGTGGTAAAACCAGTCTCATGTAAACGTACGCGTAATGTCAGTCCGCGCCGCTTCATCCAACAATACCGCTGAACCAAAGTATGACATGCTGGTAAGCAGTATGACTTGTATCGCCCACAACTCACTTGTGTTCTAGTTGTGCATATAACATCAACACATAAAACCTAGGCTCGGATGCCACTGTTGGGGAACGTAGTAATTTCAAAATTTTCATACGCACACGCAAGATCATGGTGATGCATAGCAACGAGAGGGGAGAGTGTCCACGTACCCTCGTAGACCGAAAGCAGAAGCGTTATGACAACGCGGTTGATGTAGTCGTACGTCTTCACGATCCGACCGATCCAAGCACCAAACGTACGGCACCTCCGAGTTCAGCACACGTTCAGCTCGATGATGATCCCCGGACTCTGATCCAGCAGGGTGTCGGGGATGAGTTCTGTCAGCACGACGGCGTGGTGACGATGATGATGTTCTACCGACGGAGGGCTTCGCCTAAGCACCGCAACGATATGACTGAGGTGGAATATGGTGGAGGGGGGCACCGCACACTGATGGAGTCATGTATCTAGGGTAGGGTCATAGACCTGTCCAAGTTACCCTCCCCAAGGACATCTTTAGAAGAAGCCGTCTTCCAGTCGACAAAGAGGGACTCCACTCGACGGACTGGAAGACACTCGACGAACTTGAAGACACTCGACCATGAAGACTCACTCAACCGCCAGGAGTCCAAGATCTACTCTGTATCCAAACGGTCTGTATTTAAGTAGTCTTTATGGTCATGATGACGCTTTATGTAAGGCGTTACTAGTAACACCTTACATAAAGTGTACTTTAAACCCTTCGCTACGTGGGCTGGCTGGGGTCTTGGCATCCTCTATATAAGCCAGCCCCCTCCACTGGCAGAAGGGTTCGCACCCCTGTAACTCTCACATACATAATCCAGTCGACTGCCTCCGGGCTACGAGACGTAGGGCTGTTACTTCCTCAGAGAAGGGCCTGAACTCGTAAAACACTTATGTGTACAACTACTCCATAGCTAAGATCTTTCCTCTCCTTAGTACCCCCCTACACTACTGTCAGACTTAGAACCACGACAGTTGGCGCCCACCGTGGGGCAGGTGTCTTAGTGACTTATTGGAGAAGTTGCAATCTTTCCGATTCCCATCATCATGGGTTCAGGTGGAGTTTTGGTTGAGGGCCGCGAGATTCGTCTCGGCGCGCTCATGTTCATCGCCGACGACTCTGCCTGGCTGCAGGAGGCTCCGCTCGACGTGGATGTGGTCCCGGTCCGCGGAGCTACGCACTTTCGAGCATGCGTCCGCGGCGTCCTTCTGCGGCAACCGTCGACTCAGTATCGGCCAGTTTTTGTGTCATCCTCCCTCCCAGCTTCCCGCCGGTGTAAGCGCTCTGGTCGGTCGAGGCTTCAGCGGTGGGTGAGGCACGCAGTGGCTTGCCAGTCCACCACCGCCCAAGTCACAGCAATCGAGCCCGATGAATCTCTCTATGGCATGTTCGACCTGTCGACTGGCTCCGCACAGACTGCATCCGAGTGCGACGGCAGTGATCCGGCGGCGGAGGTCCTGATGGTCGATGGACCGCACGTTCCCCCCGGCTTTCCTGGCACCGAGGGAGGCAACGGAGGAGGCGACCCGTCGAACGACCATGAGGAATACCTCCCCGAGCCCCTCAATTCGCAGCAGAGGGAAGAGCTTCGTTGTCGCGACCGGTTTTTTCCGGGTAATAATTTCCAGAAAAGACCGTCGTGCTCATCAACCCCAGGATTACTGTTAGCTGATGAGGCTCCAACTTGATACAGAAATTCCAAGCAAAATACAAAATATGTAGTACAAGACCATTCTGGCCTGTGAGTACAACAAATGGTTTCTAGTGGTTGATGGCGGAAGCGGGTTGTGAAACATCAGTGTCTATGGGACTCCATTTCCCACGGGAACAGCTGACCAGGTTAATTCCTTTCTTCGCGAGGCTGCTATCTCCATTGTGTGGGTTCCGGGGCTGTCATCACGTCGCTCCTCTCCGTGCAAGAAAAATCTGGCCAAGACAATAGCCAGGGACAAGCCAGTGAGTACTTTGAATGTACTCGCAAACATTATGAACACAGGTATAATATAACAATGATGTGCTGAAAATATTTTATGCACATGACGTTAGTCGAAAATAGTAAATAAATTTGTAATGCGTGCCTGCGGCTATTTATAATATTGCAATAACATAGTAGTATTAAAATTTATGAAATAAATAATAAGCAATGCCACAGTCAGGCGTCTTAGCGACACCACATAAAGGGCTTTAAAAAGAATGCCACAGTCGGGCGTCTGAGCGACACCACATAAAGGGCTTTAAAAGAAATGCCACAGTCGGGCGTGTGAGCTACGCCACATAAAGGGCTTTAAAAGAAATGCCACAGTCGGGCATCTGAGCGACGCCACATAAAGGGCTTTCAAAGAAATGCCACAGTCGGGCGTCTGAGCGACGCCACATAAAGGGCTTTCAAATAAAAGCCACAGTCGGGCGTCTGAGCAATGCCACATAAAGGGCTTTAAAAGAAATGCCACAGTCGGGCGTCTGGGCGACGCCACATAAAGCGCTTTAAAAGAAACAATCATAATGAATATCCCTGGAGGTAGAACCATCCCAGAGATACTCGATAATAACAATAATATCACGGGTTAGTTAACAATAATAATAATCATAGATATCACAAGTCGCGAGTAGTAATTCCATTTCCTGGTTAACCGTTTCACCTCCGAAGACCGACACTAAGACCGACACCTGACCCATCCCAGACTGAAATCCTTAACCATGGACACGGCTATTCGAATAGGTTTATTCTCTGCAGAGGGTGTACTCTTTACCCACGAGTAACGGATTTCTTTAGTCCATCGGGACTAATTCCATCTACGGTCTTTTTGTTGAAAACACACCTAACTTGCACACATCAGCTTAACTCACACGTGTCTGGCATCACCCACGACACCTGTCAAGCAACTCTAAGTGGGGAGGCTACAACCTCGCGTAGCATGGGATCAAATTTATATCGCGCGCTCTAAGGGGTGGCCTCCCCTCTCGGTCCCAACCGGAAACACCCATGCCCCCGGACCAGGTGGCCTGCCTACCAGCTACAACCGGTATCTTCCACCATGGCCTCTCTGTACGGTGTGTGCTAGCAAGAGGTTGACAACTTACTGAACCGTACTCTACTTGCTGTAGAGACGAGTGGTAGTACGAAACAAGTATGGGGGTTACTGGAACAAGACTCGATCTACGGTCGACTCAGGAGGTTTAAGTATTCCCTACATGATTAGTATAACAAATATATTTCATCCAACAGAGTCACCACTCATATCACCTTACCATGCCATATCAGACAGAACCGTCCCGACGGAGACCGGCGACAAACTCATACCTACCCAAGGCAGAGGTTTTTCCCGGTTTCCTGCCGGTATGCATGCAAGGCTCATGAGGGTGATTATCATCACAAGTGTGTCCATTACCAACAGCATGAAAATCAATAACATGTACCCATGCATATGATCACATCACATGAAATAACAAGTCCTTCGAAATGCGGTGGTGTTATAAATGCATCAATGATCACACCAAAAATATTATTCCGGTATTCAGAATGGTTGCCTTCAATGTTGTGGAGGGGTGAGGTGCTCTCCAAAACTTTTGAAAGCTTCTTCTTTCTCCCAAAATCCTATTTGAAAATATGTTTGAATTAACACATACTTCAAAGACAGAACCAAAAAGTTGTTTGAAAATTTTTCAAATAAATCTTAAAATAAACTAGACCAAATTTGAGGAAGGTAGGAAAAAGAATCAACTCATTTGGAGTTGTATTTAAAAAGTTATAGCCAGTCAAAGTTCTGGTCAAAACTGTTATTTAAATTAAAACAGAAAAGAAAATGGTTCGGAAGGGAATACGTTTTCGGAGCGGGGAAAGCGTACTGGGGAAAAATACGCCTTCACTTAACCGACGTGGATAGGCGCAGGGTCACTGACAGTGGGTCCAAGGGGCCCACTGGTCAGGTTTGACCAGTCTATCCCTCCCTCCTCTTCTTCTGCCCGAACGGAGGCGAGGCAACGGCGATCGTCGCCGGCCAACGACGGCTCCCCGCGGGGCTCAAAGAGCGGGGATGGATCCGCCACTCCAGGGCGGTCCTCCCGATGGTCGCCAGGTAGGTGGGGACGGAGGGAGCTGCCGGCGGCGAGCTTCTCGGCGGAGGTGGCCTCGGGAGCAACGTGATTTTTTCTCCCGCGGTGTGTCCCGATCAAAATTGAGTAGTGGGGATGGCTCACGGGAAGATGAGGAAGCTCTTGGTGGAGAGAACGGAGAGTGGGAGACCCTGGTGGTGCCGAATTGGCCGGGGCAATGGTGGGGGCTGCCGTTGCCGGAGATGGGGAAGAAGACCTTCCCCGAGTCGATTTGCTGCCATGGGAGAACTAGGGGAGCATTCTAAGGCTTCCTGCGTGCACGGGGTGGCTCGGGGGCCTCCTTTTATAGCTCGTCGAGGTCAGTTCCGCGGCGGTCGGATAAGCTCTCCGGCGAACTGCCTCGCTGTAGCTTGCAGGGCAACGTGGCGTGGCTGGGGATGACAGCAAGAGCTAGTGGACGAGAGTGCACTACTCCAGGGGCAGGTGGCGAGTGGGAGTGGCTTGGGCGGCACCGACATGGCCAGAGGCTGTCGGGCGGCGGCGGCGGCTAGCGCTTGGCTTGCCGGGCGTGGCGAGGGGCGGCTTGGCGCGTAGCTGAGAGAAGGGGAGCGCGTGGCGAGGTTCTGCAGAGCGGGCCAAAGCCGTGGGGGCCAGCGTGTCGGCTCGGCCGCGTGGCTGCAATACGCGCGCTCTGGGCGCGTCCAGTGCACGCACTGAATGTGCTCGACGAAATGCCATGGCACTCCAGAGCGCTTGGTTGGAGCTGGGATTTAGCAGGGTGGGGTTATAGTCTAAGGCAAAACCATTGGACAAGCTGGTATGATCCAAGGTGCAAGGTCATAATGCAAAGACAAAATCATGTCAAAACTGGCCATGCACACCAGGTGTTTGACAAAATGCCAAGGGCACTTAGGCATTTCTTGGACTGGCCAAAATCTCCAGATCAGTGTCTCTGTGGATGAAAGAGAGAGTGGTGATGTTAGTTGGACAAAAGAAGAAACTTGTTAGTGCAAGTTTTACAGAACTTCAATTCTGGACAGGAAATAAATGACATTATTTGATGAACCAAAAATGATCCAAATGGTGCATGCTCCTGGACTTAAGGGTTTAACATGGAGGACTACAAGTAGGAGAAATAATCAATGGCTAAAGAGCAAGCAAAATTATGGTTGCAGTACAAATCATCAAGTTGGTCCAGAATGGAAATGAGGTTGATCCACTCAATATTTTCAAGGAACAACCCTGGATTTTGCACAAAGTGGAATAATATGCTCCTACTGACCTCCCCTAATTTTGGTAGAAGTTTTAAAGAAATATTTAAATAGGTTGCAGTGCAAAATGCACTCTGGACCAGAGAAGAAAAATTGAGTGCAGGGCTCAAAATATTTCATGAAGGAAATATAATTTAGCATAAAAGTGATTTAAAAACATAACCTGACATCTCCAAATTTTTGTGGAAATTTTAAGTGAATCTATCAAATGGTTGTAGTTCAAATATGGCCATTTAACCTTGAAAAACTATTTTCAAGAAAGTAAAGATCAAGCAATTAATTTAGTTAATAAGTTACACTGATAAAAGAAAAGTTTTTATTGAGAGGTTAAACAAGTCCAATAACATACTTGAAAAAAAATCTTTGGGAAAAACTCATCATAACAGGGAAGGAAATGAGTCAAAAATCAAAAATGGAGCTCAGAAATCCAAAGTTTTAATTCCTGGCAAAAAAAAGTTTATTTCATAAAAACAAGGCCAAATTTTTGGGGTGTCACAGATACTACCCCCCTTAAGAAAAATCTCGTCCTCGAGATTTGTTAAAAGCGGTGCAATAATCATGTGGCTACAGTGAGAGGGCAATAAGTGGTGAAAACCACAGTGTGAAAAACTGGGGTTGCGCGAAAAAGTCTACGGTCCGGGACAAAAACGGGCGATTTCTACGCTGGATATAAATTTAGGATAACTCCTAAATTTAGATATACGCTGATTGTACACGAGAGCACAGTGCTCTCTCTGGCCGACAGGTGGACCCGGGGTCCACTGTCAGTCTCCTCTTCTTCTCCCTCTGGCCCTTTCTTCTTCCTCTCTCCCGCGCGCTTTCTCGCGCTTTCTCCACCGGTGATGCCTAATGCGTAGGGCATCTAGGCCATACCGTGGTAGTGCTCGGCGTGCTAGCTGCCGGTGCAGCGTGCACTCACCTCGCGGGCCAGCGCGCTGTCAGCACTGCTCGCGAATTCGACTCCGAACACGGGCGATCGGCGACGTGCGGAGTTGGTGGACTTCGCCCACCGTACACCGAGCTCGAGCTATAAAAACAGCCGGGGTGACTCTCTCTTCTTCCTTACATCTGGCCTCACTTCTCCTCTTCCTTCTTTCTCCATTACTGCTTACAGAAGCTTGGGTGAGGCTCTAATGGCGGAGGCGATGCCGGACTGGTTTGTGATCCTGATATGCGGAGGGCTGGCGACACTGCTGGGGCTCTCTGTGCTCCTGTGCGCGATGATCTTCGACGAGTATCGCGATGCTGCGGCTCGGGTGTTGGTTCTCCGCGATGGCGGTGATCATGAGGAGTAGATGGAGTGTGTCGGGTGCTAACTGTTGTTAGGGGGTGATTAGCTGGATGTAACGCCGTTGCAAAGTTTTGCAAACAGTGTATGTGTCCGAATGATTATGGTTGTGAGTCTGCTGCGTAGTGCTGTGTGAAATTAATTCGCGTCGTGAGAAAGGGCAGGTGTAGCAAGTCAGGGAAAAGAAATCTCGCTCCAGGATTTTGCGAGGGAAAAACAGTTAATTTAAAGGAGCATAAACCACAACAAAAACTACACACATTAGTAGAAGCCAAATAATTGACTTGCCGTACAAACTCAGGGTATCACGCATAAGTCACATACGTAAATAAATGCTGCAAGGAACAAATACAATAGTGACATCTAAAAAGAAAACGGTAACTGGACGGGGTCCTGATAAAATGTCTCTGGTAAAGGAATACATTCCTCTTCAATCGGAGGCAGTGGATTGACCAGTCGATGTATGCATCTCTCCGGGTCGGGTCTCAGTGGTCTGCTGATGGCAATCTGAGGATTTAAATCTGCGAGGCTCTGAAGATAATCCATCACTCGCTGGTTCAAATGCTCTTGAGCAATGATGTATTGGATAAGGTTGGCCAGAACTGGGTCTCTCTCAATACGTCCACTGGGAAAAGATGTTACTTCTCCGGGTGCTGCACAGCTCGGAAAGTAATAATATCCTCGTTCGCGGGCATAGGGTACTGTGGATCAAAGACGAGCAATCGCTTCTTTCGCAGCAGCCTCTATGGCCAAGTGTGGGGTTGGCATAGATTTCCCCACGAAGGAAACTTCTATTGGATCTTGGTTGGGGTCTACAGGCGGAATGTGTACTGCTGCCCAATATTCCGAGGTGGATGGGGTGATCCTCGATTTGAACAGCTCGTACTGGGGTGGCTGGGTAGAACCCATGGTACTGCGGGTAAAATCCCACAATATTTTGACAAAGCTACCTGGGGTTGCATCTGGGGTTCTCAGATGAATGTTGGGGCTCGGCATGACAGGGAAAAGCGTGAGTGTGGTGCACAAGGTGAAGGTTGCTGGGTAAGAGCACAAGATGGCCTTTATATAGCAATGGAGCTAGATCATTTTTACCGTGGTGAAAGGTAAAAATTTGCCAGCCTAGCTCCAAAGGTCGGGTCAGTGTCAGAGATACACATATCTCATAAAAAAACGTGTTACTGTGGTTGTCGTCGGGTTGGTTTTGGTAGTTGTGCCCGGAAAAATATGCAGCTATGCGCTGACCAAATACGCAAGGCTACTATTAAGACAGAGGCACAACGACAGGCTGCGTTAATATACACGATCGCGTGATTACAAAGCGAGGATACATTGAAACTTGGTGCTACTCATACGGCTTAGTCTACTTCGTTTATGTCTAAACGGGCGTGCCTGGTGGATGTCGAGGCTTCTCCATGAGTCTCTCTGCCGGGATTAGTCGGAGATGGCGGGGGAACTGCAGGGTCGGTGTAGTGATGATGACCATCGCGGGGATTGTTGGCCACAACCCCGTTGGAGTGTGTTCCCAATATGCGACGAAGCACTTCAGAGGTTATCGCAGCACCTTGGCTGATGGCTGGAGCAGACCTCGGGGTCTCGATCGGTTGTCCAAACAGCACGACTGGGTTGTCGGCGTTGGGCTCGTTTTCTCCTCTCGCCGGGTCTCGACGAACCAGCTCTCCACGAGCTGCGATTAGATCAATAGTGATTTGGTCGAACAGCGCCTCTAGTGCTCTTACATAACGCACTAGGTGCAACAATGCGGGGTCCGTCTCGTGATCTCCGTTGGCAACTTGGGGTGGTCTACCATACCCTTCACGCCTGGGGTAGTAGTGGAACGAGCGACAGTTAACTCTGGGCGACAAGTGCCTGAGATGAACTATAGCCTCTCGAGCGGCTAGTTGGATGGCTTGTGGCTCAAAGGAAGTTGTCCTTCCGGTGAACCTGTAGGGGCGCTCGGGTGCTAGACCCCTACCGTAGATGTGCACAGTGGCCCAGAATTGACGGTCTTCACCGCTCATGGGTCCTTGATACACAAGATATTCTGGTGGCTCCTCTAACGCATAGGCACGACGGGTGAGGTTTGCGAGGATTGTCACAAAACCTCCAAGGTTGGTTGCTGTGGTTTCGTTGTGCACGACAGGGCCAGGCATTGTGGCTCGGTTTGGGGTAGCGGCTGTGATGTGCTGTGTTGGGACTAGCGTGCCCTTTTTATAGGAAAAGGGGGTGGAGTCTTCCTTCGCACGCTTGCGGGAAAGGACTATTTAGGGGCCAGTCACTGGCGCATAAGTGACAGGTTAGGTTGATAGGTTGGGCACCGACTGCCAAAAGGTGTTGGGTCACTGTGTGGCTATCTTGCACGCGAAGCTTGGCTGGGGTTTAGTTATGGTCTGGTGGGTTGGTTGGCCTAAGTTTATTTACCTGGCTAAGATAGGATTAGCCAATGGTCAGCCTGGCTCTGATACCAATCCTGTCGCGACCGGTTTTTTCCGGGTAATAATTTCCAGAAAAGACCGTCGTGCTCATCAGCCCCAGGATTACTATTAGCTGATGAGGCTCCAACTTGATACAGAAATTCCAAGCAAAATACAAAATATGTAGTACAAGACCATTCTGGCCTGTGAGTACAACAAATGGTTTCTAGTGGTTGATGGCGGAAGCGGGTTGTGAAACATCAGTGTCTATGGGACTCCATTTCCCACGGGAACAGTTGACCAGGTTAATTCCTATCTTCGCGAGGCTGCTATCTCCATTGTGTGGGTTCCGGGGCTGTCATCGCGTCGCTCCTCTCCGTGCAAGAAAAATCTGGCCAAGACAATAGCCAGGGACAAGCCAGTGAGTACTTTGAATGTACTCGCAAACATTATGAACACAGGTATAATATAACAATGATGTGCTGAAAATATTTTATGCACATGATGTCAGTCGAAAATAGTAAATAAATTTGTGATGCGTGCCTGCGGCTATTTATAAAATTGCAATAACATAGTAGTATTAAAATTTATGAAATAAATAATAAGCAATGCCACAGTCGGGCGTCTTAGCGACACCACATAAAGGGCTTTAAAAAGAATGCCACAGTCGGGCGTCTGAGCGACACCACATAAAGGGCTTTAAAAGAAATGCCACAGTCGGGCGTCTAAGCGACGCCACATAAAGGGCTTTAAAAGAAATGCCACAGTCGGGCGTCTGAGCGACGCCACATAAAGGGCTTTCAAAGAAATGCCACAGTCGGGCGTTTGAGCGACGCCACATAAAGGGCTTTCAAAGAAATGCCACAGTCGGGCGTCTGAGCGACGCCACATAAAGGGCTTTAAAAGAAATGCCACAGTCGGGAGTCTGGGCGACGCCACATAAAGGGCTTTAAAAGAAACAATCATAATGAATATCCCTGGAGGTAGAACCATCCCAGAGATACTCGATAATAACAATAATATCACGGGTTAGTTAACAATAATAATAATCATAGATATCACAAGTCGCGAGTAGTAATTCCATTTCCTGGTTAACCGTTTCACCTCCGAAGACCGACACTAAGACCGACACCTGACCCATCCCAGACTGAAATCCTTAACCATGGACACGGCTATTCGAATAGGTTTATTCTCTGCAGAGGGTGTACTCTTTACCCACGAGTAACGGATTTCTTTAGTCCATCGGGACTAATTCCATCTACGGTCTTTTTGTTGAAAACACACCTAACTTGCACACACCAGCTTAACTCACACGTGTCTGGCATCACCCATGACACCTGTCAAGCAACTCTAAGTGGGGAGGCTACAACCTCGCGTAGCATGGGATCAAATTTATATCGCGCGCTCTAAGGGGTGGCCTCCCCTCTCGGTCCCAACCGGAAACACCCATGCCCCCGGACCAGGTGGCCTGCCTACCAGCTACAACCGGTATCTTCCACCATGGCCTCTCTGTACGGTGTGTGCTAGCAAGAGGTTGACAACTTACTGAACCGTACTCTACTTGCTGTAGAGACGAGTGGTAGTACGAAACAAGTATGGGGGTTACTGGAACAAGACTCGATCTACGGTCGACTCAGGAGGTTTAAGTATTCCCTACATGATTAGTATAACAAATATATTTCATCCAACAGAGTCACCACTCATATCACCTTACCATGCCATATCAGACAGAACCGTCCCGACGGAGACCGGCGACAAACTCATACCTACCCAAGGCTGAGGTTTTTCCCGGTTTCCTGCCGGTATGCATGCAAGGCTCATGAGGGTGATTATCATCACAAGTGTGTCCATTACCAACAGCATGAAAATCAATAACATGTACCCATGCATATGATCACATCACATGAAATAACAAGTCCTTCAAAATGCGGTGGTGTTATAAATGCATCAATGATCACACCAAAAATATTATGCCGGGATTCAGAATGCTTGCCTTCAATGTTGTGGAGGGGTGAGGTGCTCTCCAAAACTTTTGAAAGCTTCTTCTTTCTCCCAAAATCCTATTTGAAAATATGTTTGAATTAACACATATTTCAAAGACAGAACCAAAAAGTTGTTTGAAAATTTTTCAAATAAATCTTAAAATAAACTAGACCAAATTTGAGGAAGGTAGGAAAAAGAATCAACTCATTTGGAGTTGTATTTAAAAAGTTAAAGCCAGTCAAAGTTCTGGTCAAAACTGTTATTTAAATTAAAACAGAAAAGAAAACGGTTCGGAAGGGAATACGTTTTCGGAGCGGGGAAAGCGTACTGGGGAAAAATACGCCTTCACTTAACCGACGTGGATAGGCGCAGGGTCACTGACAGTGGGTCCAAGGGGCCCACTGGTCAGGTTTGACCAGTCTATCCCTCCCTCCTCTTCTTCTGCCCGAACGGAGGCGAGGCAACGGCAATCGTCGCCGGCGAACTGCGGCTCCCCGCGGGGCTCAGAGAGTGGGGATGGATGGAGCTGCCGGCGGCGAGCTTCTCGGCGGAGGTGGCCTCGGGAGCAAGGTGATTTTTTCTCCCGCGGTGTGTCCCGATCAAAATTGAGTAGTGGGGATGGCTCACGGGAAGATGAGGAAGCTCTTGGTGGAGAGAACGGAGAGTGGGAGGCCCTGGTGGTGCCGAATTGGCTGGGGCAATGGTGGCGGCTGCCGTTGCCGGAGATGGGGAAGAAGACCTTCCCCGAGTCGATTTGCTGCCATGCGAGAACTAGGGGAGCATTCTAAGGCTTCCTGCGTGCACGGGGTGGCTCGGGGGCCTCCTTTTATAGCTCGTCGAGGTCTGTTCCGCGGCGGCCGGATAAGCTCTCCGGCGAACCGCCTCGCTGTAGCTTGCAGGGCAACGTGGCGTGGCTGGGGATGACGGCAAGAGCTAGTGGACGAGAGTGCACTGCTCCAGGGGCAGGTGGCGAGTGGGAGTGGCTTGGGCGGCACCGACATGGCCAGAGGCTGTCGGGCGGCGGCGGCGGCTAGCGCTTGGCTTGCCGGGCGTGGCGAGGGGCGGCTTGGCGCGTAGCTGAGAGAAGGGGAGCGCGTGGCGAGGTTCTGCAGAGCGGGCCAAAGCCGTGGGGGCCAGCGTGTCGGCTCGGCCGCGTGGCTGCAATACGCGCGCTCTGGGCGCGTCCAGTGCACGCACTGAATGTGCTCGGCGAAATGCCATGGCACTCCAGAGCGCTTGGTTGGAGCTGGGATTTAGCAGGGTGGGGTTATAGTCTAAGGCAAAACCATTGGACAAGCTGGTATGATCCAAGGTGCAAGGTCATAATGCAAAGACAAAATCATGTCAAAACTGGCCATGCACACCAGGTGTTTGACAAAATGCCAAGGGCACTTAGGCATTTCTTGGAGTGGCCAAAATCTCCAGATCAGTGTCTCTATGGATGAAAGAGAGAGTGGTGATGTTAGTTGGACAAAAGAAGAAACTTGTTAGTGCAAGTTTTACAGAACTTCAATTCTGGACAGGAAATAAATGACATTATTTCATGAACCAAAAATGATCCAAATGGTGCATGCTCCTGGACTTAAGGGTTTAACATGGAGGACTACAAGTAGGAGAAATAATCAATGGCTAAAGAGCAAGCAAAATTATGGTTGCAGTACAAATCATCAAGTTGGTCCAGAATGGAAATGAGGTTGATCCACTCAATATTTTCAAGGAACAACCCTGGATTTTGCACAAAGTGGAATAATATGCTCCTACTGACCTCCCCTAATTTTGGTAGAAGTTTTAAAGAAATATTTAAATAGGTTGCAGTGCAAAATGCACTCTGGACCAGAGAAGAAAAATTGAGTGCAGGGCTCAAAATATTTCATGAAGGAAATATAATTTAGCATAAAAGTGATTTAAAAACATAACCTGACATCTCCAAATTTTTGTGGAAATTTTAAGTGAATCTATCAAATGGTTGTAGTTCAAATATGGCCATTTAACCTTGAAAAACTATTTTCAAGAAAGTAAAGATCAAGCAATTAATTTAGTTAATTAGTTACACTGATAAAAGGAAAGTTTTTCTTGAGAGGTTAAACAAGTCCAATAACATACTTGAAAAAAAATTCTTTGGGAAAAACTCATCATAACAGGGAAGGAAATTAGTCAAAAATCAAAAATGGAGCTCAGAAATCCAAAGTTTTAATTCCTGGCAATTTTTTTTTTATTTCATAAAAACAAGGCCAAATTTTTGGGGTGTCACATTCGCCGCCGGAACATGGATGCACTTCACACTCCAATCGTTGGAGAAACCCCTGAGGCTCGCGCCTTAGAGGACATGCGCTTGGCCAACCTGGCTGAGCGCACTCGACTGGAGAACCTTCAGCGGGCACTTCACGAGCGCGCGCGGCAACGGATTCCAGACTCCAGTCGACGCCAACTCTTTAAACCTCCAACTCAGGTATATCGAACTCCGATTCAGAATTTAGCAGCTGCGGCCCGTATAGCAGAGTCAATTCAGCCTTCGCAGTCAGAGGCTGGCAGAGGCTTGATGCAGATTAGAGATTTGCTCCGGGCAGCAGGAGATCAGAATTCAGCTGTATCGCAGTCGTGGAACAGGATTCACAGCAGATCCGTGGCGGCGAATACGGTCCAGTTGGCTCATAGCCCCAGATCGCCCCCGAGGCATGAAGGGCGTGGTGACCAGCACGATCAGTACAGGAACTATGAGTAGTATGATCACTGATTCGATCACAACGATCAACGTCGAGTGCCCACTCCTCCCCCAAGGGGTGGATCATATGTGCCTCGACAGTAGGATGGTAGGCGCCAGCACAGTGGCAGGCGAAGGATTCCAGTCGACCCCAGGGAACCAGGCTTTGTTGAGAGATCCATCATCGTTCAAGGTCTGGTCGTCCGAAACAGAGCCCATAGAGAGGGTAACGACAGAGATGTACCCACCAGCAGCCGAGTGCATGTCTCCGGACCAGAGTGTTTCAGCAGAGCCATCAGAGCCGCGGTGATTCCTTCCAACTTCAGGTTGGCGACTGGAGTCAGCAAGTTCAACGGTGAGTCTAAGTCCGATACTTGGCTTGAGGACTACCGAGTGGCCGTTTAGATCGGTGGCGGAAATGATGTGGCGGCCATGAAACATCTGCCTGTTATGTTGGAAGGGTCAGCCAGAGCATGGCTGAATCAGTTGACACCCAGCAGCATTTACACGTGGGAAGACCTCTCCCGAGTGTTTGTCAGAACGTTCGAAGGAACATGCAAGCGACCAGCAGGACTGACAGAGCTGCAATCTTGTGTGCAGAAGTCGAATGAGACTCTGAGGGATTACATCCAGAGATGGATCACACTGCACCACACGGTAGAGAATGTATCTGATCACCACGCAGTTTGCGCCTTCAAGGAGGGTGTAAAATACAGAGAGCTAAGCCTAAAATTCGATCGAACTGGAGACATGTCTCTCAGTCGAATGATGGAAATAGCCACCAAATATGCCAATGATGAGGAAGAGGATCGACTCCGGAGCGGCAAGCACAAGTCAGTCACGCAGGACACCGGAGGCGGAAATTCCAGTCGGAAGCAAAAGCGGAAGGCTGAGCCAGCCGCTCCTGGAGAAGCCTTGGCCCTGAATCAAGGCAAGTTCAAAGGGAAGCCCAAAGGACATTGGAACCCCAAGAAAGTAAAGGATAAAGAAGGAAATGATGTGATGGATTTGCCATGTCACATCCACACCAAGAAGGACAAAGAGGGTAATTTCATTTACCCGAAGCATACCACTCGACAGTGTCGACTCCTGATACAGTAGTTCCAAGGAAAGCAGTCCAAGGACAAAGAAAAAGAGTCGGACAAGGTTGAGGGCAAAGAGGACAGTGACGAAGAATATCCGCAAGTCAATTCCACCCTGACGATTTTTGCTGACGTTGAGAATAAAAAACGGCTGAAAGTGATAAACCGAGAGGTGAATATGGCTGCTCCGGCGACCCCCAATTATCTGAAGTGGTCTTAAATCGCCGTTACATTCAACCAGTCAGATCACCCGACGCACATAGCCACCCCTGGGAGGGAGGCTCTGGTGGTCGACCCGGTCGTCGAAGGTACTCGACTGACCAAAGTACTGATGGATGGCGGTAGTAGTCTGAACATACTGTACGCAGAGACACTGGAGGGGATGGGCATTCCGATGTCCAGACTAAGCACGAGTAATATGAGTTTCTATGGAGTCATTCCTGGCAAGAAAGCCGCTTCACTCGGCCAGATTGCTCTTGATGTGGTTTTTGGCGATTCCAAGAACTTCCGCAAAGAGAAGCTGACATTTGAGGTTGTAGATTTCCAGAGTGCCTACCATGCTATTTTGGGCAGGCCTGCTTATGCACGTTTCATGGCTCGACCATGTTACGTGTATCTCAAATTGAAGATGCCCGGCCCTAAAGGCGTGATCACTGTCACTGGTAATCGCAAGAAGGCGGAAGAGTGCTTCCAGAAAGGCTCTAAAATCGCCGATGCTCAGATGGTGGCAGAAGAGTGGCAGGAACACCAGAGGAATGCAGACCCGAGTGATTTGTTGCGAGCGAAGAAGCCTGCCACGGAATCAGCGTTCCAGTCGTCCCGTGAGACAAAACCAGTTTATATCCACCCGACCGACCCCAATGCTACTCCGACTCATATCTCCACGACACTCGACCCCAAATAGGAAGAAGCGCTCATCCAGTTCCTCCGTGAGAACTGGGACATCTTTGCATGGAAACCTTCTACCATGTTGGGTGTACCTAGGGGACTGGCTGAGCATCGTCTGTGAGTCGATTCGAAGGCAAAACCTGTGAAGGAACATCTGCGATGGTCCGCCGTCCAGAAAAGGAAGGCCATTGGCGAAGAGCTGGCTCGGCTCCTAGCAGCAAAGTTTGTCCGAGAGATCTACCACTACGAGTGGCTCGCCAATGTTGTCATGGTCTCCAAGAAGGACAAGTCACTTCGCATGTGCATTGACTTTAAACATATCAATCGGGCCTGCCCGAAAGATCATTTTCCTCTTCCCCGCATCGACCAAATAGTCGACTCGACTGCGGGATGTGAGCGACTATCTTTCCTAGACGCTTATTCCGGGTACCATCAGATCCGTCTGTTTGGACCCGATGAGATTAAAACAGCTTTCAACACCCCATTCGGGTGCTTCTGTTATGTCACCATGCCATTCGGCCTCAAGAATGCCGGAGCCACGTTCATGAGGATGATTCAGAAGTGTTTGCTCACTCAGATCAGTCGGAATGTGGAAGCATACATGGATGACATTGTGGTCAAGTCACGGAAAGGTTCCGACCTGCTGACTGACCTCGCTGAAACGTTTGCCAACCTCAGGAGGTATGATATCAAGCTTAACCCATCCAAGCGCACATTCGGAGTTCCTGGTGGAAAGTTACTCGGTTTTCACGTCTCCGAACGAGGAATCGATGCAAACCCAGAGAAAGTGGGCACTATACTTCGAATGAAATGACCCGTGCGTGTGCACGATGTTCAGAAGCTTACTGGTTGCTTGGCCGCATTAAGTCGATTCATCTCTCGTCTTCGTGAGAAGGCATTGCCTCTTTACGGATCGATGAAGAAGTCAGACAAGTTCGAGTGGACTCCTGAAGCTGACGCAGCATTTGCAGAGTTAAAAACCCTGCTTTCCACCCAGCCGGTGCTTGCTGCCCCGATCAGCAAAGAGCCTTTGCTGCTTTACATTGCAGCCACAGAACAAGTTGTCAGTACTGTACTTACGGTCGAGCGGGAAGAAGAAGGGAAAGCCTTCAAAGTTTAGCGCCCAGTGTACTACATTTCTGAAGTCTTAACCCCATCAAAGCAAAGATACCCTCATTATCAGAAGCTTGTATATGGGATTTATATGACCACGAAGAAAGTTGCTCACTACTTCTCTGACCACACCATCACAGTCGTCAGCGACGCCCCCTTATCAGAGATTCTACACAATAGAGATGCAACTGGTCGAGTGGCAAAATGGGCGATTGAACTCCTTCCCCTGGATATCAGATTTGAGGCAAAGAAAGCTATCAAGTCCCATGCAATAGCAGATTTCCTCGCTGAGTGGACTGAACAGCAGTTACCAACCCAAGTTCACTCGGAGCACTGGACTATGTTCTTCAATGGTTCTAAAATGCTGAATGGTTCCGGTGCCGGGGTAGTGTTGGTGTCCCCCCGAGGAGATAAGCTTAGATATGTAGTCCAGATTCACTTGGACTCCTCCAACAATGAGGCAGAATACGAAGCGCTCTTGTATGGGTTGCGTATGGCCATTTCACTCGGCGTCCGTCGCCTCATGGTCTATGGTGACTCGGATTTAGTGGTTATCCAAGTGATGAAGGAGTGGGACGTCAGAAGCCCAGCCATGACTGGTTACTGCAATGCAGTCAGAAAGCCGGAGAAGAAATTTGAGGGATTAGAGCTCCATCACGTTCCCCGACTGAAAAATCAAGCAGCTGATGACTTGGCGAAGACAGGTTCCAAAAGAGAAGCCATCCCGAGTGGCATGTTTTTGGAGCACGTTCGCACACCGTCAGTTCAAGAAGATCCTTTCACGGAGGAAGCCCCGCAGCCAAAAAGCGCCACAAATCCGACTGAAGTCGAGGTCCCAGCTGTGGTCGACTTAATCATGGAGGTTCTGGTCATCACTCCCGACTGGACAGTGCCCTATATCGCCTATATTCTGAAGAAAGAGCTCCCAGAGAACGAAGAAGAGGCTCGGTAGATCGTTCGTCGATCCAAAGCCTTTACTATCATGAGGGGACAGTTGTACAGAGAAAGTGCGACTGGAGTCAGCCAGAAATGCATAACACCGGAAGAAGGTCGAATGATTCTCAACGATATCCACTCGGGGACCTGTGGCCATCATGCGTCCTCTCGGACCATCATGGCCAAAGCATACCGAGCTGGTTTTTACTGGCCCAGAGCAAATGAAATGGCGAAAGAGATAGTCGACAAATGTGAAGGATGTCAGTTCTACTCCAACATGTCACACAAACCCTCCTCAGCCCTGAAGACCATCCCGATCGTCTAGCCTTTCGCTGTTTGGGGTTCAGATATGGTTGGACCGCTGAGAACTGGCAGGAGCGGCTTCACTCATGTACTGGTGGCAGTCGACAAGTTCACCAAGTGGATCGAGGCCAAGCCCATTAAAAATCTTGATGCGGGCACTGCCATCAGCTTCATCCGAGAATTAATATTCAGATATGGAGTTCCGCATAGCATCATTACTCATGATGGGTCAAACTTCAACTCCGATCAATTCAAAGCTTCAGTTGCCCACCCTCAGTCAAATGGACAAGCAGAAAGAGCAAACGGCCTGATTCTCAAAGGACTAAAACCTTGGTTGATGCGCGACCTCAAGCACGCAACAGGCGCGTGGGTCGACGAACTTCCATCAGTCCTTTGGGGATTGAGGACTACTCCAAACCGGTCGACCGGGAGGACTCCGTTCTTTCTGGTCTATGGAGCTGAAGCGGTGCTGCCGAGTGACCTGCTTCACAACGCGCCACGGGTCTTGCTCTACTCTGAAGCCGAAGCAGAACTAGCCCGGCAGGATGCAGTCGACCTCCTAGAAGAGGAAAGAGAGATGGCCATGATCTGATCGACCATCTATCAGCAAAACTTGCGTCGATTCTACGGCAGAAACATGAAGAGCCGAGCCTTCCAAGAAGGAGACTTGGTCCTCCGAGTCGACCAACAGAAGCCGCACAAACTCGCCCCTACTTGGGAAGGCCCCTTCATTGTTACCAAAGTTCTCCACAATGGAGCATACCGCCTTTACAACGTCAATCGCCAGATTGACGAGCCACGAGCCTGGAATGCGGATCTGCTCCGCCCCTTTTATCCTTAAGTATCCACTCGGATGAGTTTTAATAAAAGTACTTTTGTAATTTATTTATCAAAAGCAAGAGTGTTATAATTTTCCTAGTGATTGTTGTTACTTTTGTCCGCATAAAGCAATCCCCCAGCGGGTGGCTTAGCTGCGAATCCGTTTCGCCTAAGTTTGTAAAAACCTACTGAGTGGTAAGTCGGCCTTCCACTCGGAGGCTTAGCTGCGAATCTGTTTCACCTAAGTTTAAATAAAATCCTACCGAGTGGTAAGCCAGCCTTCCACTCGGGGGCTTAGCTGAAGCCCAGTGCTCGCCTAAGTTTTGGAAAGTCCTACCGAGTGGTAACCAACCTTCCACTCGGGGGCTTAGCTGCAGCCAAGTGCTCGCCTATGTTTTTGAAAATCCTACCGAGTGGAGAGCGGACCTCCCACTCGGGAGCTTAGCTGCAGCCCAGTGCTCGCCTAAGTATTTAAATCCTACCGAGTGGAGAACATACCTCTCACTCGGGGGCTTAGCTGCAGCCCAGTGCTCGCCTAAGTATTTAAAAATCCTACCGAGTGGAGAGCAGACCTCCCACTCGGGGGCTTAACTGCAGCCC
>NC_041389.1:10417730-10423309 GCF_002162155.2 Triticum dicoccoides
CTCGCCTAAGTATTTAAATCCTACCGAATGGAGAGCAGACCTCTCACTCGGGGGCTTAGCTGCAGCCCAGTGCTCGCCTAAGTATTTAAAAATCCTACCGAGCAGAGAGCAGACCTCCCACTCGGGGGCTTAGCTGCAGCCCAGTGCTCGCCTAAGTATTTAAAAATCCTACCATGTGGAGAGCAGACCTCCCACTCAGGGGCTTACCTGCAGCCCAGTGCTCACCTAAGTATCAAAAATCCTACCGAGTGGAGAGCAGACCTCCCACTCGGAAACTTAGCTGCAGAAGCGCAGGTCGACTGATACCTTCTCCTTTTAGGCTTCTCCACAAAATACAATATGCAGGTCGACTGCAACCTGTACTCCAACCTGCAAGAGTACATCACCAATGCTAAAATATATACCGAGTGAAAGGCAGTGTTCACTTGAAAGCAGATGCAAACATATTCAACGGTAAGACCAAGTTCAGTTAACGTCCTAACAGATACGGAAGTGCTCAGGCACCAAGCCTTTTAAAGTTATCGGTTACAAAAACCACTCGGTATTCCGAGGCAAATTCAAGGCATCAAGCACAGAAGTTTTTTACCCCTCCTGCGGAGGGCTGGAAGGCGCAACAAACTCGTCCAGGTCGATTCCGTCTGCGATCCGAGTGGCAGCAGCGATGAAGGTCTCCATGAAAGAACGGAAGTCGTGCTTCCTAGTATTTGCCACCTTGAGAGACACCAGCTTGTCTTCTCTCGCTTCGTTGCAGTGAACACGGACTAGAGACAGAGCAACGTCGGCACCACACCTAGCAGAAGATTTCTTCCATTCTTGCACTCGACCTGGAACTTCGTTCAGTCGAGTCATCAGAGACTCGAGGTCGTTCTGAAGTGTTTCTTCTGGCCAGAGTGCTGTGTCGATGCGCGACGTTGCAGCCTTCAGTCTTGCAACATAGTCAACCACTACAGCAACGCGAGACTCAAGGCGGAGCACGTTCATGGCGGCTTCATCCTTCACCGGAGAGTTGATGGGATCCAAGATAGTCTCCACTCGACTAGTCTCTTCTTCAAAGTTTTGGCAGAATTCTGTGGATATGATCCAAAGATAAGCTAATGTTCCTACAACAAGTCAGCAATTACCAGTCGGATACAAGGGGTTACCTTCGAGCATGAGGAATAGCTTCTTGGCGAGCCCTCCCAGATAAATCTCCAAGTCGTTCCTCTTTCCCGCCAGTTCGCCAGCTTTATCACACAGGGCTATCTTCTCACGCTTATGTTGGGTGACCTCCTTGTTGGCCAAGTCGAGAGCAGCTTTCAGAGTGGCATTCTCCTCTTCGAGTTTGTTGACCGAAGCCAACTTCTCCTCTGCAAGCTTCGTCTTATCCTAAGCCGCTTTCTGTGCCTCGGCAAGGTCAAGGTCTTTCTTCTTCAGAGCATCCTTCAATTTTTCTGCAAAAGGACAGTGAGGTCAGACTCAAGAACAGACAAAAATAAGGACAGTCGTCAAGATCCTCACCAAGCATACCTTTTGCCTCTTCCTTCGACTTCGTGAAGTTCTCCTGGACAAGCTTCAGATCAAGTTCAAGCTGGACATGCTTGTTCTCGAACTCAGTATAACGAGAAACAAGGTCACAAGATTTCTGCGAAAAATCAGTCGACAGACATCAAAGATAGGTCACTTCCGAGTGACTAAGGGAAAATCGTAGCATTTCTAAGACTACAGCCGAAACAAATTATTCAACCGTAGTATCGGGGACTACACCCACTGGGTGCACTCAGCGTGCCCCCACTGGTTCTACCGGCTCGGATTGATCAGACGACCGAAAGCAGCTAACTGTCAGCAGTTAGACTAAAAAAACAAAGAATTCTTCAGACCATAGCCGGTTGCCAGCAGTCGACCACGGTCTCGGGGACTACACCCAGTGGGTGCACCCAGCATGCCCCCACTGGTTCCATGATTCCACTCGACCAGTTCGAGTGAGACAAGAAAAAGTGAAAAAAATTCAAGTCATAAAGACTACGGTCGACTACCAGCAGTCCACCGTAGTCTCGGGGACTACACCCAGTGGGTTCACTCAGCGTGCCCCCACTAATCCTGACATTCCAGTTGACACACCTAGTGGGTGCATGACAAACATTAAGATTTCCAGTCGGTGTTCAACTAACCTGGACATTACTCTGAAGAGCTGAACTCGCGTCATAAGCTGCTTGGCTGGCGGCTCGGATCGCCTTCACCTGCTCCATCATGATCCTTGCTTGGCGTATGGCTTCCTTGGCAGCACTGGCTTGGTCCTCAGGGACGTGCTATGTTGACAAGAGAGAAGGTGGGTCAGCACTCGACGATGGAGGACAGGCAGTCGTCAACGGGTCCACAAAGGACACGGTTGCCCGAGCAACATTGCTCCCCTCCGGAACCAACGGTTCAGGTGCTGACGCAACGTGAACAGTCTTGCCAGCAGTCGACTTCTTGCTCCTCCTTGACCTCAGCGGCGCTTCATCGTCATCGCCAGGAAGATGGATGATAACGCTAGGTGGAGCTATAGAAAAAGTTCAAAGTCAAAAATGAAGATCCAATCGACCGAAAGTGAAACTGCACAGATCATACCAGGATGAGAAGTAGCAGCGTCCTCCGTGTCTTGATCCTCATGCCTGGCTGAAGTCTCAGAAGTAGCAGCACTGCGATTTCAGAAATCAGTCGGTTAGCGATCGGGTCGACCAAAAATATATCCACGATAAAAGAAAACACATGATTTATGCAATTACCCAGAAACAGTCAGAATCTCCATCCTCATCTTCGATAGGGACTTCGCCAGTCTTGACGGTGCCGCTCGGGGTTGCCTCGATGCCTTCTTAGTCGGCGCTAGAGAAGTCGTCCGAGGGCGCTTTGTCGACTGCCCAGCAGGCACGACTCCCTTGTCGCGCTCGACCGCAGGATCGTGGGCGAGCTTGGACCTTCTTTCAGAGCGGGGAGGTGCAACTTCCTCCTCCTCTTCCTCCTCCTCCTCCTCATTGGAGCCTGCATCTTCATCACCCTCGTCGCCGTCTGATTCCCACTCCTCTTGACTTTCACCTCCACTTCCTTCCTGCTCCTTGGTCTGCGCCTGCGCGCCGTTGGGCATTGAATACAACTCAGTGGTAGCCTGAAAGACAACGAATGAAACAAAGTCAATTGACTGATCTGCAGCAAAACAGAATTGACGAAACATGATTACAGTCGGAGATAAGTGGTCATACCTTGTCTGGATCATAAGACTGGTCGAGTGGTGGGATCCTCCTGGCCCCATGAGGGTTGTCCTTGTTCCCTGTGATGGCGGTCATCCACCTCTCTAGTGTGGCATCATCGACCTCCTCTGGGTGGACCCGAGTGGTGTCTTCAGTACCAGAGTACAACCACATCGGGTGGCCCCGGTATTGGAGTGGTTGGATGCACCGTCGAAGGAAAACCTCCAGAAGATCCATGCCAGTCACACCGTCGCGAATGAGTTGGACTACACGCTCCATCAACATTTTAACCTGAGCCTCCTCCTCTGGAACTACTTTCAGAGAGGATGGCTTGTCCACTCGACTCATGGAGAAGGGAGGGAGCCCAGTCAACTGCCCTGGCGTCGGCTTGTCTTGGCAATAGAACCAGGCCGACTGCCACCCTCTAACTGACTTGGGAAGGGTCATAGCTGGAAAAGCACTCTTACTTCTCATCTGGACCCCAAGACCCCCACACATCTGGATCACCAGAGTTCTCTCGTCATTGGGGTTAGCCTTTTTCACCATCTGAGAACGACACGTGAATATGTGTTTGAAAAGGCCCAAGTGCGGCCGACAACCCAAGAAGTTCTCACACAAAGATACGAAAGCGGCGAGATAGGCAATGGAATTGGGTGTGAAGTGGTGGAGCTGAGCCCCGAAGAAGTTCAGAAACCCCTGAAAGAAAAGATGCGGCGGGAGAGAAAACCCACGATCGACATGAGTCACCAAGAGGACACACTCACCCTCCTGAGGCTGCGGCTGCCACTCCGTCCCCGGAAGCCTCGCCGCCTCGTGCGCCATCAGGCCTTCATTGGCCAGGTCGTCGAGATCCTTCTGGGTGATGGTCGAGCGGATCCAATCCCCTTGGATCCAACCCTGCGGCAGGCGGGACCGCGACGAGGATCCGCCCCGACTGGTCGCTCTCCCGTTCGCCTGAGTCATACCCTTCTTCGCCCTCTCCAAAGCAGCTGTCTTCTCCTTCACCATTGTCGCCGACGAGGCTGGAACGGAGCAGCGGCGCTGAACAGTTGGTAGGAGCAGCGAATGAATCTGAAGACGGGGGAGGAGAAAATGAGGGACTGTTCAAAAAAAAACCGCCCGGTTCCTTATATGGAGTCGCTTCTGAGTGGCTGACTGGTAGGCCCGAGAAATCCTGTCAAATCCCAAAACAGTTGCACGAGCGATACATGGCGAAAAAGGCGGAGCAAGAATTGAGGCGTCTCTGCCCTGTCCCGTCCGAGTACCGCAGTCTTCTCCGCTTCGCGCGCTTCCCAAAATTCGGATCCCACTAAATCCGCTAACCACAGGGCAACTTGGCAGACGGAAGATCTCCTGCGATCCGTCGCTCGGAAATCTCCAAGCTCAGAAAGTTCACTCGACATAGATAAAGAATGGATCAAGGCGACTGAAAGAAAAGTTGACACCCTCACTTAAAAGTCATTGATCCAGAGTAAGACGTGTTTACAACACCAGAAAACAGGTCGGAAAGATTATCAACTCCTTCCTCACTCAAACCTCGATCCATTCGGGGGCTAATGATGGAGTCATGTACCTAGGGTAGGGTCATAGACCTATCCAAGGTACCCTCCCAAGGACATCTTTAGAAGAAGCCGTCTTCCAGTCGACCAAGAGGGACTCCACTCGACGGACTGGAAGACACTCGACGAACTCGAAGACACTCGACCATGAAGACTCACTCGACCACCAAGAGTCCAAGATCTACTCTGTATCCAAACGGTCTGTAATTAAGTAGTCTTTATGGTCATGATGACACTTTATGTAAGGCATTACTAGTAACACCTTACATAAAGTGTACTTTAAACCCTCCGCTACGTGGGCTGGCTGGGGTCTTGGCATCCTCTATATAAGCCACCCCCTCCACTGGCAGAAGGGTTTGCACCCCTGTAACTCTCACACACATAATCCAGTCGACCGCCTCCGGGCTCCGAGACGTAGGGTTGTTACTTCCTCAGAGAAGGGCCTGAACTCGTAAAACACTTGTGTGTACAACTACTCCATAGCTAAGATCTTGCCTCTCCTTAGTACCCCCCTACACTACTGTCAGACTTAGAACCACGACACACACGGCTAAGGAACGATCACGAAGATCAACTTGTGTCTATAGGTGCCCCCTGCCCCCGTATATAAAGGAGGGAGGGGGGAGGTGCTGCCGGCCCCCTAGGGGTGCGCCTGGAGGAGTCCTACTCCCATCGGGAGTAGGACTCCCTGCTCTTGCCTTGGTGGAGAAGGAAAGGGGGGAAGGGAAAGAGGAAAGGGGGGCGCCGCCCCCCCTCCTTGTCCTATTCGGACTAGGGGGGAGGGGGCGCGCGGCCTGCCCTAGCCGGCCCTCCTCTT
>NC_041389.1:10423655-10449150 GCF_002162155.2 Triticum dicoccoides
CGGTACTCCAGAAAAATCCCAATTTCTCCCAGAATGATTCCGTTATCCAAATATAGGCTTCCAATATGTCAATCTTTATGTCTCGACCATTTCGAGACTCCTCGTCATGTCCGTGATCACATCTGGGACTCCGAACAACCTTCGGTAGATCAAAACATATAAACTCATAATGAAACTATCATCGTAACTTTAAGCATGCAGACCCTACGGGTTCGAGAACTATCTGGACATGACCTAGAACTGTTTCTTGTCAATAACCAACAGCGGAACCTGGATGCTCATATTGGCTCCTACATATTCTATGAAGATCTTTATCGGTCAAACCGCATAACAACATACGTTGTTCCCTTTGTCATCGGTATGTTACTTGCCCGAGGTTCGATCGTCGGTATCCAATACCTAGTTCAATCTCGTTACCAGCAAGTCTCTTTACTCATTACGTAATGCATCATTCCGTAACCAACTCATTGGCCACATTGCTTGCAAGGCTTATAGTGATGTGCATTACCGAGAGGGCCCAGAGATACCTCTTCGACAATCGGAGTAACAAAACCTAATCTTCAAATACGCCAACTCACAATCTGTAGAGCTCCTTTATAATCACCCAGTTACGTTGGACGTTTGGTAGCACACAAAGTGTTCCTCCGGTAAACGGGAGTTGCATAATCTCATAGTTGTAGGAACTTTGTATAAGTCATGAAGAAAGCAATAGCAACATACTAAACGATCAAGTGCTAGGCTAATGGAATGGGTCAAGTCAATCACATCATTCCCCTAATGATGTGATCTCTTTAATCAAATGACAACACATGTCTATGGTTAGGAAACATAACCATCTTTGATTAATGAGCTAGTCAAGTAGAGGCATACTAGTGACATTAAGTTTGTCTATGTATTTAGACATGTATCATGTTTCCGGTTAATAAAATTATAGCATGAATAATAAACATTTATCATGATATGAGGAAATAAATAATAACTTTATTATTGCCTCTAGGGCATATTTCCTTCAGTTTTGGGGTATGGAGCAATTTCCACGGTTACTGAACCCCGAGTTGCGGTTACGTGTAGGTCATTAACACTTGCTATTTTGGCCGATTGTAGCCCGTTTAATGGACTATTACTCACCATTTTGGGGTTCCGGAGCGATTTTTATGGTTGCTGAAGTCAAGGTTTCGGGTTCCGGAGTGATTTACATTGTTACTGAACCCCAATGTGCACTTACGTGCAGGTCATTAACAATTGCAGTTTTGGCCAATTCTGGCCCGTTTCACGGATTATTACTCACCGTTTTTTGGTCCCGAAGCGATTTACTTGGTTGATGTACCCCAAGGTGCGCTTACGTGCATGACATTAACAGTCACCGTTTTGGCCGATTCTGGCCCGTTTCATGGACTATTACTCACCTTTTTGGGGTCCCGGAGCGATTTTCTAGGTTGATGAACCCCAAGGTGCGCTTACGTGCATGGCATCAACACTCGCCGTTTTGGCCTATTCTGCCCTGTTTTGTGGACTACTAGTCACTATTTTCGGGTCCCGGGCAATTTTTATAGTTGCTGAACCCCTAGGTGCGCTTACGTATCATTCATCAACACTCACCGTTTTGGCCGATTCTGACCCATTTCATGGACTATTACTCATCGTTTTGGGGTCCCGGGCGATTTTTATAGTTGCTGAACCCCTAGGTGCGCTTACGTATCATTCATCAACACTCACCGTTTTGGCCAATTCTGACCCGTTTCATGGACTATTACTCATCGTTTTGGGGTAAGAAGCAATTTCCACGGTTACTGAACCCCGAGGTGCGCTTACGTGTACGTCATTAACACTCGCTATGTTGGTGGATTGTAGCCTGTTTCATGGACTATTACTCACCATTTTGGGTCTCGGAGTGATTTTTATGGTTGCTGAAGCCCAAGGTTAGTTTACGTGTCGTTCTTCAACACTCGCAGTTTTGGACGATTCTGTCCTGTTTCATGGGCTATTACACATCGATTTGTGGTTCCGGAGTGATTTTCATGGTTACTGAACCCCAATGTGCGCTTACGTGCAGGTCATTAACAATTGCAGTTTTGGCCGGTTCTGGCCCGTTTCATGGATTATTACTCACCGTTTTTGGGTCCCGAAGCGATTTACTTGGTTGATGTACCCCAAGGTGCACTTACGCGAATGACATTAACACTCACCGTTTTGGCCGATTCTGGCCCGTTTCATGGACTATTACTCACATTTTTGGGGTCCCGGAGCGATTTTCTAGGTTGATGAATCCCAAGGTGCGCTTACGGGCATGACATTAACACTCGCCGTTTTGGCCTATTCTGGCCTGTTTTGTGGACTACTAGTCACCGTTTTCGGTCCCGGGCGATTTTTATAGTTGCTGAACCCCTAGGTGCGCTTACGTATCATTCATCAACACTCACCGTTTTGGCCGATTCTGACCCGTTTCATGGACTATTACTCATCGTTTTGGGGTCCCGGGCGATTTTTATAGTTGCTGAACCCCTAGGTGCGCTTACGTATCATTCATCAACACTCACCGTTTTGGGCGATTCTGACCCATTTCATGGACTATTACTCATCGTTTTGGGGTAAGAAGCAATTTCCACGGTTACTGAACCCCGAGGTGCGCCTACGTGTACGTCATTAACACTCGCTATTTTGGCCGATTGTAGCCTGTTTCGTGGACTATTACTCACCATTTTTGGGTCCCGGAGCGATTTTTATGGTTGCTGAAGCCAAGGTGCTCTTACGTGTCATTCTTTAACACTCGCAATTTTGGCCGATTCTGTCCCGTTTAGTGGGCTATTACACATCTATTTGGGGTTCCGGAGCGATTTTCATGGTTACTGAACCCCAATGTGCGATTACGTGCAGGTCATTAACACTTGCAGTTTTGGCCGATTCTCGCCCGATTCGTGGATTATTGCTCACCGTTTTGGGGTCCCGAAGCGATTTTCTTGGTTGATGAACCCCAAGGTGCGCTTATGTGCATGACATTAACACTCGCCATTTTGGCCGATTCTGGCCCGTTTCATGGACTATTACTCACCGTTTTGGGGTCCCGGAGCGATTTGCTTGGTTGATGAACCCCAAGGTGCGCTTACGTGCATGACATTAACACTCGCCGTTTTGGCCTATCATGGCCTGTTTGGTGGACTATTAGTCACCATTTTCGGGTCCCGGGCGATTTTTATAGTTGCTGAACCCCTAGGTGCGCTTACGTATCATTCATCAACACACATAGTTTTGGCCGATTCTGACCCGTTTCATGGACTATTACTCATCGTTTTGGGGTAAGCAGCAATTTCCACGGTTACTGAACCCCAAGTTGTGCTTACGTGTACGTCATTAACACTCGCTATTTTGGCCGATTGTAGCCTGTTTCGTGGACTATTACTCACCATTTTGGGGTCTCGGAGCGATTTTTATGGTTGCTGAAGCCCAAGGTGTGCTTACGTGTCGTTCTTCAACACTCGCAATTTTGTCCGATTCTGTCCCATTTCATGGGCTATTACACATCGATTTGGGGTTCCGGAGGGATTTTCATGGTTACTGAACCCCAATGTGCACTTACGTGTAGGTCATTAACACTTGCAGTTTTGGCCGATTCTGGCCCGTCTCGTGGATTATTACTCACCGTTTTTGGGCCTCGAAGCAATTTTCTTGTTTGATGTACCCCAAGGTGCGCTTACATGCATGACATTAACACTCACCGTTTTGGCCGATTCTGGCCCGTTTCATGGAGTATTACTCACCGTTTTGGGGTCCTGGAGCGATTTTCTTGGTTGATGAACCCCAAGGTGCGCTTACGTGCATGACATTAACACTCTCCGTTTTGGCCTATTCTGGCCCGTTTTGTGGACTATTAGTCACCGTTTTCGGGTCCCGGGCGATTTTTATGGTTGCTGAACCCCTAGGTGCGCTTACGTATCGTTCATCAACACTCACCGTTTTTGTCGATTCTGACCAATTTCATGGACTATTACTCATCGTTTTGGGGTAAGGAGCAATTTCCACGGTTACTGAACCCCGAGGTGGGCTTACGTGTACGTCATTAACACTCGCTATTTTGGCCGATTGTAGCCTGTTTCGTGGACTATTACTCACCATTTTGGGGTGTCAGAGCTATTTTTATGGTTGCTGAAGCCCAAGGTGTGCTTACGTGTCGTTCTTCAACACTCGCAATTTTGGCCGGTTCTGTCCCGTTTCATGGGCTATTACACATCGATTTGGGGTTTCAGAGCGATTTTCATGGTTACTGAACCCCAATGTGCGCTTACGTGCAGGTCATTAACACTCGCAGTTTTGGCCGATTCTGGCCCGATTCGTGGATTATTACTCACCGTTTTGGTGTCCCGAAGTGATTTTCTTGGTTGATGAACCCCCAAGGTGTGCTTATGTGCATGACATTAACACTCACCGTTTTGGCCGATTCTGGCCCATTTCATGGACTATTACTCACCGTTTTGGGGTCCCGGAGCGATTTTCTTGGTTGATGAACCCCACGGTGCGCTTACGAGCATGACATTAACACTCGCCGTTTCGGCCAATTCTGTCCCATTTTGTGGACTATTAGTCACCATTTTCGGGTCCCAGGCGATTTTTATGGTTGCTGAACCCCTAGGTGTGCTCACGTATCATTCATCAACACTCAACGTTTTGGCTGATTATGACCCATTTCATGGACTATTACTCATCGTTTTGGGGTAAGGAGCAATTTACATGGTTACTGAACCCCGAGGTGCGCTTACGTGTAGGTCATTAACAATCGCTATTTTGGCCGATCATAGCCCAATCTCATATCATGCATCTGTCGAAAAGATATTCTAGGAACTACTTGAATTCCCACCTATAAACTCCAGAAACTTTTTGGTTATGCAATCTGGTGTTGGGGATACAGGGGAAGCAATATATCTCACCCAAACTAACAATCCCTACATCCAGCTGTATCCATCCGTCAACACATAACCAAGAAACCTTCGGAAATCGTGTACCTCAACCTTTGAAAAGCATCCGTTATACGAGTTATGGCAATACTCCCGAGCTCACCCCAGTACTGGGTTATCGGGGTTATCTCACCAACAACTGCATAAAAGAGATTTTCGATGTCGGCAAATCTCAGGTATTCCAGAACTGCAACGATAAAATTGTGACGACAACACCTCGGAGCTCAACTCCCCGTGTCAAAGCCACATAAATAGACAGGAGGCACCAAGAACAATGTTCTCGTCACAAAACCATCGGAACGATTCCAAGATACTCGGGTGATCCTAAAAATTTTTTTAGTGAAATTTGAGGAGAGGAAAGACAAAACATCTACGTCAAGAGTCCTCACCAGAGCGACGAAGGGGGCTGAGGAGTAAAAAAAATCCTACTCTCCGATATATATAATCCTAAGGCTCAAAATAGTTTTCTTCCAGACTCAACAACGTCCAACAATCAAGGGGGCTCCTATGGTCGGTCGAGGCTCTGATACCAACTTGTCACGCCCAATATGCGACCCTATCCAAAAGGAACTCGAAGGTTCCACCAAGGATAGACCCGCATATTGAAACGCTTTTGCAAGGTGGATATCATTACATCTACATTACATAATAGATGGGGATACATACATAAGACATACAATGCCACACGAATACAATATTACAATACATAAGAGCATCATCCGTCTACGGATGAAACACAAACAGAAACTCAAACGACATCCACCCTGCTAGCCCAGGCTGCCGACCTGGAACCTATCCCCTGATCGAAGAAGAAGCAGAAGAAGAACTCAACGCAAGCAAGCATCGCTCTCGCGTCACGATCATCGCATGAACCTGTACCTGCAACTGTTGTTGTAGTAATCTGTGAGCCACGAGGACTCATCAATCCCATTACCATGGGTATCAAGACTAGCAAAGCTTAAAGGGAAAGGAAGGGGTAAAGTGGTGAGGTTGCAGCAGCGACTAAGCATATATGGTGGCTAACATACGTAAATAAGAGCGAGAAGAGAGCAAGCGGAATGGTCGTGAAGCTAGCAATGATCAAGAAGTGATCGTGAACTCCTACTTACGTCAAATATAACCCAGAAACCGTGTTCACTTCCCGGACTCCGCCGAAAAGAGACCATCACGGCTACACACGCGGTTGATGCGTTTAATTCGGATCTGGTGTCAAGTTATCTACAACCAGACATTAACAAATTCCCATCTGCCTATAACCGCAGGCACGGCTTTCCAAAGATTATACCCTGCAAGGGTGTCCCAACTTAGCCCATGACAAGCTCTCGTGATCAACGAAGGAATAGACCTTCTCCCAGGAAGACCCGATCAGACTCGGAATCCCGGTTTACAAGACATTTCGACATTGGTAAAACAAGACCAGCAAGACCGCCCGATGCGCCGACAATCCCGATAGGAGCTGCACATATCTCGTTCTCAGGGCAACACCGGATGAACACTACGTACAACTAAAACCAGCCCTCGAGTTTCCCCAAGGTGGCGCTGCAAGTGGCTCTGGTTCGGACCAACACTTAGACAAGCACTGGCCCGGGGGGGACTGTAATAAAGATGACCCTTGGGTTAATTACTCCCAAGAGAAATATAGGTGGTGGTGAGGAAAATGGTAAAAGTCAATGTTGGGCCTTGCTGGAGGAGTTTTATTCAAAGCAAACTGTCAAGGGGGTCCCATAAATCACCCGACCGCGTAAGGAACGCAAAATCCGGGAACATAACACCGGTATGACGGAAACTAGGGCGGCAAGAGTGGAACAAAACACCAGGCATAAGGCCGAGCCTTCCACCCTTTACCAAATATATAGTTGCATTAATAGTATAAGAGATATTGTGATATCCCAACCAAAATCCTGTCCACCATGGAGCAATCTTCAACTTCACCTGCAACTAGCAACGCTATAAGAGGGGCTGAACAAAGCGGTAACATAGCCAAACAACGGTTTGCATAGGAAAGGTGTCAAAGGTTAGAGGTTCATGGCAACATGGGATGGCTCGACAAACAAATGATGGGTAGCGCAGCAAAGCGATAGAACGAAGCAACTAGCATAGCAATGATAGTAGTGAGATCCAGGGTAGCTGTCATCTTTCCTGAAATCCCGCTACGAAGAAGAACGAGTCCATGAAGAAGATAAACGGGAGTAGCCGAATGAATCCTCACAATCGCAACATTACCGGAACTAAGAAGCAACACCGGAAAGAAACAAACAACATGGTAAACACACAAGCATAAACATGGCATGATGCACAAACAAGTATTATGCATGCCCGGTTTAATATGGCATGGCATGGCAAAGTGCAACAAACAATACTACAAGTTGAGTGGAGATCAATATGCAACGAGTTGCATATTGACAAAACACCACAAGCAATTATTTAGTTCTCTCTCGGTTTTGTACCCAACAATATTAAATGTTGTTAAACATGGCAAGAGGTGAAACCTAATGAAACTACCTATCTAGGCAAGTTTAAATGAGGCCGGAAACAACAAACAATAATTCCAGAAAATCCCCATGTGCATATTTTAGATTTGGTCCTGTTCTGCCCTAAACACAATTTTAATGTTGTTAAACAGGAAAATAAAGTGGACCATGTTAAACTGGGCATTTTTCCACCCCATTTACATATAAAGTTTATTTAAAACTGAGCTACGGTTATTTAGTTATGAATTAAATCATTTTAGCATGGCATTATGCAAAATAAACACAAACAGCATGTTAAACATTTTAAACATGGATGAAAATGGCATATTATTAATCTACACAATTTTTCGAGCATTTTACATATATAAAACATTTTAATCCGATGCACGGTTGATGAGTTATTAAATGCATGAACTCTAGGGACTTTTCTGTAAAACATTAATTCCTGGATAAATAGATAAAATTGTCCTGGCAGGGAAAAAAACATCACGGGCCGAATCTGGAGGGGCTGGGCTGAACAGAGAGGAGTTGTGGGGAGCTCACCCATGGGCTTCAGCCCGTTCGGTGGAGGCGGGTGAGGCAGGCCGGAAGGGGGGCATCTGGGCCTGGCTGGCTGCGGCTGGGCCTGGCGCAGGCTTCGGCTGCGGAGGCCCACGCGGGAGGGAGGTCATCATTGCCCTGCTCGCGCACGGGCAGGGTGCAGGGACGGCGGCGGCGATCCTCAACGGGGACGGCAGGGGGGTGGTCCCGCGAGGCCCCCGATGTCGGGAACGGGCAGATCCGGCCTCGGGGATCCTAGATCCGGCATCGTCGGTGGTCGGAGGGTCGCAGGTCGGGGCGTAGAGGGGTTCGGCTCCCATGGCGGCGGCGAGGTCCTGCGGGCAGAGGGAGGCTCGGGCCTGCACGAGAGAGAGGGAGTCAGCGAGAGGGAGAGGCAGGGGGAGGCGCGAGGGGCTCGCCTGGGAGACGGCGGCGGCGCGACAAGACTCCGGCGGCGCGGGATTGCGATTTGGCGTCGGGGGTTCCTGTGGGAGTGGCGGTGGGGTCGGGCGCCTCGGGCCCAGATCGGCCCGGGGCGGCTGCGGATGGGCTTCGCAGGGCCCGCGGTGGTGGGGAGGCGAGGGAAGGACACATGGCGGCGGGGAAGTGGTTGGGAGCGCGAGGTTGGCAGCGCTGGCCAACCGGGGCACGCCAAGTGGCGGGAGGTGGCTGGCCGGTGCCGGAAAACGAGGAGGGGGCGGCGCAGGTGGTGATTGGGGGCACGGATTTCGAGGAGGAAGGGGAAGGCCAAAAATGGCATGTGGGTGTGCTTAAATAGGCTAGGGGCTAGGGTTAGGGGGTTTGAGGCCGTTTCGGAGCCGTTCGATCTCGATCGGACGGTCCGGAGTGGAGGGGGGTTAGGTGGGCTGCAGGTGGGCTGCGAGGAGAGGGTTTGGGCTGAGAGGAGAGAAGAGAAGAGAGAGGCCCGGCGACAGTTTCGGAGACCGAAACGTCCGACGAATATACCGACTATATCGCGGTTATTTATTTAACGGTTGGGCAGTCAAACGAACTCCGAATGCGATGAAACTTGGCAGGCGCTCTATCTACACTATAATAAGTCCGCATGACAAGTTGCAACCCATTCTGAGAACATTTTTATGCCACTTATAAAATAATATTTCGGAGGTGCCGCGGGCGCGTGCGAGTGTGGTCTAGACTCAGAACGGACAACGGAGAGCCCCAGTGAAACACGAACGGATGCAAGTTTTATGAAAACAATGCCGATGCAATGCGCATGATGCCATGAGATGAGATGCATAACAAGAACAAAAGAAAAACAACATACAAAAACCCAACCACGGAGGAAATAATAAATCACATAGCCGGAAATGGCAAGAGTCGGAGTTATGAATCTGGAAAGTTGTATCTGGGGCGTTACACATTAACGCTCACCGTTTTGGCCGATTCTGGCCCGTTTTGTGGACTATTACTCACCGTTTTGGGGTCCCGGAGCGATTTTCTTGGTTGATGAACCCCACGGTGCGCTTACGAGCATGACATTAACACTCGCCATTTCGGCCAATTCTGTCCCGTTTTGTGGATTATTAGTCACCATTTTCGGGTCCCGGGCGATTTTTATGGTTGCTGAACCCCTAGGTGCGCTTACGTATCATTCATCAACACTCATCGTTTTGGCTGATTTTGACCCATTTCATGGACTATTACACATCGTTTTGGTGTAAGGAGCAATTTACATTGTTACTGAACCTCGAGGTGCGCTTACGTGTAGGTCATTAACAATCGCTATTTTGGCCGATTGTAGCCTGTTTCGTGGACTATAACTCACAATTTTGGGGTCCCGGAGCGATTTTTATGGTTGCTGAAGCCAAGGTGCACTTCCATTTGTTCTTCAACACTCGCAATTTTGGCCGATTCTGTCCCGTTTCATGGGCTATTACACAGCGATTTGGGGTTCCAAAGTGATTTTCATGGTTGCTGAACCCCAATGTGCGCTTACGTGCAGGTCATTAACACTTGCAGTTTTGGCCGATTCTGGCCCGTTTCGTGGATTATTACTAACCGTTTTTGGGTCCCGAAGAGATTTACTTGGTTGATGTACCCCAAGGTGCGCTTACGTCCATGACATTAACACCCACTGTTTTGGCCAATTCTAGCCTGTTTCGTGGACTATTACTCACCGTTTTGGGGTCCCGGAGCGATTTTCTTGGGGTATGAACCCCAAGGTGCGCTTACGTGCATGACATTAACACTCGCTGTTTTGGCCTATTCTGGCCTATGTTGTGGACTATTTGTCACCGTTTTCGGGTCCCGGGCGATTTTTATAGTTGCTGAACCCCTAGGTCCGCTTACGTATCATTCATCAACACTCACCGTTTTGGCCGATTCTGACCTGTTTCATGGACTATTACTCATCGTTTTGTGGTAAGGAGCAATTTCCACGGTTACTGAACCCCGAGGTGCGCTTACGTGTACGTCATTAACACTCGCTATTTTGGCCGATTGTAGCCTGTTTCGTGGACTATTACTCACCATTTTGGGGTCTCGGAGCGATTTTTATGGTTGCTGGAGTCCAAGGTGTGCTTACGTGTCGTTCTTCAACACTCGCAATTTTTGCCGATTCTGTCCCGTTTCATGGGCTATTACACATCGATTTGGGGTTCAGGAGGGATTTTCATGGTTACTGAACCCCAATGTGCACTTACGTGCAGGTCATTAACACTTGCAGTTTTGGCCGATTCTGGCCCGTTTCGTGGATTATTACTCACCGCTTTTGGGCCCCGAAGCGATTTTCTTGTTTGATGTACCCCAAGGTGCGGTTACGTGCATGACATTAACACTCAACGTTTTGGCCGATTCTGGCCCGTTTCGTGGACTATTACTCACCGTTTTGGGGTACCGGAGCGATTTTCTTGGTTGATCAACCCCAAGGTGCGCTTACGTGCATGACATTAACACTCGCCGTTTTGGCCTATTCTGGCCCGTTTTGTGGACTATTAGTCACCGTTTTCGGGTCCTGGCCGATTTTTATGGTTGCTGAACCCCTAGGTGCGCTTACGTATCATTCATCAACACTCACCGTTTTGGCCGATTCTGATCCGTTTCATGGACTATTACTCATCGTTTTGGGGTAAGAAGCAATTTCCACGGTTACTGAACCCCGAGGTGCGCTTACGTGTACGTCATTAACACTTGCTATTTTGGCCAATTGTAGCCTGTTTCGTGGACTATTACTGACCATTTTGGGGTCTCGGAGCGATTTTTATGGTTGCTGAAGCCCAAGGTGTGCTTGCGTGTCGTTCTTCAACACTCGCAATTTTGGCCGATTCTTTCCCGTTTCATGCGCTATTACACATCGATTTGGGGTTCCGGGGCGATATTCATGGTTACTGAACACCAATGTGCGCTTACATGCAGGTCATTAACACTTGCAGTTTTGGCCGATTCTGGCCCGTTTCCTGGATTATTACTCACTGTTTTTGGGTCCCGAAGCAATATTCTTGGTAGATGTACCCCAAGGTGCGCTTACGTGCATGACATTAACACTCACCGTTTTGGCCGATTCTGGCCCGTTTCGTGGACTATTAATCACCGTTTTGGGGTCCCGGAGCGATTTTCTTGGTTGATGAACCCCAATGTGCACTTATGTGCATGACATTAACACTCGCCGTTTTGGCCTATTTTGGCCTGTTTTGTGGACTATTAGTCACCGTTTTCGGGTCCCGGGCCATTTTTATGGTTGCTGAACCCCTAGGTGCGCTTACGTATCGTTCATCAACACTCGCCGTTTTGGCCGATTCTGACCCATTTCATGGACTATTACTCATCGTTTTGGGGTAAGGAGCAATTTCCACGGTTACTGAACCCCGAGGTGCGCTTACGTGTACGTCATTAACAATCGCTATTTTGGCCGATTGTAGCCTGTTTCATGGACTATTACTCACCATTTTGGGGTCTCAGAGCTATTTTTATGGTTGCTGAAGCCCAAGGTGTGCTTACGTGTCGTTCTTCAACACTCGCAATTTTGGCCGGTTCTGTCCCGTTTCATGGGCTATTACACATCGATTTGGGGTTTTAGAGCGATTTTCATGGTTACTGAACCCCAATGTGCGCTTACGTTTAGGTCATTAACACTCGCAGTTTTGGCCGATTCTGGCCCGATTCGTGGATTATTACTCACCGTTTTGGGGACCCGAAGCAATTTTCTTGGTTGATGAACCCCAAGGTGCGCTTATGTGCATGACATTAACACTCACCGTTTTGGCCGATTCTGGCCCGTTTCGTGGACTATTACTCACTGTTTTGGGGTCCCGGGGCGATTTTCTTGGTTGATGAACCCCACGGTGCGCTTACGAGCATGACATTAACACTCGCCGTTTCGGCCAATTCTGTCCCGTTTTGTGGACTATTAGTCACCATTTTCGGGTCCCGGGTGATTTTTATGGTTGCTGAACCCCTAGGTGCGCTTACGTATCATTCATCAACACTCACCGTTTTGGCTGATTATGACCCATTTCATGGACTATTACTCATCGTTTTGGGGTAAGGAGCAATTTACATGGTTACTGAACCCCGAGGTGCGCTTACGTGTAGGTCATTAACAATCGCTATTTTGGCCGATTGTAGCCCGTTTCGTGGACTATAACTCACCATTTTGGGGTCCCGGAGCGATTTTTATGGTTGCTGAAGCCAAGGTGCGTGAGGGAGTCCCGGACTAGGGGGTGTCCGGATAGCCGAACTATCATCATCGGCCGGACTCCAAGGCTATGAAGATACAAGATTGAAGACTTCGTCCCGTGTCCGGATGGGACTTTCCTTGGCATGGAAGGCAAGCTTGGTGATACGGATATGTAGATCTCCTACCATTGTAACTGACTCTGTGTAACCCTAGCCCTCTCCGGTGTCTATATAAACCGGATGGCTTTAGTCCGTAGGACGAACAACAATCATACCATAGGCTAGCTTCTAGGGTTTAGCCTCCTTGATCTCGTGGTAGATCTACTCTTGTAACACACATCATCAATATTAATCAAGCAGGACATAGGGTTTTACCTCCATCAAGAGGGGCCGAACCTGGGTAAAACATCGTGTCCCTTGTCTCCTGTTACCATCCGCCTAGAAGCACAGTTCGGGACCCCCTACCCGAGATCCGCCGGTTTTGACACCGACATTGGTGCTTTCATTGAGAGTTCCTCTGTGCCGTCGCGATCAGGAAGGATGCCTTTTCCCTTCTTTAAAGACGGCACCATCGTCAAGGGGGCTTTGGCCGCCGACCAAACCATCCGGCTAGGTGGTTTCCTTATGACCGCCTGTTCGGCCTCCGCTCCAACAATGACCTCTCAGGTCATCAAAAACGATCTTCGCGTCAGCTCAGAATTCGCCGAGCAGTTAGATCCGATTGAGCTCTCCTCCGTAAACGAGCTCTTGGATCGTATCGCCGCCCTGGGAGTCACTACAGACTACTATCAGATTGGGCTTAAAACCGATCTGAGAGAAATTAACTCTCCCCAGGCTACCCACCGCATGGTTGGGGTAGAGGAATAATGCGACAACTCTTCTTCTATGTGGAAAACCAACTATGTCCGGATTCCCGATCCCTCCATGCCGGATTCCCGCGGAGGGACGGACACCAATCAAATACTAAACCTAGAGTTAGGCATCGGACTAGGTTCGTTGGAAAGTATCCAACAAACCAAGCTTCCAAATTCGGAAACCTCTTGGCCTTCGAGCCTCAGATCGGGCGGGGTTCCAAACTTAATTCCACCCGCCCACCCAAACATAAGCGATCTATCTCAAGTACGGCAAGAGCCCGACGAAACAATACATCGTTACTGGGCCAGATTCCTCCTGGTTATGAACAGGATAAAGGACTGCCGTGAAGAAAGCACGATTTCAATTTTCTGCAACAATTGCACGGACAAGGGAATCATAAACGCCATCAGTCGTCACGAAGTTACACGCTTCGCCGACCTTGCGACCATTGTACAAAAATACTGTGCGATGGAGAGTGCCTTGAAAACCGAAACTAGGTTCTAGGACAATCCGGCCCTAGTCCGAAATAAAAGAGTGCGTCATACTCAAGCACCTGGGTTAAAAACCAAAAAGCAAAAAACCCCTAAAGGGTACGGAACCGTACTGGAGGGATGGCTCAACGGACCCTGCAAAATCCACAGTACGGAGGGCGCCACTCCAACACATAGCCTTCGAGCATGTTGGATACTACGGCAAGTGGCCAAAAGTGGCGAAGGCTTTTTAGCCCCGAACAACTAGCCCAGCAGTACCAATACGGTATTAACAGTCTTCAAGACTTTCGCATCAAATAATGTGCGAAAAGAACAATCCGTAGCCTCGCCAAAGTCTACCAAGTAGCAACAGCAAATCCATGGAGCGACACAACTATCACCTTCAATGCCAGCGACGAACCTAAATTCCGAACAGCCAGAGCACCAGCCGCATTGGTCCTCAGTCCAATAGTGGACGGCTTTCTTCTTACCAAGGTACTCATGGATGGCGGCAGCGAATTAAACCTCATCTATGAAGAAACCCTTCAAAAAATGGAAATTGACTGGAGTCGCATTCAGCGAAGCAGCACAACCTTCAGGGGAATAATCCCCAGTCGAGAAGTACGCTGCACAGGAAAAATCATGCTAGATGTAGTGTTCGGCTCGACGAACAACTATAGGTCCGAAGAGGTCACATTCCAAGTGGCCCCATTCGGCAACGGATATCAGGCCTTGTTAGGGCGAGAGGCATTCACAATCTTCCAAGCTATACCCCATTACGAGTACATGAAGCTCAAGATGCCCGGACCCAATGGAATAATCACTCTTGCCAGTAATCCAGATATAGCACTCCGCACTGAAAATAAGACAGCCGCACTAGCCCTAGAGGCATTATCCGAAGCTTTAGCGGCAGAGGAACTAACTGCGCTGCGCTCCATGGTGGATAGGGACGATGTGATACTCGATAAGAGGTCCAAATCCACCTCCTTTAAACCAGCAGACGAAATAGTCAAATTCCAGGTCCATCCAATGGACCCCACAAAGACGGCCTCCATTGGGGCACAATTAAATCCTGATGTAGAAACCGCACTACGAGAATTCCTTCGGGAAAATTGGGACATTTTCGCGTGGCACCCTTCAGACATGCCAGGAATCCCACGCAGGCTGGCAGAGCACAGCCTAAATATCCTAAAAGGATTCAAGCCAGTCAAACAGGCTCTTCGGCGATTTTCCGAACCGAAAAGACAAGCAATGGGAGAGGAGCGAGCCAAACTCTTAGAAGCCGGATTCATCAGAGACATCAAACATCCGGACTGGCTAGCCAATCTGGTAATGATACCAAAAAAGGACAAATCCTGGCGCCTTTGTGTCGATTTAAAAGACCTTAACAAGGCCTGCCCAAAGGACCCCTTCCCTCTCCCCCGCATAGACCAAATCATCAACGCTACCGCAGGGCATGATTCATTGTGCTTCCTCGATGCATAATCTGGATACCATCAAATCAAGATGGCGGAAAAAGACCAGGCTGCAACAGCATTTATTACTCCATATGGACCATTCTGCTTCAACACAATGCCCTTCGGACTCAAAAACGTCGGCGCAACATATCAGCGCATGATTCAGACATGTCTGGCCACCCAGATAGGCAAAACAGTCGAGGCATACGTAGACGATGTGGTCGTCAAGACCAAACACGTCGAAACTCTAGTAGACGACTTGATGGTGACATTTGACAACCTCCGAGCATATGACATTAAGCTCAACCCGGAAAAATGTGTTTTCGGCGTACCAGCCGGAAAGCTCTTGGGCTTCATTGTATCCGGTAGAGGTATTGAAGCAAACTCGGCCAAAATCCGAGCCCTGTCACAATTGGATATCCCAAAGGACCTCAAGCAAATACAAAAGCTAACCGGATGCATGGCGGCTCTAAGCCGCTTCATCTCCCGCATGGGAGAAAAGGCACTGCCCCTCTATCGCCTCCTCCGGCGCACCGAACATTTCGAATGGACGGATGCTGCCACGACCGGACTCGAGGAAATTAAATCCGTATTGGCAACAAATCTGGTCCTGGCCGCGCCCAACCTGTGCGAACCAATGCTATTATATATCGCAGCAACACATCAAGTTGTCAGTGCGGTACTCGTCGTCAAATGAGAAACAGAAGGGCACAAATTTGCTCTTCAAAAACCAGTGTACTACGTATCCACTGTCTTGACTCCATGCAAGTCCCGGTACCCACATTATCAAAAGATAGCGTATGCGGTGTTCATGGCATCCCGGAAGCTGCGACACTACTCTCAAGAGTGTTCCATAACGGTGGCCTCCGAAGTACCTCTCAACGATATTATAAACAATCGCGACGCGACGGGAAGGATTGCAAAATGGGCCATCGAGCTCTTACCATTTGACATAACCTACAAACCACGGCGAGCTATAAAGTCGCAAGTCCTGGCCGACTTCGTCGCCGAATGGACCAAAGCCGAACTCCCCAAAGAGTACGGCGCATACTCCAATTGGATCATGCATTTCGACGGCTCCAAAATGTTGGCGGGCTTCGGGGCTGGCGTCGTCTTGACGTCCCCAACCGGAGACACAGTGCAATACGTACTTCAAATAATGTACATGGACTCCAACAATGCAGCCGAATACGAGGCCCTTCTACATGGCCTCCGGATGGCAATGTCCATGGGTATTCTACAGGTGCGCGGGGATTCGAACCTTGTAATATCCCACATAAATGGAGACTTTGACGCTAAGGATCCGAAAATGGCAGCCTACCGTAACGCTGTGCTAAAAATGTCAGCCCGGTTTGAGGGACTCGAATTCCACCACATAGCCCGGGATAATAACCAGGCAGCAGACGTGTTAGCACGCATCAGCGGAAAACGCGACGCCGTCCCTCCAAACATCTTCCTGGAGCAGCTCTTTAAGCCATCCGTATTATGGGAAGGGGAGTCCAGAAATAACAATCCGGAACAAACTGCATCACCTAACGCAGAACATTCCGACACAATCGGTGGCTCGGCCAATGAAATAACAGATTCGGCCCACGAAATACTGGCAGTAATTGCCCCGTGGATGGAACCATTCCTAGCCTACCTAATCCGGCAGGAACTTCCCGAAGACCAAAATGAGGCCTGCTGCATAGTTCGGCGATCTAAAGCCTACAAGGTCCATGAGGGAGAACTTTATAAGAAAAGCACAACCGGAGTCCTTCAAAGGTGTATCTCCGAAGAGGAAGGGCGAAATCTCCTGGCTGAAATTCACGCCGGACTCGGCGAGCACCATGCGGCAGCCCAGGCACTTGTAGGCAAGGCCTTCCGTACAGGATTTTATTGGCCGACAGCCCGGGCAGATGCTCAGGACTTAGTCTAGTGATGCATTGGTTGCCAGCTCTTTGCTAATCACAGCCACATGCCACCCACCGCCCTCAAAACTATACCCATCACTTGGCCGTTCGCGGTCTGGGGGCTTGACATGGTTGGACCCCTTAAAGGGGGAACCCACAAGCACAAATACTTATTGGTCATGGTGGACAAATTCAGCAAATGGATAGAGGCCAAGCCGGTTAAAACGGCAGAATCCGGACCTGTGATAGACTTCATATCCGGGGTAGTAAACTGTTTTGGCGTCCCCCACAGCATCATCACTGATAACGGCACGAATTTCACGGCCGATGAGGTTAAACTCTGGTGCAAAAACATGGGCATCAAGCTCGACTACGCTTCGGTCTATCACACTCAAACTAACGGTCAAGTGGAACAAGCAAACGGTCTAATCATGAGCGGCATCAAACCCAGATTAGTGCGGTCCCTCACGGAATCTAACACGCACTGGGTAGAGGAGCTAGACTCCATACTCTGGGGGCTGCAGACCACGCCAAACCGCACAACTGGATTCACACCATTTTTCATGGTATACGGCGCTGAGGCAGTTTTACCCTGCGACATAATTCATGACTCACCTCGCGTGCGCATGTACGAGGAAAGAGAAGCCGATTTAGATCGGCAGGACAGTCTGGACGCATTAGAGGAGGAGCGCGACGTGGCAAAATCCCGTTCTGCATTCTATCAACAGCAGGCTTGAAGATATCACAGCAGAGAAGTACGGGCCAAAACTTACAATGTTGGCGAGCTAGTTCTACGCCTGCCGGACAAGAAAAAGGACAAACTTAAGCATAAATGGGAAGGTCCCTTCATCATCAACCAAGTCCTTACCGGCGGTGCATACCGTCTACGTAACACATCTGACAACCGACTCGAGCCAAACCGCTGGAACGCAGCCCGTCTCCGAAGATTTTACGCCTAGCGCTGGACTCAGGGTTCGTCTCCTTCCTCTGTCCACCTTTCATATTTTTTCGTTGTCCTTGTTTTCCCTCCTTTCTCCTCCCCTTTTCTTCGGCACAAACCTCTTGAGGGCTGATCTGCGCTTTGTTCGCATTTACTCGATGTGCTACTCGCACTCATTATACTTGGGGGCTTCTTTAACAGAAGCTTATTTATATGGGCTTCATGCCCACCACATGTGTCACACTTATGCATATACCTTTTGATCACCATTATATGCATCGATATGACTTAAGTTTTGGCCAAGTCGGGTTGCCTGGCTCCTGTGCTTACCCCTACGTTCCCGATTGTTCGGCTAGGAGGTAAAGGGAGCATCTCTGCGATTGTTACTGCCGGGTCAGCCGGATGTGTACCTCAGACTGGGTGAAGCCGAAGGCTAGTGTTCTTAAGGGAATATTCGGTCGGTGACCTGAAAGATGATTTATTACTTACCTATTTATCTGCCCCCAGATGCTTTTTCTGCTTTTTTCGCAGTCCGGACATGCACTTTAGGGCATGCCTCCTAGGGAAAGGAACCCTTAATAGAACTATTCTCCCTGGAAGATGTTTCTTACTAACCATGTAATATAACATAGCTAGTTGGGCACTTGTCTGATAAAGCAATTATGACCCCTACGCCTTGTCTCCATGCATGCCCCGGTTCTTTTATAACCGTCAGGATATTCGGACACACTCTGGACTGTTGGGTCCCGAGGTTGAAGCAAAATGGTCCGCAAAGGCAAACGATCTACAATCCGGCTAGAAGGCATTTTACATGTCATTTTTAAATTACATCGTCAAACTGACTCATTGTACTCCTCTTCAATCCCATATAATAGGCTGTCTAATTTACAGTCCTGTTGGGAATATTTTGCGGCCAGCTCTACTTGGCCGTACATCAAGCTCACAGGGATCTCCTTCCCATCAGGCCCCGCAGGTCCGACCTTGGCCATGTGGTTTGGGTCAGCCTTCGGGTACCGCGTCTTCACCATGGCCCAGGCCTCCCTGGCACCTTGACGGCAGGCCGATATCTTCCACAGACGGAGACGTCGCCGTACTCCCTGAAGCTTCTCAGCAAGCCCTCCAAGGCCCTTGGGTAGGGAGACGGAAGGCCATAAGGCCTGAAATACGCCACTCATCGCCTACCGAACAAGTTCAAGCAGTTGCACCAGCTCGGGAAGTTGGTCACCCATTGAACCGGGCATTTCCTCCATAGGGCGACCTGTGAGCACACCTATAGACATATTTCTGTCAACCGACCTCCTCGCCGAACTCTTCTTTTCAAAAGAGTTTGCTCAAGCACTTACTATAGATGTCGTGATGAAGCCGTTGATTCTCCTTCAAGGAGCGAGACAGCTGGGCCCGAACACCTTTTAGCTCTTCTCCAAGCTGGGTGTGGGCATCTTTGAGTTTGTTCCTCTCCTGCTGCACCTTCGTAAGCACCCTCTCGCCGGCCTTCAACTGGCGCAGTAGCTGTTGCTTGTCCGGATCTAGTACGGCGCACTCTGCAATATTATTGTCAGATATACGCACCCGCCGCATTTTGTTAACTACTTCTCTTTTCAAAATATAAATTACCAGAGGGGGTCTCCGTGGCTCCCCCAGCAGCGGCTAGTGCGGCCTCAAGTTGGGCCTTGCACTCTTGAAGCTCCTGAGACAGGTGGGTATTCTTCTCAGTAAGATCCTGCATACCAAATGATCCTTAAATCAGTTAGTTTAACTATTTTAAGTCTCGGGGGCTACTGGCATATATAGCCATTAAAATTCCTTACCCGTATGTGCTTTACATACTGCTCCGTGGCTTTGGTTAAACCATCTTGAGCAGCACGGAGGTGCGCGTCTCCCGCATTAAAGGCATTTAACGCCTCAGGGGAGAAACATGCGTCACGAAGAACTGTCCAACGACGCCTATGATTCATGGCGCTCTCCACCTCAGACCTGGTGGCGGATAACCTGTCGGCATCCTCCGTTGGAGGAACGTCCGTCTCGCGCCTTGTGCTCGCCTCCCCTTCCGGACCAGGCGTTGGAGCCTGGCTGGCGGAGGCTTGGTGGGCACCCTCTCCGGACTCAGTCCGGCGAGCGCTTTTTCTCCGGGAAGAATCATGAGCATTAATATGCCTCCCAGGAGTTTTTCCCTTAAAGGACAATGGTGCACCATATCTTTGCGGCGATGTTTCGATTCGCGCCGCACTCCTCTTCCGCCTGTTGGGCCGAACTGACCTCGTTTGGTCAGTTGCCGCGGGCTCGGCTTCTTGCCGCGAAGGCACCGCCTGCCGAGCACCATTGGTGCACGGTGGTCAGATATAAGCATTAACAAAGCAACGGTGTCGGAACTTCGGTCGTACTCACCTGGGAAGCCGGACACAAACCAGGGTAGTCAGCCGTAATGGCGACCAAAGCATTATCTATGCTGAGCTGGTGGAACACCCCATCAATCAAATCCACCTTTATGTCCGGATCCTCTTCGGAATCCGGATCAAGGAATCTTCCCAGATCCTCAGGTTGTGGAGCCGGACTATGTATGCCCTCCACATCCCGACGCAGTTCCTGCGTCAAAATCATAGAGTAAGGCATCTAACTTCAAAAGCACGGGTCGAATGAATAAACGTTCGCTTACCCAGCTCTGAGGGTTATTCATGGAGAACCCATTCAATGGGCTCGTCTGGAGAAAGTCTTTCCTTCTCCCCCTTGTACAAGCCGGACAGGATCTTCACCAGATCCGCGGCCGATCCTGGCCCCTTGCGGCCATGACGGGTGGCGTCGTTCTCCCCGTTGAAGTCCCACATGGGGTGGCTCCTATATTGGAGTGGCTGCACCCCTCGCATAATGCACGTGGCCATGATTCCAATCATGGTCAATCCGGAATGGGCCAGTAGCCTAATCCGGTCCATCAGATAATGGACGCTCCCATCATCCTCCCGTTGAGGGCTCCATGTGCGCCAACTCAGGCATTTCTTCAAGGGGGCATTGCTGAACTTCGGGAGGCCGATCCGAACTGGATCCGGTAGAGGAGCGTCCTCCATATAGAACCATTCCGAAGGCCAATCTTCGAACGCCTTCTTTGGGGTGCCGGATGGATATCCGGTCCCGGAGATGCACCATATTTCGGCCCCGCCCACTTGATATATCAACCCCTTGTGAGAACGGGGTACGAGGCAAAACAATCTCTTCCACAGTGCAAAATGGGGCTCGATGCCCAGGAACAGCTCGCAAAGAGCTACAAAGCCCGCGATGTGCAAAATGGAGGCAGGTGTAAGGTGGTGAAGCTGGAGTCCGTAGAACTCTAGGAGCCCCCGGAGAAACGGATGTATGGGAAATCCAAGTCCCCTTACTAAATAAGGGACAAAGCATACCCGCTCCCCTTTGGAGGGGTTGGGAACACTCTTCGCCTGCTTTCCACCTCGGAAGGTGGCCAGGCTGGCCCGAACCGGAACCATGAAGGCTGGGGGAAGGTATCCCTCGGTTTGGAGCGCCACTAGCTCGCTGTGTGGAACTGAGCATCTCCCCCAATCTCCTGGCTTAGGGCTGGGAGCACGAGAGGAGGAGCCGCGTCGACTGTCCATGATAGAATGGATTTTTGTCAGAGGCGCTTTGATGAGTACTTGCGGAAGGAGGATGATGTGAGTTGGATCTAGATCCTCACCTCTCTTATGGGCGGCTCGTTCACATTGCTGGGGGGAGAAATGTAAAAATACCCCAGCTTTTCGCATTCATACGACACGTGGAAGAAGGCCATTATTGGGCGTAGAAGCCAAGGAGCGCAACATTTATGAGGAAGCCGGACACTATTCGACAGGAACATGAAGTTTGAAGGAGAACCCGCCTTGCAATGCCGAAGACCACATATGCACCGGGCTCGTCATCATTGAAGCCTGGTTTGGGGGCTACTGAGGGAGTCCCGGACTAGGGGGTGTCCGGATAGCCGAACTATCATCATCGGCCGGACTCCAAGACTATGAAGATACAAGATTGAAGACTTTGTCCCGTGTCCGGATGGGACTTTCCTTAGCGTGGAAGGCAAGCTTGGCGATACGGATATGTAGATCTCCTACCATGGTAACCGACTCTGTGTAACCCTAGCCCTCTCCGGTGTCTATATAAACCGGATGGCTTTAGTCCGTAGGACGAACAACAATCATACCATAGGCTAGCTTCTAGGGTTTAGCCTCCTTGATCTCGTGGTAGATCTACTCTTGTAACACACATCATCAATATTAATCAAGCAGGACGTAGGGTTTTACCTCCATCAAGAGGGCCCGAACCTGGGTAAAACATCGTGTCCCTTGTCTCCTGTTACCATCCGCCTAGATGCACAGTTCGGGAACCCCTACCCGAGATCCGCCGGATTTGACACCGATAGTGCGCTTCCGTTTGTTCTTCAACACTCGCAATTTTGGCCGATTATGTCCCGTTTCATGGGCTATTACACATCGATTTGAGGTTCTGGAGTGATTTTCATGGTTACTGAACCCCAATGTGCGCTTACGTGCAGGTCATTAACACTTGCAGTTTTGGGCGATTCTGGCCCGTTTTGTGGATTATTACTAACCGTTTTTTGGGTCCCGAAGCGATTTACTTGGTTGATGTACCCCAAGGTGCGGTTACGTGCATGACATTAACACTCAATGTTTTGGCCGATTCTACCCTGTTTCGTGGACTATTACTCACCGTTTTGGGGTCCCGGAGCGATTTTCTTGGGGTATGAACCCCAAGGTGCGCTTACGTGCATGACATTAACACTCGTCATTTTGGCCTATTCTGGCCTGTGTTGTGGACTATTTGTCACTGTTTTCGGGTCCCGGGCGATTTTTATAGTTGCTGAACCCCTAGGTCCGCTTATGTATCATTCATCAACACTCACCGTTTTGGCCGATTCTGACCTGTTTCATGGACTATTACTCATCGTTTTGGGGTAAGAAGCAGTTTCCACGGTTACTGAACCCCGAGGTGCGCTTACGTGTACGTCATTAACACTTGCTATTTTGGCCAATTGTAGCCTGTTTCGTGGACTATTACTCACCATTTTGGGGTCTTGGAGCGATTTTTATGGTTGCTGAAGCCCAAGGTGTGCTTGCGTGTCGTTCTTCAACACTCGCAATTTTGGCCGATTCTGTCCTGTTTCATGCACTATTACACATCGATTTGGGGTTCAGGAGCGATATTCATGGTTACTGAACCCCAATGTGCGCTTACATGCAGGTCATTAACACTTGCAGTTTTGGCCGATTCTGGCCCGTTTCGTGGATTATTACTCACTGTTTTTGGGCCCCGAAGCGATTTTCTTGTTTGATGTACCCCAAGGTGCGGTTACGTGCATGACCTTAACACTCAACGTTTTGGCCGATTCTGGCCCGTTTCGTGGACTATTACTCACCGTTTTGGGGTCCCGGAGCGATTTTCTTGGTTGATCAACCCCAAGGTGCGCTTACGTGCATGACATTAACACTCGCCGTTTTGTCCTATTCTGGCCCGTTTTGTGGACTATTAGTCACCGTTTTTGGGTCCCGGGCGATTTTTATGGTTGCTGAACCCCTAGGTGCGCTTACGTATCATTCATCAACAATCACCATTTTGGCCGATTCTGACCCGTTTCATGGACTATTACTCATCGTTTTGGGGTAAGAAGCAGTTTCCACGGTTATTGAACCCCGAGGTGCGCTTACGTGTATGTCATTAACACTTGCTATTTTGGCCAATTATAGCCTGTTTCGTGGACTATTACTCACCATTTTGGGGTCTTGGAGCGATTTTTATGGTTGCTGAAGCCCAAGGTGTGCTTGTGTGTCATTCTTCAACACTCGCAATTTTGACCGATTCTGTCCCGTTTCATGCGCTATTACACATCGATTTGGGGTTCAGGAGCGATATTCATGGTTACTGAACCCCAATGTGTGCTTACATGCAGGTCATTAACACTTGCAGTTTTGGCCGATTCTGGCCCGTTTCATGGATTATTACTCACCGTTTTTGGGCCCCGAAGCGATTTTCTTGTTTGATGTACCCCAAGGTGCGGTTACGTGCATGACATTAACACTCAACGTTTTGGCCGATTCTGGCCCGTTTCGTGGACTATTACTCACCGTTTTGGGGTCCCGGAGCGATTTTCTTGGTTGATCAACCCCAAGGTGCGCTTACGTGCATGACATTAACACTCGCCGTTTTGTCCTATTCTGGCCCGTTTTGTGGACTATTAGTCACCGTTTTTGGGTCCCGGGTGATTTTTATGGTTGCTGAACCCCTAGGTGCGCTTACGTATCATTCATCAACACTCACCATTTTGGCCGATTCTGACCCGTTTCATGGACTATTACTCATCGTTTTGGGGTAAGAAGCAGTTTCCACGGTTACTGAACCCCGAGGTGCGCTTACGTGTATGTCATTAACACTTGCTATTTTGGCCAATTATAGCCTGTTTCGTGGACTATTACTCACCATTTTGGGGTCTTGGAGCGATTTTTATGGTTGCTGAAGCCCAAGGTGTGCTTGTGTGTCATTCTTCAACACTCGCAATTTTGACCGATTCTGTCCCGTTTCATGCGCTATTACACATCGATTTGGGGTTCAGGAGCGATATTCATGGTTACTGAACCCCAATGTGTGCTTACATGCAGGTCATTAACACTTGCAGTTTTGGCCGATTCTGGCCCGTTTCATGGATTATTACTCACCGTTTTTGGGCCCCGAAGCGATTTTCTTGTTTGATGTACCCCAAGGTGCGGTTACGTGCATGACATTAACACTCAACGTTTTGGCCGATTCTGGCCCGTTTCGTGGACTATTACTCACCGTTTTGGGGTCCTGGAGCGATTTTCTTGGTTGATCAACCCCAAGGTGCGCTTACATGCATGACATTAACACTCGCCGTTTTGTCCTATTCTGGCCCGTCTTGTGGACTATTAGTCACCGTTTTTGGGTCCCGGGCGATTTTTATGGTCGCTGAACCCCTAGGTGTGCTTACGTATCATTCATCAACACTCACCGTTTTGGCCGATTCTGACCCATTTAATGGACTATTACTCATCGTTTTGGGGTAAGAAGCAGTTTCCACGATTACTGAACCCCGAGGTGCGCTTACGTGTACGTCATTAACACTTGCTATTTTGGCCAATTGTAGCCTGTTTCGTGGACTATTACTCACCATTTTGGGGTCTCAGACCGATATTTATGGTTGCTGAAGCCCAAGGTGTGCTTGCGTGTCGTTCTTCAACACTCGCAATTTTGGCCGATTCTGTCCCATTTCATGCGCTATT
>NC_041389.1:10450574-10495961 GCF_002162155.2 Triticum dicoccoides
GATATTCATGGTTACTGAACCCCAATGTGCGCTTACATGCAGGTCATTAACACTTGCAGTTTTGGCCGATTCTGGCCCGTTTCGTGGATTATTACTCACCGTTTTTGGGCCCTGAAGCGATTTTCTAGTTTGATGTACCCCAAGGTGCGGTTACGTGCATGACATTAACACTCAACGTTTTCGCCGATTCTGGCCCGTTTCGTGGACTATTACTCACCGTTTTGGGGTCCCGGAGTGATTTTCTTGGTTGATCAACCCCAAGGTCCGCTTACGTGCATGACATTAACACTCGCTGTTTTGTCCTATTCTGGCCCGTTTTGTGGACTATTAGTCACCGTTTTCGGGTCCCGGGCGATTTTTATGGTTGCTGAACCCCTAGGTGCGCTTACGTATCATTCATCAACACTCACCGTTCTAGCCGATTCTGACCCGTTTCATGGACTATTACTCATCGTTTTGGGGTAAGAAGCAGTTTCCACGGTTACTGAACCCCGAGGTGCGCTTATGTCTACGTCATTAACACTTGCTATTTTGGCCAATTGTAGCCTGTTTCGTGGACTATTACTCACCATTTTGGGGTCTTGGAGCGATTTTTATGGTTGCTGAAGCTCAAGGTGTGCTTGCGTGTTGTTCTTCAACACTCGCAATTTTGGCCGATTCTGTCCCGTTTCATGCGCTATTACACATCGATTTGGGGTTCAGGAGCGATATTCATGGTTACTGAACCCCAATGTGCGCTTACATGCAGGTCATTAACACTTGCAGTTTTGGCCGATTCTGGCCCGTTTCGTGGATTATTGCTCACCGTTTTTGGGCCCCGAAGCGATTTTCTTGTTTGATGTACCCCAAGGTGCGGTTATGTGCATGACATTAACACTCAATGTTTTGGCCGATTCTGGCCCGTTTCGTGGACTATTACTCACCGTTTTGGGGTCCCGGAGCGATTTTCTTGGTTGATCAACCCCAAGGTGCGCTTACGTGCATGACATTAACACTCGCCGTTTTGTCCTATTCTGGCCCGTTTTTTGGACTATTAGTCACCGTTTTCGGGTCCCGGGTGATTTTTATGGTTGCTGATCCCCTAGGTGCGCTTACATATCATTCATCCACACTCACCGTTTTGGCCGATTCTGACCCGTTTCATGGACTATTACTCATCGTTTTGGGGTAAGAATCATTTTCCATGGTTACTGAACCCCGAGGTGCGCTTATGTGTACGTCATTAACACTTGCTATTTTGGCCAATTGTAGCCTGTTTCGTGGACTATTACTCACCATTTTGGGGTCTCGGAGCGATTTTTATGGTTGCTGAAGCCCAAGGTGTGCTTGCGTGGCGTTCTTCAACACTCGCAATTTTGGCCGATTCTGTCCCGTTTCATGCGCTATTACACATCGATTTGGGGTTCAGGAGCGATATTCATGGTTACTGAACCCCAATGTGCGCTTACATGCAGGTCATTAACACTTGCAGTTTTGGCTGATTCTGGCCCGTTTCGTGGATTATTACTCACTGTTTTTGGGTCCCGACGCGATATTCTTGGTTGATGTAACCCAAGGTGCGCTTACGTGCATGACATTAACACTCACCGTTTTTTCCGATTCTGGCCCGTTTCGTGGACTCACCGTTTTGGGGTCCCGGAGCGATTTTCTTGGTTGAGGAACCCCAATGTGCACTTACGTGCATGGCATTAACACTCGCCGTTTTGGCATAGTCTAGCCTGTTTTGTGGACTATTAGTCACCGTTTCGGGTCCCGGGGGAGTTTTATAGTTGCTGAACCCCTAGGTGCATTTACGTATCATTCATCAACACTCACCATTTTGGCCAATTCTGACCTGTTTCATGGACTATTACTCATCGTTTTGGGGTAAGGAGCAATTTCCACGGTTACTGTACCTTGAGGTGCGCTTACCTGTACGTCATTCACACTCGCTATTTTGGCCGGTTGTAGCCTGTTTCGTGGACTATTACTCACCATTTTGGGGTCTCGGAGCGATTTTTATGGTTGCTGAAGCCCAAGGTGTGCTTACGTGTCGTTCTTCAACACTCGCAATTTTGGCCGATTCTGTCCCATTTCATGGGCTATTACACATCGATTTGGGGTTCCAGAGGGATTTTCATGGTTACTGAACCCCAATGCGCGCTTACGTGCAGGTCATTAACAATTGCAGTTTTGGCCGATTCTGGCCCGTTTCGTGGACTATTACTCACCATTTTTGGGTCCCGAAGCGATTTACTTGGTTGATGTACCCCAAGGTGCGCTTACGTGCATGACATTAACACTCACCGTTTTGGCCAATTCTGGCCCGTTTCATGGACTATTACTCACCGTTTTGGGGTCCCGGAGCAATTTTCCTGGTTTATGAACCCCAAGGTGCGCTTACGTGCATGCCATTAACACTCGCCGTTTTGGCCTATTCTGGCCTTATTTGTGGACTACTAGTCACTGTTTTCGTGTCCCGGTCGATTTTTATAGTTGATGAACCCCTAGGTGCGCTTACGTATCATTCATCAACACTCACCGTTTTGGCCGATTCTGACCCATTTAATGGACTATTACTCATCGTTTTGGGGTAAGAAGCAGTTTCCACGATTACTGAACCCCGAGGTGCGCTTACGTGTACGTCATTAACACTTGCTATTTTGGCCAATTGTAGCCTGTTTCATGGACTATTACTCACCATTTTGGGGTCTCAGACCGATATTTATGGTTGCTGAAGCCCAAGGTGTGCTTGCGTGTCGTTCTTCAACACTCGCAATTTTGGCCGATTCTGTCCCATTTCATGCGCTATTACACATCGATTTGGGGTTCAGGAGCGATATTCATGGTTACTGAACCCCATTGTGCGCTTACATGCAGGTCATTAACACTTGCAGTTTTGGCCGATTCTGGCCCGTTTCGTAGATTATTACTCACTGTTTTTGGGCCCCGAAGCGATTTTCTTGTTTGATGTACCCCAAGGTGCGGTTACGTGCATGACCTTAACACTCAACGTTTTGGCCGATTCTGGCCCGTTTCGTGGACTATTACTCACCGTTTTGGGGTCCCGGAGCGATTTTCTTGGTTGATCAACCCCAAGGTGCACTTACGTGCATGACATTAACACTCGCCGTTTTGTCCTATTCTGGCCCGTTTTGTGGACTATTAGTCACCGTTTTTGGGTCCCGGGCGATTTTTATGGTTGCTGAACCCCTAGGTGCGCTTACGTATCATTCATCAACACTCACCATTTTGGCCGATTCTGACCCGTTTCATGGACTATTACTCATCGTTTTGGGGTAAGAAGCAGTTTCCACGGTTATTGAACCCCGAGGTGCGCTTACGTGTATGTCATTAACACTTGCTATTTTGGCCAATTGTAGCCTGTTTCGTGGACTATTACTCACCATTTTGGGGTCTTGGAGCGATTTTTATGGTTGCTGAAGCCCAAGGTGTGCTTGTGTGTCATTCTTCAACACTCGCAATTTTGACCGATTCTGTCCCGTTTCATGCGCTATTACACATCGATTTGGGGTTCAGGAGCGATATTCATGGTTACTGAACCCCAATGTGCGCTTACATGCAGGTCATTAACACTTGCAGTTTTGGCCGATTCTGGCCCGTTTCATGGATTATTACTCACCGTTTTTGGGCCCCGAAGCGATTTTCTTGTTTGATGTACCCCAAGGTGCGGTTACGTGCATGACATTAACACTCAACGTTTTGGCCGATTCTGGCCCGTTTCGTGGACTATTACTCACCGTTTTGGGGTCCCGGAGCGATTTTCTTGGTTGATCAACCCCAAGGTGCGCTTACGTGCATGACATTAACACTCGCCGTTTTGTCCTATTCTGGCCCGTTTTGTGGACTATTAGTCACCGTTTTTGGGTCCCGGGTGATTTTTATGGTTCCTGAACCCCTAGGTGCGCTTACGTATCATTCATCAACACTCACCATTTTGGCCGATTTTGACCCGTTTCATGGACTATTACTCATCGTTTTGGGGTAAGAAGCAGTTTCCACGGTTACTGAACCCCGAGGTGCGCTTACGTGTATGTCATTAACACTTGCTATTTTGGCCAATTGTAGCCTGTTTCGTGGACTATTACTCACCATTTTGGGGCCTCGGAGCGATTTTTATGGTTGCTGAAACCCAAGGTGTGCTTGCGTGTCGTTCTTCAACACTCGCAATTTTGACCGATTCTGTCCCGTTTCATGCGCTATTACACATTGATTTGGGGTTCAGGAGCGATATTCATGGTTACTGAACCCCAATGTGCGCTTACATGCAGGTCATTAACACTTGCAGTTTTGGCCGATTCTGGCCCGTTTCGTGGATTATTACTCACCGTTTTTGGGCCCTGAAGCGATTTTCTAGTTTGATGTACCCCAAGGTGCGGTTACGTGCATGACATTAACACTCAACGTTTTCGCCGATTCTGGCCCGTTTCGTGGACTATTACTCACTGTTTTGGGGTCCCGGAGTGATTTTCTTGGTTGATCAACCCCAAGGTCCGCTTACGTGCATGACATTAACACTCGCTGTTTTGTCCTATTCCGGCCCGTTTTGTGGACTATTAGTCACCGTTTTCGGGTCCCGGGCGATTTTTATGGTTGCTGAACCCCTAGGTGCGCTTACGTATCATTCATCAACACTCACCGTTCTAGCCGATTCTGACCCGTTTCATGGACTATTACTCATCGTTTTGGGGTAAGAAGCAGTTTCCACGGTTACTGAACCCCGAGGTGCGCTTACGTGTATGTCATTAACACTTGCTATTTTGGCCAATTGTAGCCTGTTTCGTGGACTATTACTCACCATTTTGGGGTCTTGGAGCGATTTTTATGGTTGCTGAAGCTCAAGGTGTGCTTGCGTGTTGTTCTTCAACACTCGCAATTTTGGCCGATTCTGTCCCGTTTCATGCGCTATTACACATCGATTTGGGGTTCAGGAGCGATATTCATGGTTACTGAACCCCAATGTGCGCTTACATGCAGGTCATTAACACTTGCAGTTTTGGCCGATTCTGGCCCGTTTCGTGGATTATTACTCACCGTTTTTGGGCCCCGAAGCGATTTTCTTGTTTGATGTACCCCAAGGTGCGGTTACGTGCATGACATTAACACTCAACGTTTTGGCCGATTCTGGCCCGTTTCGTGGACTATTACTCACCGTTTTGGGGTCCCGGAGCGATTTTCTTGGTTGATCAACCCCAAGGTGCGCTTACGTGCATGACATTAACACTCGCCGTTTTGTCCTATTCTGGCCCGTTTTGTGGACTATTAGTCACCGTTTTCGGGTCCCGGGTGATTTTTATGGTTGCTGAACCCCTAGGTGCGCTTACGTATCATTCATCCACACTCACCGTTTTGGCCGATTCTGACCCGTTTCATGGACTATTACTCATCGTTTTGGGGTAAGAATCATTTTCCATGGTTATTGAACCCCGAGGTGTGCTTATGTGTACGTCATTAACACTTGCTATTTTGGCCAATTGTAGCCTGTTTCGTGGACTATTACTCACCATTTTGGGGTCTCGGAGCGATTTTTATGGTTGCTGAAGCCCAAGGTGTGCTTGCGTGGCGTTCTTCAACACTCGCAATTTTGGCCGATTCTGTCCCGTTTCATGCGCTATTACACATCGATTTGGGGTTCAGGAGCGATATTCATGGTTACTGAACCCCAATGTGCGCTTACATGCAGGTCATTAACACTTGCAGTTTTGGCTGATTCTGGCCCGTTTCGTGGATTATTACTCACTGTTTTTGGGTCCCGACGCGATATTCTTGGTTGATGTAACCCAAGGTGCGCTTACGTGCATGACATTAACACTCACCGTTTTTTCCGATTCTGGCCCGTTTCGTGGACTCACCGTTTTGGGGTCCCGGAGCGATTTTCTTGGTTGAGGAACCCCAATGTGCACTTACGTGCATGGCATTAACACTCGCCGTTTTGGCATAGTCTAGCCTGTTTTGTGGACTATTAGTCACCGTTTCGGGTCCCGGGAGAGTTTTATAGTTGCTGAACCCCTAGGTGCACTTACGTATCATTCATCAACACTCACCATTTTGGCCAATTCTGACCTGTTTCATGGACTATTACTCATCGTTTTGGGGTAAGGAGCAATTTCCACGGTTACTGTACCTTGAGGTGCGCTTACCTGTACGTCATTCACACTCGCTATTTTGGCCGGTTGTAGCCTGTTTCGTGGACTATTACTCACCATTTTGGGGTCTCGGAGCGATTTTTATGGTTGCTGAAGCCCAAGGTGTGCTTACGTGTCGTTCTTCAACACTCGCAATTTTGGCCAATTCTGTCCCATTTCATGGGCTATTACACATCGATTTCGGGTTCCAGAGGGATTTTCATGGTTACTGAACCCCAATGCGCGCTTACGTGCAGGTCATTAACAATTGCAGTTTTGGCCGATTCTGGCCCGTTTCGTGGACTATTACTCACCGTTTTTGGGTCCCGAAGCGATTTACTTGGTTGATGTACCCCAAGGTGCGCTTACGTGCATGACATTAACACTCACCGTTTTAGCCGATTCTGGCCCGTTTCATGGACTATTAATCACCGTTTTGGGGTCCCGGAGCAATTTTCCTGGTTGATGAACCCCAAGGTGCGCTTACGTGCATGCCATTAACACTCGCCGTTTTGGCCTATTCTGGCCTTATTTGTGGACTACTAGTCACCGTTTTCGTGTCCCGGTCGATTTTTATAGTTGATGAACCCCTAGGTGCGCTTACGTATCATTCATCAACACTCACCATTTTGGCCGATTCTGACCCGTTTCATGGACTATTTACTCATCGTTTTGGGGTAAGAAGCAATTTCCACGGTTACTGAACCCCGAGGTGCGCTTACGTGTACGTTATTAACACTCGCTATTTTGGCCGATTGTAGCCTGTTTCGTGGACTATTACTCACCATTTTGGGGTCTCGGAGCGATTTTTATGGTTGTTGAAGCCCAAGGTGTGCTTACGTATCGTTCTTCAACACTCGCAATTTTGGCCGATTCTGTCCCGTTTCATAGGCTATTACACATCGATTTGGGTTTCCGGAGCGATATTCATGGTTACTGAACCCCAATGTGCGCTTAAATGCAGGTCATTAACACTTGCAATTTTGTGCCGATTCTGGCCCGTTTCGTGGATTATTACTCACCGTTTTTGGGCCCCGAAGAGATTTTCTTGTTTGATGTACCCCAAGGTGCGCTTACGTGCATGACATTAACACTCGCCGTTTTGGGGTCTCGGAGCGATTTTCTTGGTTGATGAACCCCAATGTGCGCTTACGTGCATGACATTAACACTCGCTGTTTTGGCCATTTCTGGCCTGTTTTGTGGACTATTAGTCACCGTTTTCGGGTCCCGGGCGATTTTTATAGTTGCTGAACCCCTAGGTGCGCTTACGTATCATTCATCAACACTCACCGTTTTGGCCGATTCTGACATGTTTTATGGACTATTACTCATCGTTTTGGGGTAAGGAGGAATTTCCACGGTTAATGAACCCCGACGTGCGCTTACCTGTACATCATTAACACTCGCTATTTTGGCTGATTGTAGCCTGTTTCGTGGACTATTACTCACCATTTTGGGGTCTCAGAGCGATTTATATGGTTGCTGAAGCCCAAGGTGTGCTTACGTGTCGTTCTTCAACACTCGCAATTTTGGCCGATTCTGTCCCTATTCATGGGCTATTACACATCGATTTGGGGTTCCGGAGCGATTTTCATGGTTACTGAACCCCAATGTGCGCTTAGGTGCAGGCCATTAACACTCGCAGTTTTGGCCGATTCTGGCCCGTTTCGTGGATTATGACTCACCGTTTTTGGGTCCAAAGCGATTTACTTGCTTGATGTACCCCAAGGTGCGCTTACGTGCATGACGTTAACACTCACCGTTTTGGCCGATTCTGGCATGTTTCGTGGACTATTACTCACCGTTTTGGGGTCCCGGAGCAATTTTCTTGGTTGATGAACCCCAAGGTGCGCTTACGTGCATGACATTAACACTCACCGTATTGGCCTATTCTGTCCTTTTTTGTGGACTATTAGTCACCATTTTCGGGTCCCGGTCGATTTTTATAGTTGATGAACCCCTAGGTGCGCTTACGTATCATTCATCAACACTCACTGTTTTGGCCGATTCTGACCCGTTTCATGGACTATTACTCACTGTTTTGGGGTAAGGAGCAATTTCATGGTTACTGACCCCCGAGGTGCGCTTATGTACAGGTCATTAACACTCGCTATTTTGGCCGATTCTGACCCGTTTCGTGGACTATTACTCGCCATTTTGGGGTCTCGGAGCGATTTTTATGGTTGCTGAAGCCCAAGGTGTGCTTACGTGTCGTTCTTCAACACTCGCAATTTTGGCCGATTCTGTCCCATTTCATGGGCTATTACACATCGATTTGGGGTTCCGGAGGGATTTTCATGGTTACTAAACCACAATGTGCACTTACATGCAGGTCATTAACACTTGCAGTTTTGGCGGATTCTGGCCCGTTTCGTGGATTATTACTCACCGTTTTTGGGCCCCGAAGCGATTTTCTTGTTTGATGTACCCCAAGGTGCGCTTACATGCATGACATTAACACGCACCATTTTGGCCGATTCTGGCCCGTTTCGTGGACTATTACTCACCATTTTGGGGTCCCCGAGCGATTTTCTTGGTTGATGAACCCCAAGGTCCGCTTACGTGCATGACATTAACACTCGCCGTTTTGGCCTATTCTGGCCCGTTTTGTGGACTATTAGTCACCGTTTTCGGGTCCCGGTCGATTTTTATGGTTGCTGAACCCCTAGGTGCGCTTACGTATCGTTCATCAACACTCACCGTTTTGGCCGATTCCGACCCATTTCATGGACTATTACTCATCATTTTGGGGTAAGGAGCAATTTCCACGGTTACTGAACCCCGAGGTGCGGTTACGTGTAGGTCATTAACACTCGCTATTTTGGTCGATTGTAGCCCGTTTCATGAACTATTACTCACCATTTTTAGGTCCCAGAGCGATTTTTATGGTTGTTGAAGCCCAAGGTGTGCTTACGTGTCGTTCTTCAACACTCGCAATTTTGGCTGATTTTGTCCTGTTTCATGGGCTATTACACATCGATTTGGGGTTCCGGAGTGATTTTCATGGTTACTAAACCCCAGTGTGCGCTTACGTGCAGGTCATTAACAATTGCAGTTTTGGCCGATTCTAGCCCGTTTCGTGGACTATTACTCACCGTTTTTGGGTCCCGAAGCGATTTACTTGGTTGATGTACCCCAAGGTGCGCTTACGTGCATGACATTAACACTCACCGTTTTGGCTGATTCTGGCCCGTTTCATGGACTATTACTCACCGTTTTGGGGTCCCGGAGCAATTTTCTTGGTTGATGAACCCCAAGGTGCGCTTACGTGCATGACATTAACACTTGCCGTTTTGGCCTATTCTGGCCTAATTTGTGGACTACTAGTCACTGTTTTCGGGTCCCGTGCGATTTTTATAGTTGCTGAACCCCTAGGTGCGCTTACGTATCATTCATCAACACTCACCATTTTGGCCGATTCTGACCCGTTTCATGGACTATTACTCATCGTTTTGGGGTAAGAAGCAATTTCCACGGTTACTGAACCCCGAGGTGCGCTGACGTGTACGTCATTAACACTCGCTATTTTGGCCGATTGTAGCCTGTTTCATGGACTATTACTCACCATTTTGGGATCTCGGGGCGATTTTTATGGTTGCTGAAGCCCAAGGTGTGCTTACGTGTCGTTCTTCAACACACGCAATTTTGGCCGATTATGTCCCGTTTCATGGGCTATTACACATCGATTTGGGGTTCCGGTGCGATTCTCATGGTTACTGAACCCCAATGTGCGCTTACGTGCAGGTCATTAAAACTTGCAGTTTTGGTCGATTCTGGCCTGTTTCGTGGACTATTACTCACCGTTTTGGGGTCCCGGAGCGATTTTCTTGGTTGATGAACCCCAAGGTGCGCTTACGTGCACTACTAGGGAAAACCTTATACACAGAAATTTAGCAATAGCGCGGGTCAAAAAAGGGCGCTAGTGCTAGATAGGAGTAGCGACGGAAGGAAAACCGCGCTACAGATACAATCTTAGCAGTAGCGCGTGTAGTGGCAAAAGCGCTACTACTAATATTCCAATTGCTAGAATGATAGGCTACGCATAGCAGTAGCGGGCTTGGAAGAAACGCGCTACCGCTAGGTCATAAGTAGCAGCGCATTTCCTAAGAAGAGCGCTACTACTAACGGAAATAAAATAAGATGAAAAACAAATAGAAAAGTAAATGAAAATGAAAGAAATAGAAAAAGGAGAAAGGAAAAAATAAAATGTAAAGCAAAATAAATGAAAAAGCGAAAAATCGGAGGAAGACATAGCAGCAGCGTGTGTTTGTAAGAGGCGTTGTAGCTAACGTAGCTGCAGCGCGTGTCCTAGACCCCCGCTATAGAAACAGAAAAGGAAATTAAAAATGGAAGAAAATTACATAGCTATAGCAGCAGCGCGTTTTGTGAAAACCGCTATAGCTATCTTAGCTATAGCGCGTTTCAATAAACGCGCTACCGCTAATTTGACTTAACCAAAAAACCGTTTCCCCCCGGCCACCACTTCTCCCCCAAATCCCTCAACCCACCCCGCGCGCCGCCGTCTCCCTGATTCGCCGTCGCCCCACTTCTCCGCCTTCTCCTGCCGACGTCGACGCCACCAGAGCCGTGCGCCGTCGACGCCACCGGAGCCGCCCCCAACGCCATGGAGCCGCGGGGCCTCATCAACGCCACCGGAGCCGCCGTCGACGCCACCGGATCCTTCCTCGCCACAACTGCCTCCCTCGCCGTCACCGGAGACGCCCCTGCCTCCCTTGCCATCACCGGAGACGCCCCTGCCTCCCTCGCCACCACTGCCTCCGTCGCCACCACCGGAGCCATCCTATGTAAGCCCCCACCCCTCCTCTCTCTCTCATGATATGTTAGCTAGTTTAATTAGGTTAATTATCTAGGTTAGGGCAAAAATTTAGTTAGGGCTTTGAGAGAGAAGTAGTTAGGTTAACTAGTTTAATTAGGTTAATTATGTAGGTTAGTGCAAAAATTTAGTTAGGGCTTTGATAGAGAACTAGTAAGGTTAACTAGTTTAATTAGGTTAATTATCTAGGTTAATTAGTGCAAAAATTTATTTTGGGCTTTGACAGAGAACTAGCTGCGTTAACTAGTTTAATTAGGGTTAATTATCTAGGTAAACTAGATTAACTAACTAGGTTAAATAGGTAGGTTAATTAGGTTCGTTGGATTAACAAGCTAGGTTAAGTAGGCTGGCTGGGTTAGAGGAAAATTTTATTTTAGAGCATTAGGTCAGAAGGGTTAGAGAAATGGAGTTCCTTTGCAATTTAATTGGGTTCTGTCCTAGGCAGAGAAGGGGGTTAGAGATAATAATGTGTGTTTCTGTGAGAGAGAGGAATAGCTAGATCAACATAATTTGGGTTCTGTCCTAGGCAGAGAAGTGTTTAGTGAGGTCATTTTGCAAAGGTTTTTGATTTTTGAAAAGACCACTATTTTTCAAGGAAAAGAATTTAGGCCAATTTTATTTAGCATTGAAGTGGTCGTGTTATATATTTTCATTGAAGTTGTTCGATTGTGCCCAAGTGGCTATGTTGTTTCCAGGGAATGATGCCGAGTGGCCTATGTTTTGCCGAAATGTTGATTCATTTCTGTTCTGGCAAATTTCAGGTTCTCGATTTGTCCACTTTTTATTAATGGTCATGCCGAAATTTTCCGTGAATTTCGGCATGACTTGTGCTACAAACTAGGACATATCGACTGCCCAGGATTTGCCGCACCAGGAAGGAGTCAACATTCCTGCAAAACATTAGGCCTTTTTTATGTCATTATTCATTTTATTAGGTCTAGAAATAATTGACTAGATTTAATCATAGGAAACATGGCTAGCAACGATGAAGGATAGGGTTCTGGTGATTGCGTCGACGCCTACCGGGCGGCAGACGAATTTTTTAGCCTTACCGACGATCAACCGATGTTGTTGCTGGGCCCACCGGTGCCAGCGGGGACTGAGACCGACACGAAGACCGGTGCTGAGACTGAGACCGGTGCTGAGACTCAGACCGGCATTGGGACCGGCGCTGAGACTGAGACCGGTGCTGCCTCGGGGAGCGGAGCTGGTGTAGAACCGAAAGCAAAGAGGCAACGGGTTCCTAACAAACTCAGGACTACTAGACTGGTGGTCACGGAGGTGGACGACGGCAATTTTGAGCCAAAGGCGCCGGAGGAAGCGCGTGCGTGCTACGACAATCAAATAGGCTGCATCGTACGGACAACCGCCACCATCAACGATGAGAAACTACATAAGATAGAAAATATGAGGAGCTCCCTCCTAAAGAAGTTTCACCAGATATTCTTGTTCCCGGGCCGGAATGAGAAGGATTATGAAGATCCAGACGAGGACCAGGCAATGAAGAAGATAAACAAACACGCCATGACCAAGTTTAGCGATGCGTTGGCCGCCTGGAAAAATCGAGTGAAAGCAAATATCAACGACGGGAACCCTACTCCGAGATTGTAAAGGATAATCAGACAATCACGGAAGAGCAGTTTCAAATATTCAAGGAGGCTTGCGAGGCCGAAGCTGCAAAAAAAAGTCTAAGTACATGAAGGGGCTTCAAAAGAGGAACATTGGGAGCCACCACCTCGGAAGCCGTGGTTACGGCGGAAAGAGGTCCAAATGGGCCAAGGAGGAAGCGGAAGCCGCAAGTCTAGGCATCCCAGACCCCTTGGCAGATTTCACCGTCCCGCAGGAGCGTGACGTCCTGAGGGCCCGGCACCGTTGGGACCCAGTGAAGAAGGTTTACGAGACAACACCAGTAATGACGGAGTTCATGAGACTGTTGGTAATTTTAGTTTCTGATCAATTCGACTGCACATGTTAGTCATATTTGTAAACGATCCTTGTGCCTTTTGAAGAGAGATCAGCACCGGGTTCCGGCCGAAAGCGACTCACCGTCTAAGGCATTGGTGTGGCCCAAGTGGGACACTCCATTCAACCGGGCGTTGAACATATTGAAACGACAACCGGTGGATACTCGACCGTCGTATGGACGCGTGCACGGTGTCGGATACGGCGCCACATGGAAGAAGTACTACCGTGAGACCACAGAGGAGAGAAAGGAAAGACGGAGGTTAACTGAAGAAAACATCGACAAGAAGGTTGAGATTGCGGTTGAGAAGAAATCATCTCAGACAGTCGCAACAGCGGTAGCTGCCGCAAAACAGGCGATTCCAGATATGTCTACTTCCTTGGTTACGGGCGTTTTCACTTGGACAAGGCAAAATCCAGAAAAAAATGCAGAGGACTTTCCCCTTGCTGACTTCTTGGGAGCACCTGCTCCCGCACCGGCTCCCATACCTGCTACCGCACCGGCTCCCGCACCGGCTCCCGCACCTGCTCCTGCACTGGCTCCCGCACCTGCTCCCTCACTGGCTCCCACACCTGCTCCCGCACCGGCTCCCGCACCTGCTGCCGCACCAGCTCCAGCACCGGACGTGCTCGGCGGTGCTTCGTCTTTGGCTGAGCTCGACGCCCTCACGGTATCTGTCACACCGGCCCCCTTCAATATAAATGTATAATCTCCCGTTTTCGTTGCCTTTCGAATGTCTCACGTTGGAGACTTTTCTTTGCAGGCCGACGAAACCCCGTGCACCATATTGTACACCATCGGCGACCAGAAGGTGGACGTGGGGAAGGCGACGATAATGAAACCGAAGGAACCATTGTTCCACATCCGGCCGATCCCCCCGAACGCCTTCAAGGTTTCCGTGGCCAGTGTCAAACCGGGCCATGGGAATTTGCCTCCTCCAACACTACTGGTAGATGACGAGGAGACACCACGGCGGCTTGGTGATTGTTGCAATGGGTGGGTCCTGTTGTGGCCAAAGAGTCTGCTTCGTCTGGAGGCGATCGGGAGCACACCCACGGGCACGCAGCCTCAGCAAAGTATGAACATCAAGACCCCACCTACCCAATTAGTGTTGGGTGTCGGGTTGGGTGATAGCGGACGGGGTAAGGAGGAGGCTCCATTACTCGCTGATGACGTCCCCATGGATGACGATGAGGATGATGATGGCGCTGAACAGTATGTCTATACTGGCGCCTCATCAGGGTTTGAGCGTCATGAGTCGGTGCCTGAATTACCGTCTCAACGTATTATTGACGACCTTCTGGTAGTAAAGAAGTCCAGGAAGAGAGTGAGGAAAGGCAAAAAAGCTGATTCTATGATCCAGCTGCCTCAGCAGCCTCGGCTTCAGGACCGTATAGATATCCCCGATGCGAATAAATGGCATATCCCCGGTCAACCAATCCTACCTGCAACAGCGCTACGGGCTAGATTCGGCGATCTAAGGAGACTTCATGACGATGTGCTGCGGGTAGAGAAAGGCCTCATCACCTCGAAAGATCCAGGATACCCACTCTACATGGCTAACATTCCGCGGCAAATGTCGTACGTCGACAGCTTCCCTGCAGATAAGTTCGTCCTCTGATTCGATTACATATTCGACATGTTTCACGTGAAGAAGCTACATTTTATGTTTGTCTGCCTTTATGCCTTGCACATGAACTACATCATTGGGGTTGAGAAGATACATCATATCTGTGTTGCTGACCCGTACTACATGCACGAGAGCTTCTTGGGAGTCTATGTAGAGCAGCGTGAATACGCGAGGGATTACATCGTCAGTTTCATGCTCACTGAGGGAGTCCTGGACTAGGGGGTGTCCGATAGCCGGACTATCATCATCGGCCGGACTCCAAGACTATGAAGATACAAGATTGAAGACTTCGTCCCGTGTCCGGATGGGACTTTCCTTGGCGTGGAAGGCAAGCTTGGTGACACGGATATGTAGATCTCCTACCATTGTAACCGACTCTGTGTAACCCTAGCCCTCTCCGGTGTCTATATAAACCGGATGGCTTTAGTCCGTAGGACGAACAACAATCATACCATAGGCTAGCTTCTAGGGTTTAGCCTCCTTGATCTCGTGGTAGATCTACTCTTGTAACACACATCATCAATATTAATCAAGCAGGACGTAGGGTTTTACCTCCATCAAGAGGGCCCGAACCTGGGTAAAACATCGTGTCCCTTGTCTCATGTTACCATCCGCCTAGACGCACAGTTCGGGACCCCCTACCCGAGATCCACCGGTTTTGACACCGACATTGGTGCTTTCATTGAGAGTTCCTCTGTGTCGTCGCCGATAGGCTTGATGGCTTCTTCGATCGTCATCAACGACACAGTCCAGGGTGATACCTTCCTCCCCGGACAGATCTTTGTATTCGGCGGCTTTGCACTGCGGGCCAATTCGCTTGGCCATCTAGAGCAGATCAAAAGTTATGCCCCTGGCCGTCAGGTCAGATTTGGAAGTTTGAACTTCACGGCCGACCTCCGTGGGGACTTGATCCTCGATGGATTCGAGCCATAGCCGAGCGTGCCGCGCTGTCACGACGAGCATGATTCAGCTCTGCGACCGGATAGTGCCCTGGAGGCTGCACTCGAGCCCGCTCCGATCTTCAAATCGGAGCCGGCTTCGTAGATCGAGGACGGATGGCTAGACACTGCCTCGGGGGCTGCAACCTCTACGGTGATCTGCTAGCCGAACACTGATCTTGTCCCTCACGAGGCTTGTGACTCCGAGGTGCCGGACTCCTTGCCGGACTCCGAACCTCCCGCGCCCCCACTAATCGAATCCGGTTGGGCGCCGATCATGGAGTTTACTGCCTCGGACATCTTTCAACACTCACCTTTTGGCGACATCCTGAGTTTGCTAAGGTATCTCTCATTATCAGGAGAGCCCTGGCCGGACTGCGGCCAGGATGGTTGGGATGCGGACGATGAAGAAATTCAAAACCCACCCACCACCCACTTGGTAGCCACTGTCGATGATCTAACCGACATGCTAGACTACGACTCCGAAGACATTGACGGTATGGACGACGATGCCGGAGACGACGAAGAACCAGCGCCTACTGGGCACTAGAAAGCCGCCTCATCATATGATATATACATGGTGGATATCCCAAAGGATGGGAATGGAGAAGGGGCAGCGGAGGATGACCCCTCCAAGAAACAGCCCAAGCGCCGGCGTCAGTGGCGCCGCTCTAAATCCCGCCATAGCAAGAACGAAGATTCCGGCACCGGAGATAATAACACCCAGATAGTGCTGAAGACAACCCACTCTAATAAAATTCAGCACAGGAGGACGGGGACGCCAGCCCTCGTGAGAGAGCGGCAGAAGAAGAGGTAGAGGCCTACATGCCTCCCTCCGGACACGAGGCAAGCCTCGACGACGACGAATTCGCTGTGCCTGAGGATCCCGTCGAACAAGAGCGTTTTAAACGCAGGCTTATGGCCACGGCGAACAGCCTCAAGAAAAAGCAGCAACAGCTTAGAGCTGATCAAGATCTGCTAGCCGACAGATGGACTGAAGTCCTCGTGGCCGAAGAGCATGAGCTCGAACGCCCCTCCAAAAGCTACCCTAAACGCAAACTGCTCCCCCGATTAGAGGAGGAGGCATATGAACCCGCATCACCAGGAGACAATACGGCTGATTGACCACCCCGTGGTCGCGACAGAGAGGCCTCTAGGCCCTTCACTAGACCCGTACCCCGGCATCGCTCGAAAAGCACAAGGCCATAGGGGAATGCTCCGGACTTCAGAGATATATTGGAGGATAGGGCAAGACAATCAAGATCGATCTATGGATCGCGTGGGCCCCCCATGATACGTGACGACAACCGTCGCACCGGACACAGTAAGTCCGGCCGGGCCGAACAAAACAGACAAAGCTCTTTTGAGCTCTGTCGTGATATCGCCCAGTACAGAGGCGCCGCACACCCATTGTGATTCACAGATGAAGTAACGGATCATCAAATCCCTGAAGGGTTTAAACCCGTGAATATTGAATCGTACGATGGCACAACAGACCCCGCGGTTTGGATCGAAGACTATCTCCTTCACATCCACATGGCCCACGGTGACGATCTTCACGCCATCAAATATCTCCCCCTCAAGCTTAAAGGACCAGCCCGGCATTGGCTTAACAGCTTGCCAGCAGAGTCAATTGGGAGTTGGGAAGACCTGGAAGCCGCATTCCTCGATAACTTCCAAGGGGCGTATGTGCGACCACCGGACGCTGATGACCTCAGCCACATAATTCAGTAGCCAGACGAATCTTCCAGACAATTCTGGACACGGTTCTTAACCAAGAAAAACCAAATCGTCGACTGTCCGGACGCGGAGGCCCTCGCAGCCTTCAAGCATAATATCCGAGACGAGTGGCTTGCCCGGCACCTGGGACAGGAAAAGCCAAAATCCATGGCAGCCCTCACATCACTCATGACCCGCTTCTGCGCGGGTGAGGACAGCTGGCTAGCACGCAGCAACAGCCTCAGCAAAAATTCTGGCAGTCCAGATATCAAGGACCGTAATGGCAGGTCGCGTCGTAACAAAAAGAAAATGCCGCTTTAACAGCGATAACAGTGAGGATATGGCAGTCAATGCCGGATTCAGAGGCTCTAAACCCGGTCAGCGGAAAAAGCCATTCAAAAGAACTACTCCGGGTCCGTCCAATTTGGACTGAATAGTTGACTGCTTGTGCCAGATGCACGGCACCCCCGAAAAGCCAGCTAACCACGCCAACAGGGACTGTTGGGTATTCAAACAGGTAGGCAAGTTAATTACCGAAAACAATGACAAGGGGCTGCATAGCGATGACGAGGAAGAGACCCGGCCGCCGAACAATAGAGGACAGAAGGGTTTCCCCCCACAGGTGCGGACGGTGAACATGATATACGCAACGCACATACCCAAAAGGGAGCGGAAGCGCGCACTCAGGGATGTATACGCGATGGAGCCAGTTGCCCCGAAGTTCAATCCATGGTCCTCCTGCCTGATCACTTTTGACCGTAGGGACCACCCCACCAGCATCTGCCATGGCGGATTTGCCGCATTGGTTCAAATGAGAAACAGAAGGGCACAAATTCGCTCTTCAAAAACCAGTGTACTACGTATCCACTGTCTTGACTCCATGCAAGTCCCGGTACCCACATTATCAAAAGATAGCGTATGCGGTGTTCATGGCATCCCGGAAGCTGCGACACTACTCTCAAGAGTGTTCCATAACGGTGGCCTCCGAAGTACCTCTCAACGATATTATAAACAATCGCGACGCGACGGGAAGGATTGCAAAATGGGCCATCGAGCTCTTACCATTTGACATAACCTACAAACCATGGCGAGTTATAAAGTCGCAAGTCCTGGCTGACTTCGTCGCCGAATGGACCAAAGCCGAACTCCCCAAAGAGTACGGCGCATACTCCAATTGGATCATGCATTTCGACGGCTCCAAAATGTTGGCGGGCTTCGGGGCTGGCGTCGTCTTGACGTCCCCAACCGGAGACACAGTGCAATACGTACTTCAAATAATGTACATGGACTCCAACAATGCAGCCGAATACGAGGCCCTTCTACATGGCCTCCGGATGGCAATCTCCATGGGTATTCTACAGGTGCGCGGGGATTCGAACCTTGCAATATCCCACATAAATGGTGACTTTGACGCTAAGGATCCGAAAATGGCAGCCTACCGTAACGTTGTGCTAAAAATGTCAGCCCGGTTTGAGGGACTCGAATTCCACCACATAGCCCGGGATAATAACCAGGCAGCAGACGTGTTAGCACGCATCGGCGGAAAATGCGACGCCGTCCCTCCAAACATCTTCCTGGAGCAGCTCTTTAAGCCATCCGTATTATGGGAAGGGGAGTCCAGAAATAACAATCCGGAACAAACTGCATCACCTAACGCAGAACATTCCGACACAATCGGTGGCTCGGCCAATGAAATAACAGATTCGGCCCACGAAATACTGGCAGTAATTGCCCCGTGGATGGAACCATTCCTAGCCTACCTAATCCGGCAGGAACTTCCCGAAGACCAAAATGAGGCCTGCTGCATAGTTCGGCGATCTAAAGCCTACAAGGTCCATGAGGGAGAACTTTATAAGAAAAGCACAACCGGAGTCCTTCAAAGGTGTATCTCCAAAGAGGAAGGGCGAAATCTCCTGGCTGAAATTCACGCCGGACTCGGCGAGCACCATGCGGCAGCCCAGGCACTTGTAGGCAAGGCCTTCCATACAGGATTTTATTGGCCGACAGCCCGGGAAGATGCTCAGGACTTAGTCTAGTGATGCATTGGTTGCCAGCTCTTTGCTAATCACAGCCACATGCCACCCACCGCCCTCAAAACTATACCCATCACTTGGCCGTTCGCGGTCTGGGAGCTTGACATGGTTGGACCCCTTAAAGGGGGAACCCACAAGCACAAATACTTATTGGTCATGGTGGACAAATTCACCAAATGGATAGAGGCCAAGCCGGTTAAAACGGCAGAATCCGGACCTGTGATAGACTTCATATCCGGGGTAGTAAACTGTTTTGGCGTCCCCCACAGCATCATCACTGATAACGGCACGAATTTCACGGCCGATGAGGTTAAACTCTGGTGCAAAAACATGGGCATCAAGCTCGACTACGCTTCGGTCTATCACACTCAAACTAACGGTCAAGTGGAACAAGCAAACGGTCTAATCATGAGCGGCATCAAACCCAGATTAGTGCGGTCCCTCACGGAATCTAACACGCACTGGGTAGAGGAGCTAGACTCCGTACTCTGGGGGCTGCAGACCACGCCAAACCGCACAACTGGATTCACACCATTTTTCATGGTATACGGCGCTGAGGCAGTTTTAACCTGCGACATAATTCATGACTCACCTCGCGTGCGCATGTACGAGGAAAGAGAAGCCGATTTAGATCGGCAGGACAGTCTGGACGCTTTAGAGGAGGAGCGCGATGTGGCAAAATCCCGTTCTGCATTCTATCAACAGCAGGCTTGAAGATATCACAGCAGAGAAGTACGGGCCAAAACTTACAATGTTGGCGAGCTAGTTCTACGCCTGCCGGACAAGAAAAAGGACAAACTTAAGCCCAAATGGGAAGGTCCCTTCATCATCAACCAAGTCCTTACCGGCGGTGCATACCGTCTACGTAACACATCTGACAACCGACTCGAGCCAAACCGCTGGAACGCAGCCCGTCTCCGAAGATTTTACGCCTAGCGCCGGACTCAGGGTTCGTCTCCTTCCTCTGTCCACCTTTCATATTTTTTCGTTGTCCTTGTTTTCCCTCCTTTCTCCTCCCCTTTTCTTCGGCACAAACCTCTTGAGGGCTGATCTGCGCTTTGTTTGCATTTACTCGATGTGCTACTCGCACTCATTATACCTGGGGGCTTCTTTAACAGAAGCTTATTTATATGGGCTTCATGCCCACCACATGTGTCACACTTATGCATATACCTTTTGATCACCATTATATGCATCGATATGACTTAAGTTTTGGCCAAGTCGGGTTGCCTGGCTCCTGTGCTTACCCCTACGTTCCCGATTGTTCGGCTAGGAGGTAAAGGGAGCATCTCTGCGATTGTTACTGCCGGGTCAGCCGGATGTGTACCTCAGACTGGGTGAAGCCGAAGGCTAGTGTTCTTAAGGGAATATTCGGTCGGTGACCTGAAAGATGATTTATTACTTACCTATTTATCTGCCCCCAGATGCTTTTTCTGCTTTTTTCGCAGTCCGGACATGCACTTTAGGGCATGCCTCCTAGGGAAAGGAACCCTTAATAGAACTATTCTCCCTGGAAGATGTTTCTTACTAACCATGTAATATAACATAGCTACTTGGGCACTTGTCTGATAAAGCAATTATGACCCCTACGCCTTGTCTCCATGCATGCCCCGGTTCTTTTATAACCGTCAGGATATTCGGACACACTCCGGACTGTTGGGTCCCGAGGTTGAAGCAAAATGGTCCGCAAAGGCAAACGATCTACAATCCGGCTAGAAGGCATTTTACATGTCATTTTTAAATTACATCGTCAAACTGACTGATTGTACTCCTCTTCAATCCCATCTAATAGGCTGTCTAATTTACAGTCCTGTTGGGAATATTTGCGGCCAGCTCTACTTGGCCGTACATCAAGCTCACAGGGATCTCCTTCCCATCAGGCCCCGCAGGTCCGACCTTGGCCATGTGGTTTGGGTCAGTCTTCGGGTACCGCGTCTTCACCATGGCCCAGGCCTCCCTGGCACCTTGACGGCAGGCCGATATCTTCCACAGACGGAGACGTCGCCGTACTCCCTGAAGCTTCTCAGCAAGCCCTCCAAGGCCCTTGGGTAGGGAGACGGAAGGCCATAAGGCTTGAAATACGCCACTCATCGCCTACCGAACAAGTTCAAGCAGTTGCACCAGCTCGGGAAGTTGGTCACCCATTGAACCGGGCATTTCCTCCATAGGGCGACCTGTGAGCACACCTATAGACATATTTCTGTCAACCGACCTCCTCGCCGAACTCTTCTTTTCAAAAGAGTTTGCTCAAGCACTTACTATAGATGTCGTGATGAAGCCGTTGATTCTCCTTCAAGGAGCGAGACAGCTGGGCCCGAACACCTTTTAGCTCTTCTCCAAGCTGGGTGTGGGCATCTTGGAGTTTGTTCCTCTCCTGCTGCACCTTCGTAAGCACCCTCTCGCCAGCCTTCAACTGGCGCAGTAGCTGTTGCTTGTCCGGATCTAGTCCGGCGCACTCTGCAATATTATTGTCAGATATACGCACCCGCCGCATTTTGTTAACTACTTCTCTTTTCAAAATATAAATTACCAGAGGGGGTCTCCGTGGCTCCCCCGGCAGCGGCTAGTGCGGCCTCAAGTTGGGCCTTGCACTCTTGAAGCTCCTGAGACAGGTGGGTATTCTTCTCAGTAAGATCCTGCATACCAAATGATCCTTAAATCAGTTAGTTTAACTATTTTAAGTCTCGGGGGCTACTGGCATATATAGCCATTAAAATTCCTTACCCGTATGTGCTTTACATACTGCTCCGTGGCTTTGGTTAAACCATCTTGAGCAGCACGGAGGTGCGCGTCTCCCGCATTAAAGGCATTTAACGCCTCAGGGGAGAAACATGCGTCATGAAGAACTGTCCAACGACGCCTATGATTCATGGCGCTCTCCACCTCAGACCTGGTGGCGGATAACCTGTCGGCATCCTCCGTTGGAGGAACGTCCGTCTCGCGCCTTGTGCTCGCCTCCCCTTCCGGACCAAGCGTTGGAGCCTGGCTGGCGGAGGCTTGGTGGGCACCCTCTCCGGACTCAGTCCGGCGAGCGCTTTTTCTCCGGGAAGAATCATGAGCATTAATATGCCTCCCAGGAGTTTTTCCCTTAAAGGACAATGGTGCACCATATCTTTGCGGTGATGTTTCGATTCGCGCCGCACTCCTCTTCCGCCTGCTGGGCCGAACTGACCTCGTTTGGTCAGTTGCCGCGGGCTCGGCTTCTTGCCGCGAAGGCACCGCCTGCCGAGCACCATTGGTGCACGGTGGTCAGATATAAGCATTAACAAAGCAACAGTGTCGGAACTTCGGTCGTACTCACCTGGGAAGCCGGACACAAACCAGGGTAGTCAGCCGTAATGGCGACCAAAGCATTATCTATGCTGAGCTGGTGGAACACCCCATCAATCAAATCCACCTTTATGTCCGGATCCTCTTCGGAATCCGGATCAAGGAATCTTCCCAGATCCTCAGGTTGTGGAGCCGAACTATGTATGCCCTCCACATCCCGACGCAGTTCCTGCGTCAAAATCATAGAGTAAGGCATCTAACTTCAAAAGCACGGGTCGAATGAATAAACGTTCGCTTACCCAGCTCTGAGGGTTATTCATGGAGAACCCATTCAATGGGCTCGTCTGGAGAAAGTCTTTCCTTCTCCCCCTTGTACAAGCCGGACAGGATCTTCACCAGATCCGCGGCCGATCCTGGACCCTTGCGGCCATGACGGGTGGCGTCGTTCTCCCCGTTGAAGTCCCACATGGGGTGGCCCCTATATTGGAGTGGCTGCACCCCTCACATAATGCACGTGGCCATGATTCCAATCATGGTCAATCCGGAATGGGCCAGTAGCCTAATCCGGTCCATCAGATAATGGACGCTCCCATCATCCTCCCGTTGAGGGCTCCATGTGCGCCAACTCAGGCGTTTCTTCAAGGGGGCATTGCTGAACTCCGGGAGGCCGATCCGAACTGGATCCGGCAGAGGAGCGTCCTCCATATAGAACCATTCCGAAGGCCAATCTTCGAACGCTTTCTTTGGGGTGCCGGATGGATATCCGGTCCCAGAGATGCACCATATTTCGGCCCCGCCCACTTGATATATCAACCCCTTGTGAGAACGGGGTACGAGGCAAAACAATCTCTTCCACAGTGCAAAATGGGGCTCGATGCCCAGGAACAGCTCGCAAAGAGCTACAAAGCCCGCGATGTGCAGAATGGAGGCAGGTGTAAGGTGGTGAAGCTGGAGTCCGTAGAACTCTAGGAGCCCCCGGAGAAACGGATGTATGGGAAATCCAAGTCCCCTTACTAAATAAGGGACAAAGCATACCCGCTCCCCTTTGGAGGGGTTGGGAACGCTCTCCGCCTGCTTTCCACCCCGGAAGGTGGCCAGGCTGGCCCGAACCGGAACCATGAAGGCTGGGGGAAGGTATCCCTCGGTTTGGAGCGCCACTAGCTCGTTGTGTGGAACTGAGCATCTCCCCCAATCTCCTGCCTTAGGGCTGGGAGCACGAGAGGAGGAGCCGCATCGACTGTCCATGATAGAATGGATTTTTGTCAGAGGCGCTTTGATGAGTACTTGCGGAAGGAGGATGATGTGAGTTGGATCTAGATCCTCACCTCTCTTATGGGCGGCTCGTTCACATGGCTGGGGGGAGAAATGTAAAAATACCCTAGCTTTTCGCATTCATACGACACGTGGAAGAAGGCCATTATTGGGCGTAGAAGCCAAGGAGCGCAACATTTATGAGGAAGCCGGACACTATTCGACAGGAACATGAAGTTTGAAGGAGAACCCGCCTTGCAATGCCGAAGACCACATATGCACCGGGCTCGTCATCATTGAAGCCTGGTTTGGGGGCTACTGAGGGAGTCCCGGACTAGGGGGTGTCCGGATAGCCGAACTATCATCATCGGCCGGACTCCAAGACTATGAAGATACAAGATTGAAGACTTTGTCCCGTGTCCGGATGGGACTTTCCTTAGCGTGGAAGGCAAGCTTGGCGATACGGATATGTAGATCTCCTACCATGGTAACCGACTCTGTGTAACCCTAGCCCTCTCCGGTGTCTATATAAACCGGATGGCTTTAGTCCGTAGGACGAACAACAATCATACCATAGGCTAGCTTCTAGGGTTTAGCCTCCTTGATCTCGTGGTAGATCTACTCTTGTAACACACATCATCAATATTAATCAAGCAGGACGTAGGGTTTTACCTCCATCAAGAGGGCCCGAACCTGGGTAAAACATCGTGTCCCTTGTCTCCTGTTACCATCCGCCTAGATGCACAGTTCGGGACCCCCTACCCGAGATCCGCCGGATTTGACACCGACAGTGCGCTTCCGTTTGTTCTTCAACACTCGCAATTTTGGCCGATTATGTCCCGTTTCATTCGCTATTACACATCGATTTGAGGTTCTGGAGTGATTTTCATGGTTACTGAACCCCAATGTGCGCTTACGTGCAGGTCATTAACACGTGCAGTTTTGGGCGATTCTGGCCCGTTTTGTGGATTATTACTAACCGTTTTTTGGGTCCCGAAGCGATTTACTTGGTTGATGTACCCCAAGGTGCGCTTACGTGCATGACATTAACACTCACCGTTTTGGCTGATTCTACCCTGTTTCGTGGACTATTACTCACCGTTTTGGGGTCCCGGAGCGATTTTCTTGGGGTATGAACCCCAAGGTGTGCTTACGTGCATGACATTAACACTCGTCGTTTTGGCCTATTCTGGCCTGTGTTGTGGACTATTTGTCACTGTTTTCGGGTCCCGGGCGATTTTTATAGTTGCTGAACCCCTAGGTCCGCTTATGTATCATTCATCAACACTCACCGTTTTGGCCGATTCTGACCTGTTTCATGGACTATTACTCATCGTTTTGGGGTAAGAAGCAGTTTCCACGGTTACTGAACCCCGAGGTGCGCTTACGTGTACGTCATTAACACTTGCTATTTTGGCCAATTGTAGCCTGTTTCGTGGACTATTACTCACCATTTTGGGGTCTTGGAGCGATTTTTATGGTTGCTGAAGCCCAAGGTGTGCTTGCGTGTCGTTCTTCAACACTCGCAATTTTGGCCGATTCTGTCCCGTTTCATGCACTATTACACATCGATTTGGGGTTCAGGAGCGATATTCATGGTTACTGAACCCCAATGTGCGCTTACATGCAGGTCATTAACACTTGAAGTTTTGGCCGATTCTGGCCCGTTTCGTGGATTATTACTCACCGTTTTTGGGCCCCGAAGCGATTTTCTTGTTTGATGTACCCCAAGGTGCGGTTACGTGCATGACATTAACACTCAACGTTTTGGCCGATTCTGGCCCGTTTCGTGGACTATTACTCACCGTTTTGGGGTCCCGGAGCGATTTTCTTGGTTGATCAACCCCAAGGTGCGCTTACATGCATGAAATTAACACTCGCCGTTTTGTCCTATTCTGGCCCGTTTTGTGGACTATTAGTCACCGTTTTTGGGTCCCGGGCGATTTTTATGGTCGCTGAACCCCTAGGTGTGCTTACATATCATTCATCAACACTCACCGTTTTGGCCGATTCTGACCCATTTAATGGACTATTACTCATCGTTTTGGGGTAAGAAGCAGTTTCCACGGTTACTGAACCCCGAGGTGCGCTTACGTGTATGTCATTAACACTTGCTATTTTGGCCAATTGTAGCCTGTTTCGTGGACTATTACTCACCATTTTGGGGTCTCGGAGCGATTTTTATGGTTGCTGAAACCCAAGGTGTGCTTGCGTGTCGTTCTTCAACACTCGCAATTTTGACCGATTCTGTCCTGTTTCATGCGCTATTACACATTGATTTGGGGTTCAGGAGAGATATTCATGGTTACTGAACCCCAATGTGCGCTTACATGCAGGTCATTAACACTTGCAGTTTTGGCCGATTCTGGCCCGTTTCGTGGATTATTACTCACCGTTTTTGGGCCCTGAAGCGATTTTCTAGTTTGATGTACCCCAAGGTGCGGTTACGTGCATGACATTAACACTCAACGTTTTCGCCGATTCTGGCCCGTTTCGTGGACTATTACTCACCGTTTTGGGGTCCCGGAGTGATTTTCTTGGTTGATCAACCCCAAGGTCCGCTTACGTGCATGACATTAACACTCGCTGTTTTGTCCTATTCTGGCCCGTTTTGTGGACTATTAGTCACCGTTTTCGGGTCCCGGGCGATTTTTATGGTTGCTGAACCCCTAGGTGCGCTTACGTATCATTCATCAACACTCACCGTTCTGGCCGATTCTGACCCGTTTCATGGACTATTACTCATCGTTTTGGGGTAAGAAGCAGTTTCCACGGTTACTGAACCCCGAGGTGCGCTTATGTGTACGTCATTAACACTTGCTATTTTGGCCAATTGTAGCCTGTTTCGTGGACTATTACTCACCATTTTGGGGTCTTGGAGCGATTTTTATGGTTGCTGAAGCTCAAGGTGTGCTTGCGTGTTGTTCTTCAACACTCGCAATTTTGGCCAATTCTGTCCCGTTTCATGCGCTATTACACATCGATTTGGGGTTCAGGAGCGATATTCATGGTTACTGAGCCCCAATGTGCGCTTACATGCAGGTCATTAACACTTGCAGTTTTGGCCGATTCTGGCCCGTTTCGTGGATTATTACTCACCGTTTTTGGGCCCCGAAGCGATTTTCTTGTTTGATGTACCCCAAGGTGCGGTTATGTGCATGACATTAACACTCAACGTTTTGGCCGATTCTGGCCCGTTTCGTGGACTATTACTCACCGTTTTGGGGTCCCGGAGCGATTTTCTTGGTTGATCAACCCCAAGGTGCGCTTACGTGCATGACATTAACACTCGCCGTTTTGTCCTATTCTGGCCCGTTTTGTGGACTATTAGTCACCGTTTTCGGGTCCCGGGCGATTTTTATGGTTGCTGAACCCCTAGGTGCGCTTACGTATCATTCATCAACACTCACCGTTTTGGTCGATTCTGACCCGTTTCATGGACTATTACTCATCGTTTTGGGGTAAGAATCATTTTCCATGGTTACTGAACCCCGAGGTGCGCTTATGTGTACGTTATTAACACTTGCTATTTTGGCCAATTGTAGCCTGTTTCGTGGACTATTACTCACCATTTTGGGGTCTCGGAGCGATTTTTATGGTTGCTGAAGCCCAAGGTGTGCTTGCGTGGCGTTCTTCAACAATCGCAATTTTGGCCGATTCTGTCCCGTTTCATGCGCTATTACACATCGATTTGGGGTTCAGGAGCGATATTCATGGTTACTGAACCCCAATGTGCGCTTACATGCAGGTCATTAACACTTGCAGTTTTGGCTGATTCTGGCCCGTTTCGTGGATTATTACTCACTGTTTTTGGGTCCCGACGCGATATTCTTGGTTGATGTAACCCAAGGTGCGCTTACGTGCATGACATTAACACTCACCGTTTTTTCCGATTCTGGCCCGTTTCGTGGACTCACCGTTTTGGGGTCCCGGAGCGATTTTCTTGGTTGAGGAACCCCAATGTGCACTTACGTGCATGGCATTAACACTCGCCGTTTTAGCATAGTCTAGCCTGTTTTGTGGACTATTAGTCACCGTTTCGGGTCCCGGGAGAGTTTTATAGTTGCTGAACCCCTAGGTGCACTTACGTATCATTCATCAACACTCACCATTTTGGCCAATTCTGACCTGTTTCATGGACTATTACTCATCGTTTTGGGGTAAGGAGCAATTTCCACGGTTACTGTACCTTGAGGTGCGCTTACCTGTACGTCATTCACACTCGCTATTTTGGCCGGTTGTAGCCTGTTTCGTGGACTATTACTCACCATTTTGGGGTCTCGGAGCGATTTTTATGGTTGCTGAAGCCCAAGGTGTGCTTACGTGTCGTTCTTCAACACTCGCAATTTTGGCCGATTCTGTCCCATTTCATGGGCTATTACACATCGATTTGGGGTTCCAGAGGGATTTTCATGGTTACTGAACCCCAATGCGCGCTTACGTGCAGGTCATTAACAATTGCAGTTTTGGCCGATTCTGGCCCGTTTCGTGGACTATTACTCACCGTTTTTGGGTCCCGAAGCGATTTACTTGGTTGATGTACCCCAAGGTGCGCTTACGTGCATGACATTAACACTCACCGTTTTGGCCGATTCTGGCCCGTTTCATGGACTATTACTCACCGTTTTGGGGTCCCGGAGCAATTTTCCTGGTTGATGAACCCCAAGGTGCGCTTACGTGCATGCCATTAACACTCGCCGTTTTGGCCTATTCTGGCCTTATTTGTGGACTACTAGTCACCATTTTCGTGTCCCGGTCGATTTTTATAGTTGATGAACCCCTAGGTGCGCTTACGTATCATTCATCAACACTCACCATTTTGGCCGATTCTGACCCGTTTCATGGACTATTTACTCATCGTTTTGGGGTAAGAAGCAATTTCCACGGTTACTGAACCCCGAGGTGCGCTTACGTGTACGTCATTAACACTCGCTATTTTGGCCGATTGTAGCCTGTTTCGTGGACTATTACTCACCATTTTGGGGTCTCGGAGCGATTTTTATGGTTGTTGAAGCCCAAGGTGTGCTTACGTGTCGTTCTTCAACACTCGCAATTTTGGCCGATTCTGTCCCGTTTCATAGGCTATTACACATCGATTTGGGGTTCCGGAGCGATATTCATGGTTACTGAACCCCAATGTGCGCTTAAATGCAGGTCATTAACACTTGCAATTTTGTGCCGATTCTGGCCCGTTTCGTGGATTATTACTCACCGTTTTTGGGCCCCGAAGCGATTTTCTTGTTTGATGTACCCCAAGGTGCGCTTACGTGCATGACATTAACACTCGCCGTTTTGGGGTCTCGGAGCGATTTTCTTGGTTGATGAACCCCAATGTGCGCTTACGTGCATGACATTAACACTCGTTGTTTTGGCCATTTCTGGCCTGTTTTGTGGACTATTAGTCACCGTTTTCGGGTCCCGGGCGATTTTTATAGTTGCTGAACCCCTAGGAGCGCTTACGTATCATTCATCAACACTCACCGTTTTGGCCGATTCTGACATGTTTCATGGACTATTACTCATCGTTTTGGGGTAAGGAGGAATTTCCACGGTTAATGAACCCCGACGTGCGCTTACCTGTACGTCATTAACACTCGCTATTTTGGCTGATTGTAGCCTGTTTCGTGGACTATTACTCACCATTTTGGGGTCTCAGAGTGATTTATATGGTTGCTGAAGCCCAAGGTGTGCTTACGTGTCGTTCTTCAACACTCGCAATTTTGGCCGATTCTGTCCCTATTCATGGGCTATTACACATCGATTTGGGGTTCTGGTGCGATTTTCATGGTTACTGAACCCCAATGTGCGCTTACGTGCAGGCCATTAACACTCGCAGTTTTGGCCGATTCTGGCCCGTTTCGTGGATTATGACTCACCGTTTTTGGGTCCAAAGCGATTTACTTGCTTGATGTACCCCAAGGTGCGCTTACGTGCATGACGTTAACACTCACCGTTTTGGCCGATTCTGGCATGTTTCGTGGACTATTACTCACCGTTTTGGGGTCCCGGAGCAATTTTCTTGGTTGATGAACCCCAAGGTGCGCTTACGTGCATGACATTAACACTCACCGTATTGGCCTATTCTGTCCTGTTTTGTGGACTATTAGTCACCATTTTCGGGTCCCGGTCGATTTTTATAGTTGATGAACCCCTAGGTGCGATTACGTATCATTCATCAACACTCACCGTTTTGGCCGATTCTGACCCGTTTCATGGACTATTACTCACTGTTTTGGGGTAAGGAGCAATTTCATGGTTACTGACCCCCGAGGTGCGCTTATGTACAGGTCATTAACACTCGCTATTTTGGCCGATTCTGACCCGTTTCGTGGACTATTACTCGCCATTTTGGGGTCTCGGAGCGATTTTTATGGTTGCTGAAGCCCAAGGTGTGCTTACGTGTCGTTCTTCAACACTCGCAATTTTGGCCGATTCTGTCCCATTTCATGGGCTATTACACATCGATTTGGGGTTCCGGAGGGATTTTCATGGTTACTAAACCACAATGTGCACTTACATGCAGGTCATTAACACTTGCAGTTTTGGCGGATTCTGGCCCGTTTCGTGGATTATTACTCACCGTTTTTGGGCCCCGAAGCGATTTTCTTGTTTGATGTACCCCAAGGTGCGCTTACATGCATGACATTAACACGCACCGTTTTGGCCGATTCTGGCCCGTTTCGTGGACTATTACTCACCATTTTGGGGTCCCGGAGCGATTTTCTTGGTTGATGAACCCCAAGGTCCGCTTACGTGCATGACATTAACACTCGCCGTTTTGGCCTATTCTGGCCCGTTTTGTGGACTATTAGTCACCGTTTTCGGGTCCCGGTCGATTTTTATGGTTGCTGAACCCCTAGGTGCGCTTACGTATCGTTCATCAACACTCACCGTTTTGGCCGATTCTGACCCATTTCATGGACTATTACTCATCGTTTTGGGGTAAGGAGCAATTTCCACGGTTACTGAACCCCGAGGTGCGGTTACGTGTAGGTCATTAACACTCGCTATTTTGGTCGATTGTAGCCCGTTTCATGAACTATTACTCACCATTTTTAGGTCCCAGAGCGATTTTTATGGTTGTTGAAGCCCAAGGTGTGCTTACGTGTCGTTCTTCAACACTCGCAATTTTGGCCGATTTTGTCCCGTTTCATGGGCTATTACACATCGATTTGGGGTTCCGGAGTGATTTTCATGGTTACTAAACCCCAATGTGCGCTTACGTGCAGGTCATTAACAATTGCAGTTTTGGCCGATTCTAGCCCGTTTCGTGGACTATTACTCACCGTTTTTGGGTCCCGAAGCGATTTACTTGGTCGATGTACCCCAAGGTGCGCTTACGTGCATGACATTAACACTCACCGTTTTGGCCGATTCTGGCCCGTTTCATGGACTATTACTCACCGTTTTGGGGTCCCGGAGCAATTTTCTTGGTTGATGAACCCCAAGGTGCGCTTACGTGCATGACATTAACACTTGCCGTTTTGGCCTATTCTGGCCTAATTTGTGGACTACTAGTTACCGTTTTCGGGTCCCGTGCGATTTTTATAGTTGCTGAACCCCTAGGTGCGCTTACGTATCATTCATCAACACTCACCATTTTGGCCGATTCTGACCCGTTTCATGGACTATTACTCATCGTTTTGGGGTAAGAAGCAATTTCCACGGTTACTGAACCCCGAGGTGCGCTGACGTGTACGTCATTAACACTCGCTATTTTGGCCGATTGTAGCCTGTTTCATGGACTATTACTCAACATTTTGGGATCTCGGAGCGATTTTTATGGTTGCTGAAGCCCAAGGTGTGCTTACGTGTCGTTCTTCAACACACGCAATTTTGGCCGATTATGTCCCGTTTCATGGGCTATTACACATCGATTTGGGGTTCCGGTGCGATTCTCATGGTTACTGAACCCCAATGTGCGCTTACGTGCAGGTCATTAAAACTTGCAGTTTTGGTCGATTCTGGCCTGTTTCGTGGACTATTACTCACCGTTTTGGGGTCCCGGAGCGATTTTCTTGGTTGATGAACCCCAAGGTGCGCTTACGTGCACTATTAGGGAAAACCTTATACACAGAAATTTAGCAATAGCGCGGGTCAAAAAAGGGCGCTAGTGCTAGATAGGAGTAGCGACGGAAGGAAAACCGCGCTACAGATACAATCTTAGCAGTAGCGCGTGTAGTGGCAAAAGCGCTACTACTAATATTCCAATTGCTAGAATGATAGGCTACGCATAGCAGTAGCGGGCTTGGAAGAAACGCGCTACCGCTAGGTCATAAGTAGCAGCGCATTTCCTAAGAAGAGCGCTACTACTAACGGAAATAAAATAAGATGAAAAACAAATAGAAAAGTAAATGAAAATGAAAGAAATAGAAAAAGGAGAAAGGAAAAAATAAAATGTAAAGCAAAATAAATGAAAAAGCGAAAAATCGGAGGAAGACATAGCAGCAGCGTGTGTTTGTAAGAGGCGTTGTAGCTAACGTAGCTGCAGCGCGTGTCCTAGACCCCCGCTATAGAAACAGAAAAGGAAATTAAAAATGGAAGAAAATTACATAGCTATAGCAGCAGCGCGTTTTGTGAAAACCGCTATAGCTATCTTAGCTATAGCGCGTTTCAATAAACGCGCTACCGCTAAGTTTGACTTAACCAAAAAACCGTTTCCCCCCGGCCACCACTTCTCCCCCAAATCCCTCAACCCACCCCGCGCGCCGCCGTCTCCCTGATTTGCCGTCGCCCCACTTCTACGCCTTCTCCTGCCGACGTCGACGCCACCAGAGCCGTGCGCCGTCGACGCCACCGGAGCCGCCCCCAACGCCATGGAGCCGCGGGGCCTCATCAACGCCACCGGAGCCGTCGTCGACGCCACCGGATCCTTCCTCGCCACAACTGCCTCCCTCACCGTCACCGGAGACGCCCCTGCCTCCCTCGCCGTCACAGGAGACGCCCCTGCCTCCCTCGCCACCACTGCCTCCGTCGCCACCAACGGAGCCATCCTATGTAAGCCCCCACCCCTCCTCTCTCTCTCATGATATGTTAGCTAGTTTAATTAGGTTAATTATCTAGGTTAGGGCAAAAATTTAGTTAGGGCTTTGACCGAGAAGTAGTTAGGTTAACTAGTTTAATTAGGTTAATTATGTAGGTTAGTGCAAAAATTTAGTTAGGGCTTTGACAGAGAACTAGTACGGTTAACTAGTTTAATTAGGTTAATTATCTAGGTTAATTAGTGCAAAAATTTATTTTGGGCTTTGACAGAGAACTAGCTGCGTTAACTAGTTTAATTAGGGTTAATTATCTAGGTAAACTAGATTAACTAACTAGGTTAAATAGGTAGGTTAATTAGGTTCGTTGGATTAACAAGCTAGGTTAAGTAGGCTGGCTGGGTTAGAGGAAAATTTTATTTTAGAGCATTAGGTCAGAAGGGTTAGAGAAATGGAGTTCCTTTGCAATTTAATTGGGTTCTGTCCTAGGCAGAGAAGGGGGTTAGAGATAATAATGTGTGTTTCTGTGAGAGAGAGGAATAGCTAGATCAACATAATTTGGGTTCTGTCCTAGGCAGAGAAGTGTTTAGTGAGGTCATTTTGCAAAGGTTTTTGATTTTTGAAAAGACCACTATTTTTCAAGGAAAAGAATTTAGGCCAATTTTATTTAGCATTGAAGTGGTCGTGTTATATATTTTCATTGAAGTTGTTCGATTGTGCCCAAGTGGCTATGTTGTTTCCAGGGAATGATGCCGAGTGGCCTATGTTTTGCCGAAATTTTGATTCATTTCTGTTCTGGCAAATTTCAGGTTCTCGATTTGTCCACTTTTTATTAATGGTCATGCCGAAATTTTCCGTGAATTTCGGCATGACTTGTGCTACAAACTAGGACATATCGACTGCCCAGGATTTGCCGCACCAGGAAGGAGTCAACATTCCTGCAAAACATTAGGCCTTTTTTATGTCATTATTCATTTTATTAGGTCTAGAAATAATTGACTAGATTTAATCATAGGAAACATGGCTAGCAACGATGAAGGATAGGGTTCTGGTGATTGCGTCGACGCCTACCGGGCGGCAGACGAATTTTTTAGCCTTACCGACGATCAACCGATGTTGTTGCTGGGCCCACCGGTGCCAGCGGGGACTGAGACCGACACAAAGACCGGTGCTGAGACTGAGACCGGTGCTGAGACTCAGACCGGCATTGGGACCGGCGCTGAGACTGAGACCGGTGCTGCCTCGGGGAGCGGAGCTGGTGTAGAACCGAAAGCAAAGAGGCAACGGGTTCCTAACAAACTCAGGACTACTAGACTGGTGGTCACGGAGGTGGACGACGGCAATTTTGAGCCAAAGGCGCCGGACGAAGCGCGTGCGTGCTACGACAATCAAATAGGCTGCATCGTACGGACAACCGCCACCATCAACGATGAGAAACTACATAAGATAGAAAATATGAGGAGCTCCCTCCTAAAGAAGTTTCACCAGATATTCTTGTTCCCGGGCCGGAATGAGAAGGATTATGAAGATCCAGACGAGGACCGGGCAATGAAGAAGATAAACAAACACGCCATGACCAAGTTTAGCGATGCGTTGGCCGCCTGGAAAAATCGAGTGAAAGCAAATATCAACGACGGGAACCCTACTCCGAGATTGTAAAGGATAATCCGACAATCACGGAAGAGCAGTTTCAAATATTCAAGTAGGCTTGCGAGGCCGAAGCTGCAAAAAAAAGTCTAAGTACATGAAGGGGCTTCAAAAGAGGAACATTGGGAGCCACCACCTCGGAAGCCGTGGTTACGGCGGAAAGAGGTCCAAATGGGCCAAGGAGGAAGCGGAAGCCGCAAGTCTGGGCATCCCAGACCCCTTGGCAGATTTCACCGTCCCGCAGGAGCGTGACGTCCTGAGGGCCCGGCACCGTTGGGACCCAGTGAAGAAGGTTTACGAGACAACACCAGTAATGACGGAGTTCATGAGACTGTTGGTAATTTTAGTTTCTGATCAATTCGACTGCACATGTTAGTCATATTTGTAAACGATCCTTGTGCCTTTTGCAGAGAGATCAACACCGGGTTCCGTCCGAAAGCGACTCACCGTCTAAGGCATTGGTGTGGCCCAAGTGGGACACTCCATTCAACCGGGCGTTGAACATATTGAAACGACAACCGGTGGATACTCGACCGTCGTATGGACGCGTGCACGGTGTCGGATACGGCGCCACATGGAAGAAGTACTACCGTGAGACCACAGAGGAGAGAAAGGAAAGACGGAGGTTAACCGAAGAAAACATCGACAAGAAGGTTGAGATTGCGGTTGAGAAGAAATCATCTCAGACAGTCGCAACAATGGTAGCTGCCGCAAAATAGGCGATTCCAGATATGTCTACTTCCTTGGTTACGGGCGTTTTCACTTGGACAAGGCAAAATCCAGAAAAAAATGCAGAGGACTTTCCCCTTGCTGACTTCTTGGGAGCACCTGCTCCCGCACCGGCTCCCATACCTGCTACCGTACCGGCTCCCACACCGGCTCCCGCACCTGCTCCTGCACTGGCTCCCGCACCTGCTCCCTCACCGGCTCCCACACCTGCTCCCGCACCGGCTCCCGCACCTGCTGCCGCACCAGCTCCAGCACCGGACGTGCTCGGCGGTGCTTCGTCTTTGGCTGAGCTCGACGCCCTCACGGTATCTTTCACACCGGCCCCCTTCAATATAAATGTATAATCTCCCGTTTTCGTTGCCTTTCGAATGTCTCACGTTGGAGACTTTTCTTCGCAGGCCGACGAAACCCCGTGCACCATATTGTACACCATCGGCGACCAGAAGGTGGACGTGGGGAAGGTGACGATAATGAAACCGAAGGAACCATTGTTCCACATCCGGCCGATCCCCCCGAACGCCTTCAAGGTTTCCGTGGCCAGTGTCAAACCGGGCCATGGGAATTTGCCTCCTCCAACACTACTAGTAGATGACGAGGAGACACCACGGCGGCTTGGTGATTGTTGCAATGGGTGGGTCCTGTTGTGGCCAAAGAGTCTGCTTCGTCTGGAGGCGATCGGGAGCACACCCACGGGCACGCAGCCTCAGCAAGGTATGAACATCAAGACCCCACCTATCCAATTAGTGTTGGGTGTCGGGTTGGGTGATAGCGGACGGGGTAAGGAGGAGGCTCCATTACTCGCTGATGACGTCGCCATGGATGAGGATGAGGATGATGATGGCGCTGAACAGTATGTCTATACTGGCGCCTCATCAGGGTTTGAGCGTCATGAGTCGGTGCCTGAATTACCGTCTCAACGTATTATTGACGACCTTCTGGTAGTAAAGAAGTCCAGGAAGAGAGTGAGGAAAGGCAAAAAAGCTGATTCTATGATCCAGATGCCTCAGCAGCCTCGGCTTCAGGACCGTATAGATATCCCCGATGCGAATAAATGGCATATCCCCGGTCAACCAATCCTACCTGCAACAGCGCTACGGGCTAGATTCGGCGATCTAAGGAGATTTCATGACGATGTGCTGCGGGTAGAGAAAGGCCTCATCACCTCGAAAGATCCAGGATACCCACTCTACATGGTTAACATTCCGCGGCAAATGTCGTACGTCGACAGCTTCCCTGCGGATAAGTTCGTCCTCTGATTCGATTACATATTCGACATGTTTCACGTGAAGAAGCTAGATTTTATGTTTGTCTGCCTTTATGCCTTGCACATGAACTACATCATTGGGGTTGAGAAGATACGTCATATCTGTGTTGCTGACCCGTACTACATGCACGAGAGCTTCTTGGGAGTCTATGCAGAGCAGCGTGAATACGCGAGGGATTACATCGTCAGTTTCACGCTCACTGAGGGAGTCCTGGACTAGGCGGTGTCCGGATAGCCGGACTATCATCATCGGCCGGACTCCAAGACTATGAAGATACAAGATTGAAGACTTCGTCCCGTGTCCGGATGGGACTTTCCTTGGCGTGGAAGGCAAGCTTGGTGATACGGATATGTAGATCTCCTACCATTGTAACCGACTCTGTGTAACCCTAGCCCTCTCCGGTGTCTATATAAACCGGATGGCTTTAGTCCGTAGGACGAACAACAATGATACCATAGGCTAGCTTCTAGGGTTTAGCCTCCTTAATCTCGTGATAGATCTACTCTTGTAACACACATCATCAATATTAATCAAGCAGGACGTAGGGTTTTACCTCCATCAAGAGGGCCCGAACCTGGGTAAAACATCGTGTCCCTTGTCTCATGTTACCATCCGCCTAGACGCACAGTTCGGGACCCCCTACCCGAGATCCACCGGTTTTGACACCGACATTGGTGCTTTCATTGAGAGTTCCTCTGTGTCGTCGCCGATAGGCTCGATGGCTTCTTCGATCGTCATCAACGACACAGTCCAGGGTGATACCTTCCTCCCCGGACAGATCTTTGTATTCGGCGGCTTTGCACTGCGGGCCAATTCGCTTGGCCATCTAGAGCAGATCAAAAGTTATGCCCCTGGCCGTCAGGTCAGATTTGGAAGTTTGAACTTCACGGCCGACCTCCGTGGGGACTTGATCCTCGATGGATTCGAGCCATAGCCGAGCGTGCCGCGCTGTCACGACGAGCATGATTCAGCTCTGCGACCGGATAGTGCCCTGGAGGCCGCACTCGAGCCCGCTCCGATCTTCAAATCGGAGCCGGCTTTGTAGATCGAGGACGGATGGCTAGACACTGCCTCGGGGGCTGCAACCTCTACGGTGATCTGCTAGCCGAACACTGATCTTGTCCCTCACGAGGCTTGTGACTCCGAGGTGCCGGACTCCTTGCCGGACTCCGAACCTCCCGCGCCCCCACCAATCGAATCCGGTTGGGCGCCGATCATGGAGTTTACTGCCTCGGATATCTTTCAACACTCACCTTTTGGCGACATCCTGAGTTTGCTAAGGTATCTCTCATTATCAGGAGAGCCCTGGCCGGACTACGGCCAGGATGGTTGGGATGCGGACGATGAAGAAATTCAAAACCCACCCACCACCCACTTGGTAGCCACTGTCGATGATCTAACCGACATGCTAGACTACGACTCCGAAGACATCGACGGTATGGACGACGATGCCGGAGACGACCAAGAACCAACGCCTACTGGGCACTAGAAAGCCGCCTCGTCATATGATATATACATGGTGGATATCCCAAAGGATGGGAATGGAGAAGGGGCAGCAGAGGATGACCCCTCCAAGAAACAGCCCAAGCGCCGGCGTCAGTGGCGCCGCTCTAAATCCCGCCATAGCAAGAACGAAGATTCCGGCACCGGAGATAATAACACCCAGATAGTGCTGAAGACAACCCACTCTAATAAAATTCAGCACAGGAGGATGGGGACGCCAGCCCTCGTGAGAGAGCGGCAGAAGAAGAGGTAGAGGCCTACATGCCTCCCTCCGGACACGAGGCAAGCCTCCACGACGACGAATTCGCTGTGCCTGAGGATCCCGTCGAACAAGAGCGTTTTAAACGCAGGCTTATGGCCACGGCGAACAGCCTCAAGAAAAAGCAGCAACAGCTTAGAGCTGATCAAGATCTGCTAGCCGACAGATGGACTGAAGTCCTCGTGGCCGAAGAGCATGAGCTCGAACGCCCCTCCAAAAGCTACCCTAAACGCAAACTGCTCCCCCGATTAGAGGAGGAGGCATATGAACCCGCATCACCAGGAGACAATACGGCTGATCGACAACCCCATGGTCGCGACAGAGAGGCCTCTAGGCCCTTCACTAGACCCGTACCCCGGCATCGCTCGAAAAGCACAAGGCCACAGGGGAATGCTCCGGACTTGAGAGATATATTGGAGGATAGGGCAAGACAATCAAGATCGATCTATGGATCGCGTGGGCGCCCCATGATACGTGACGACAACCGTCGCACCGGACACAGTAAGTCCGGCCGGGCCGAACAAAACAGACAAAGCTCTTTTGAGCTCTGTCGTGATATCGCCCAGTACAGAGGCGCCGCACACCCATTGTGATTCACAGATGAAGTAACGGATCATCAAATCCCTGAAGGGTTTAAACCCGTGAATATTGAATCGTACGATGGCACAACAGACCCCGCGGTTTGGATCAAGACTATCTCCTTCACATCCACATGGCCCACGGTGACGATCTTCACGCCATCAAATATCTCCCCCTCAAGCTTAAAGGACCAGCCCGGCATTGGCTTAACAGCTTGCCAGCAGAGTCAATTGGGAGTTGGGAAGACCTGGAAGCCGCATTCCTCGATAACTTCCAAGGGGCGTATGTGCGACCACCGGACGCTGATGACCTCAGCCACATAATTCAGTAGCCAGACGAATCTTCCAGACAATTCTGGACACGGTTCTTAACCAAGAAAAACCAAATCGTCGACTGTCCGGACGCGGAGGCCCTCGCAGCCTTCAAGCATAATATCCGAGACGAGTGGCTTGCCCGGCACCTGGGACAGGAAAAGCCAAAATCCATGGCAGCCCTCACATCACTCATGACCCGCTTCTGCGCGGGTGAGGACAGCTGGCTAGCACGCAGCAACAGCCTCAGCAAAAATTCTGGCAGTCCAGATATCAAGGACCGTAATGGCAGGTCGCGTCGTAACAAAAAGAAAACGCCCCTTTAACAGCGATAACAGTGAGGATATGGCAGTCAATGCCGGATTCAGAGGCTCTAAACCCGGTCAGCGGAAAAAGCCATTCAAAAGAACTACTCCGGGTCCGTCCAATTTGGACTGAATAGTTGACTGCTTGTGCCAGATGCACGGCACCCCCGAAAAGCCAGCTAACCACGCCAACAGGGACTGTTGGGTATTCAAACAGGCAGGCAAGTTAATTACCGAAAACAATGACAAGGGGCTGCATAGCGATGACGAGGAAGAGACCCGGCCGCCGAACAATAGAGGACAGAAGGGTTTCCCCCCACAGGTGCGGACGGTGAACATGATATACGCAACGCACATACCCAAAAGGGAGCGGAAGCGCGCACTCAGGGATGTATACGCGATGGAGCCAGTTGCCCCGAAGTTCAATCCATGGTCCTCCTGCCTGATCACTTTTGATCGTAGGGACCACCCCACCAGCATCTGCCATGGCGGATTCGCCGCATTGGTTCTAGACCCAATCGTTGATGGATTTCACCTCACCAGAGTCCTGATGGACGGCGGCGGCAGCCTGAACTTGCTTTATCAGGACACAGTGTGCAAAATGGGCATAGACCCCTCAAGGATTAAACCTACCAAGACGACCTTTAAAGGCGTCATACCAGGTGTAGAAGCCAATTGTACAGGCTCATTTACACTAGAAGTGGTCTTCGGATCCCCGGATAACTTCCGGAGCGAGGAGTTAATCTTCGACATAGTTCCGTTCCGCAGGGGTTATCATGCTCTGCTCGGACGTACCGCCTTCGCAAAGTTCAACGTGGTGCCGCACTACGCATACCTCAAGCTCAAGATGCCAGGCCCTCGAGGAGTCATCACGGTCAATGGAAACACTGAACGTTCTCCCTGCACGGAGGAACATACAGCGGCTCTCGCGGCAGAAGTACAATGCAGCCTCTTAAGGCAATTCCCGAGTCCGGCCGTTAAGCGGCCGGACACAGCTAAGCGCGCCCGGAGTAACCTACAACAAGACCACCTGGCACGTGCCGAGCACGCGTAGCAGTGCGGCCCCAACCCCAACCCCTGTAAAATGTCAATACAGGTCCTTCGCGTACACCATTACGCTCTGAAGATACCATGGGCATGGGGAGAGGGGCACGACCACGATAGGCCCAGACTGCGGCTCAACCACACCAGGGGCTCTCAAGTATGTCGTTCTTTTTTTCTTCTTTTTTTTCTTTTTATTTTTACCCACAGGACTCCGTTCGTCAGAGGCCCTGCTGGCAGTAGACCCGAACTCACGATGCAACAGCCAGGGAAGAATAAAGGCTACATCGAATATCCAGGTGGTCTCCATTACGAGCATTAAATCTGTTTTATGCACCATTCCGCAGCCTACCCCTGGAGGGGGACATGTTTAACAGTCCCATCCCTTGCTTATCGCACCATTTGTATCGTTCTGCACTTATAGCAGTTTTTCTTGAATAAGTAATGCAGCACCTTTTTGCTTCTAATTGCATTTCTCTATTATACATATGTTCATTTACGACATTACGCATCTGTACATTTTGGTACGGCTAAATACATCAGGGGCTTATGTTTCCCGCATCATGGTGTGATAAGTCCAAACACTTTCACAAGTGCGGCACCCCGAACTTATAGCACTATATGCATCAGCTCCTAATCATGTCTTGGGTCAACAGTTGGGTTTGCCCGGTTCCCATGTTTTGGTACCTTACATTCCGTTGTATCGGCTAAGGTAGCACTGGGAGAACCACTGCGATTGCGCCCCAGTTGAGCTGGGTTAACGCCTCAGTGGAGAAAGCTAAAACTGACCGTCATGATGAGGCGAGAGCTGGTCGCTGTTCGAGAGGTTTTTGCGAGGAGCCGGTTTTTATCCGGCCCAGGCGTGGATAGCGCCCCAAATTCGGCCTTCCGAAGACTAGGGGCTTCGCCGAAATTTAAAATTATAGAATTCTATGGCTAAGTGAGAGTGTTCAAGCATTATAAGTCCAGTTGCCTTGTTCGTTGTGTTGAGCGCCTCCCTAGATGGACCCAAATATGGGAACAAGAGCGCTCAAATTTATCCCGAACACCCCAGCACTCGTGGCATGGGGGCTGAAGCGGACGACTTGCCATCTCTCAGATTTGATAAAAAGCCACACAGAAGGTAATATTTTAAATTAAAATGCGTTTCTTAGCACAAATGAACTAAGTTTTTAGCGCACAGGATAACAAAATGCGACTCTACTCAAATATTACATCTTTGGAGCACTCACCCGCAATACTGCGGGCAACCTTCAGCACACTCTTATAATACCTCTCGGGCGTGCGATGCTCCTTGCGCTCCGGTGGTGGGTCCGTCACGAGCTTCTGGGCATCCATCTTGCCCCAATGCACCTTTGCACGGGCAAGGGCCTGATGGGCACCTTCAATACAGGCGGAGTGCTTGATGACTTCAACCCACAGGCACGCATCCACCAGCCGCCGCACCAGGTCGAAGTAGCTCCCAGGCATGGCCTCCTTAGGCCACAGCCGAACTATGAGGCCCTTCATGGCTTGTTCGGCCGCCTTGTGGAGCTCGACCAGCTGCTTCAGCTGGTCGCTTAGGGGCACCGAATGTTCAGCCTCAGCATACTAAGACCATAAGACCTTCTCCATCGAGCTCCGCTCCTCGGCCCGGTAGAATGCGGCAGCATCGGACACGCTGCGAGGGAGATCTGCGAACGTTCCTGGAGAGCTCCGGATTCGGGTAAGCGACAGGTAATTAACACTCACATGCTTACTTTGCATGAAAAATGCCTTACCCGCTGCTATTTTCTTTACCGCCTCGATCTCCTGGAGGGCCTTGTAGGCCTCGGCCTTAGCGGCTTTGGCACTCTCAAGAGTCGTTGCAAGCTCAGACTCTCGAGTCTTCGAGTCACGCTCCAGGCTCTCATGTTTCAGCACGAGATCCTGGAGCTCTTGCTGTACCACTGCCACCCGCGCCTCCTGCTTCTCTCGCTTGGTGCGCTCCGCAGCCGCATCATGTTCGGCCGCGGCCACCGCCTCTTTCAGGGTCACCACCTCGTTAGTGGCCCCTGCAATACCCACCTTATCCTTGTCATTCTTTTTGCAACCAAAATCCTTTTCTGTAAGGTGCAATTTTAATAAGGTGTTACTCACCTTCCTTGTCCTCAAGCTGCTTCTTGGCACGGTCGAGCTCGTTCTCGGACTGCTCAAGGTTTTTCTTCAAAGTATTGACCTCTGCAGTCAATGCGGCAGAGGTCAGCAGCGCAGCCTGCAATCCCATATCGACATATTTTTTATGACTCCTGCGTATATCTTCTTAGATCCTCAGTCCGGCTTTTCTTTCCAAACACCGAACCGAGCATCAGGGGCTACTGTCTATGCGGTACTATTTCACATATTTCAAAATTCTTACCTCAAAGCCTGTTAGAAGGCTGCTGCAGGCTTCAGTCAGCCCGCTCTTGGCGAGCTGCACCTTTTGAATCACCGCACTCATAACAGTGCGGTGTTCCTCTTCAATGGAGGCGCCGTTGAGTGCCTCCAGCAAGCTATCCGGCGCCTCCGGTTGCACGGAGGCTGTCGGTGTCATGGTCTTTCCCTTCTTACGAAGGGGCCGCCCGCCGGACTCCGGAGCCACTATGGGATCCAGATCCGAGTTCGGTGCAAAGTACAGGAGGTTGTCCTGCGACACCTCCGGGGCCTCCTCCTCCTGGCGGGTCCCTTCCCGGGAGCTCACCTCGGCGTCGTCCGTGTCACGGGGGGTGGAGGCGGTCGGAAGAGAATCCATATTCGACGCACCTAAGGACCCACTCGACGAAGCGGGGAGATCGTCCTTGGGCAGACTGTAGGGTTGTATGCGGCATTAGAAAGACGTTGCGTGGAAAAGAAGATAAACCGTGAAGTTATTCGGGAATCCGGATACTCACGATCTCGCCAGGGGCTTGGCCCTTGGAGGCCAGTCCTCGTTGTCGTCACTGGCGTTGGCAGAGCAGTCCGGGGGAAGAGTTTTTTCCTTCTTGGACCCTTCAGCCTCCCTCGTTGGGGAGGCCTTACTTTTCTTCTCTCCCCCCGCTGGGGAAGAGGCTTTCTTCTTCTCCTCCTCAACTTGGTGAGAGGAGCCGGCCTCGGATTCATCATTCGATAGCACCTGAAAACGGGAACTCTTCTGAGTCCCCGTGGCCTTCTTCTTGGCCTTCTTCTCCGGCACCACATGGGGTGCCGGAGCCAACAGCCCCGTCAAACGGGCGTCCGCTGGGTCCTCTGGCAATGGGGCCGGACAGATAGCCTGTTCGGCCTTCTTCAGCCAGTCCTGTCAAAGGAAAGGGAGTTTAGATCCCGCATAGAGTCAAACTATGGAAAACAAGCGTCCCTTAAATGGCAAAATCACTTACCTCGTCAGCTGGATGCTCCGAGCTGAATCCGCGATCTTCGGTAGCGGATGCGGGAGCCTCGGCGCCTTTGAACAGCACCTTCCAGACATCTTCGTACGTAGTGTCGAATAGCCCATTCAAAGTCTAGTGCTGCGCCGGATCGAACTCCCACATGTTGAAGCCCCGTCGTTGGCACGGGAGAATCTGGCGGATGAGAATGACCTAGACTACGTTGACAAGCTTGAGCTTCTTGTCCACTAGCTTTTGGATGCAAGCTTGGAGTCCGGTCAGCTCCTCCAAATCACCCCATGTCCGGCCGCTCTCCTTCCAGGAGGTGAGCCGTGTGGGGATGCCGGATCTGAATTTGGGGGCCGCTGCCCATTCGGGGTCACGCGGCTTGGTGATGTAGACACTACTACAAAAAGGGCTATAGATGGAATGGCCACTAATGGCGCACCAGACATGTGGTGCGCCATTACTATATTCTAATGGCGCACCATGTCTCGGTGCGCCATTAGTAATATATTACTAATGGCGCACCTCTTGTGTGGTGCGCCATTAGTAGTTTTGAAAAAAAACATAAATTTTTGTTTTGTTACTAATGGCGCACCATGTCCGCCGTGCGCCATTAGTAGTTGACATACTAATGGCGCACCACATCCCCCGTGCGCCATTAGTAGTTTTGGAAAAAAAGTAAAAAAAAATAAAAAAATATTTGTTACTAATGGCGCACCATATCTCGGTGCGCCATTACTAGTTTTAACTAGTAATGGCCCACCACCCCACGGTGCGCCATTACTAACTTGCCCCAACACCGAATGCACCCCCCCCTGTGGATCGCCTTTTCAGTTTTAAAAAAATAAAAGAAAATGATGGAAATGTCAAAAAAATAAAAGAAAATAAGTTTCCCATGTAATATGTTGTCTAGTTGTTGGGAAAATTTACAATATGAATTTCGACTTTGTTTGCAAAAACTCTGTGGAAATTTGTAAAATGGGCATAACTTTTGCATACGAACTCGGATGAAAAAATTTTATATGAAAAATCATCTACTCGAAAAGTTACATCCAAATTTAACCGGGGGAACCCCGTTAAACATTTTCAAAATCCCCAAAAACCTAACAGAAAAAAAGTTATGGGGCTTTCAAGATGTAGAGGCAAAAAAATTCAAAAAAATTCAAACTTACTAATGGCGCACCTGCCCATAGTGCGCCATTACAATCTTCCCGCCTTCAAAATTCAAAAAAAAATAAGTTACTAATGGCGCACCTGCCCGTGGTGCGCCATTAGTATCTTCCCGCCTTCAAAATTCAAAAAAAATAAAAAAAATAAAAAAAAGTTACTAATGGCGCACCGGCCCATGGTGCGCCATTAGTATCTTCCCGCCTTCACAATTCAAAATAAATCAAAAAAATAAAAAAAAAAGTTACTAATGGTGCACCTGCCCGCGGTGCGCCATTACTATGCCGTATATATGGCTGGGCGTGTCCTCTCCTCCTTACCTCTTCATTCTTCTCCTCCACTCCACCTCTCCTCCACTCCACCTCTCCTCCACTCCACCTCTCCTCCACTCCTCCACTCCATCTTCCCTTCTCTCCTCCACCATACTACCCTCCTCCTCTCCGGCGACCTCCTCCACCTCTCCTCTCCTCCCCTCCCCTCCCCTCACGGTTT
>NC_041389.1:10496499-10534120 GCF_002162155.2 Triticum dicoccoides
CGTCCTCTCCGGTGAGCTCCTCGTCCCTCATCTCCGGTGAGCTCCTCCTCCCTCCTCTCCGGTGAGCTCCTCCTGACTCCTCTCCGGTGAGCTCCTCCTCCCTCCTCTCCTCCCATCCCCTCATGGTTTCTCCTTCCTCCTCTCCAATGCTCCGGTGAACTCCTCTCCGGCGACCTTGTCCTCCTCTCCAGCGATGTAGGCGAGCGCCTCTTCGGTCACCTCCTCCTCCTCTCCGGCGAACTCCTCTCCGGCAAAAGAACATGGCAAAAGAACGTAAAAGATCCAAAAACGGGAACAAAATTCGAAATAATATCGTGCAAAAAACGAGCAAAAAAAAGAGCAAAAAATGGGCAAAAAAATCGCGATCCAGATCCAAATTCAAAATTCAAAAATAGCAATGGCGCACGGTGGGGGTTAGACGGTGCGCCACTACTATTTTCCTGCCTTCAAAATTCAAAAATACTAATGGCGCACCGTGGCCTATACTAATGGCGCACCAGTGGCCTATACTAATGGCGCACCATGGGCTATTCTAATGGTGCACCAGCTGGTGCGCCATTAGTATACCAGATACTAATGGTGCATCAGTGGTGCGCCATTAGTAAAATATACTAATGGCGTGGCACTAATGGCGCACCACTAATGCGCCATTAATGGCCAAATTAGGTGCACCATTAGTAGGCCTTTTCCTAGTAGTGAGAACCACCCCGAGTGCCACCCCTTGATGGTTTCCACGAAAGTGCCCTCGAGCCAAGTAACGTGGGAAATCCTGCCCACCATGGTGCCTCCGCACTCCGCTTGGCTGCCCTTCACAACCTTCGGCTTGACACTGAAGGTCTTGAGCCACAAGACGAAGTGGGGCTGGATGCAGAGGAAGGCCTCACACACGACGATAAACACCGAGATGTTGAGGATGAAATTCGGGGCCAAATCATGGAAATCCAGGCCGTAGTAGAACGTGAGCCCCTGACAAAGGGATGGAGTGGGAAGCCCAGTCCACGGAGGAAATGGGGAAGGAATACTACCCTCTCATGGGGCTTGGGGTGGGAACGAGCTCTCCCTCGATGGGGAGCCGGTGCGCGATGTCGCTGGACAGGTATCTGGCGCTGCGCAGCTTCGGGATCTGCCCCTCCGTGACGGAGGAGGCCATCCACTTGCCTCCTGCTCCGGACATGGTTGGAGAGGGTTGAGGTGAGATGTGCGGGCTTGGGCGCTGGAGCTCGGGTTCGCGGAGATGGATAAGCCAAGGAGGAAGAAGGCGCAGGTAATAGGGTTGGATCTTTATCCCCTTATATGGGCGGATGAAAACATGCATCCCGACCGGCCTGGTAAATTTTGCTTATCCCCCAAGCGCCGCAATCAATGGCGCAGTTGGGTTACCCACGTCTGTATTGATGGGGATCCCGGAATAAGGGGAACACGATCTCTGCTTCGACAAGACGTGCCAAGGAAACCGCTTCGCTAAACGCGCTGAGGTGGTACAATAAAAACAATTTAAGTAAAGGCTTGGTAGTGGTGTGACGTCACACCATAAAATACGTCAGCAGATTGAACTTGTGTAAATATTATTCTCTCTACGGTGGTATGTGGAAATTATTTTTGCAGAGCCGGACACTATCCTGGTGTTCACAATCTTCTATAAATTATTCGGAGGAGGAACCCGCCTTGCAATGCCGAAGACAATATGCGCGCCGAACTCGTCGTCATTGAAGCCTGGTTCAGGGGCTACTAAGGGAGTCCTGGACTAGGGGGTGTCCGGATAGCCAGACTATCATCATTGGCCGGACTCCAAGACTATGAAGATACAAGATTGAAGACTTCGTCCCGTGTCTGGATGGGACTTTCCTTGGCGTGGAAGGCAAGCTGGGCGATACGGATATGTAGATCTCCTACCATTGTAACCGACTCTGTGTAACCCTAGCCCTCTCCGGTGTCTATATAAACCGGATGGCTTTAGTCCGTAGGACGAACAACAATCATACCATAGGCTAGCTTCTAGGGTTTAGCCTCCTTGATCTCGTGGTAGATCTACTCTTGTAACACACATCATCAATATTAATCAAGCAGGACGTAGGGTTTTACCTCCATCAAGAGGGCCCGAACCTGGGTAAAACATTGTGTCCCTTGTCTCCTATTACCATCCGCCTAGACGCACAGTTCGGGACCCCCTACCCGAGATCCGCTGGTTTTGACACCGACACTCACCAATAAGGACAAGGAGGCGATTCTCGTGCCTTATCATCCCGTGTAAGTCACCCACGCTACTATCCTTCCTTCAATTTCAATAATTCATTTGCACGGTGGAGGCTAATTAATTTGAGGTGTACTTATTTTGTGCAGCGGCGGGCGCACCGTCCTCATCATCCTCTACCCCCGATTCTCCCACGCTCTTTACTTGGACTCGTCGAAGAACATTCACAAAAAGGATTACACCCACATCAAAGATGTTCTCGACAGTGCTATGTTTTACTACCAAGGAAGGGGTGGAGAGGTTAGGGACAAGAAGAGAAAGGGCGGCAGGGCCACCTTCAGCCATAAGACCGACTTCTGCTGCATCCAGCAACCGAACGATTCTCTTAATGATGGATTCTATGTCCTACACCACATGCTGGAGTACAGACGGGATCACCAGAACCTTCACATGTCACTTAGATCTGGCAATACCCATATCCTGCAATGGGCAAAGGACATAGGAGATATCGAGGATCATCGACTTCGAGCTGAGTTCTATAACATCCAGCGCGAACTTGTCCAAATCATCATGAAAGAGGTCGTCGGAAAAACAGGGATGTTCTACGGAGAAGGACAAATGTCGCGGGAATACGTCCGAACATGGATAGCCTCTCAGCGTCTCGACATGAAGCCTTTCACTAAGCTCAGGGACTATCTCCCTGACCTCGATGGATGGCACGACATGTTGGAGTGATTGTCGATATATGACAATGTGTCTGTTTAGTCCATACTTTCTGTATGACAAAACTTTGAGTTATACGCAGTGAAATTTTATTTGCGATGTAATTAAACCGTCCTCCTCCTCGACTAGCGAAGATCACTCTAGTTATGGCATTTTGGGTATGATGAAGTTTGTTATTTATGCTTATGATATGTTGTTTCTATTTTTGTCAAGTTTGTCTCTTTCTGTTGCTCAACTATATATGTTGCATATCATCGACTCATGTGACGATGCAGGTGCATAGATCATCGATGGTGAAGAAGTGCTACGCCAGGAGTATATATACGATGAGTGGCCGGAGTGTCAGGCACAGGTGTTATCGGTTTCCGGTTTTCGAGCGACAGGCAGTAGTTAGTTTAGGTTCACGCTAATGCGAGAGAGGGCTACAAACTCATGTACTCAAAGTGATAGCTCTTCTCGCGTATACCATTGTTTAGATGGATGACGATGTATTTGCAAGTAATCAAGGACTTGTATCGCTATTTTCGAGATAATGACGAGAGACCACTTTGTGTTGGATGATGATTATGATGAGACTATTTGTATGTATATGCTATGATTACATTCGTGGTCTCGCAGGCATTTGTATGTGTATCATGATGACATTTCTATGTGCTAAAGATTCTTCTATAAAGCCTGTTCAAATACAAAACAAATATGCCCAAAAAACAAAAAACCTATTAAATTAGCAGTAGCGAGTGTATACAAGTTAGCAGCAGCGTCGTGATAGTAGTAGCGCGTCGTTGCAAAGCATGCTAGAGCTATTAGCAGTAGCGAGCTTCCAATAACTGCGCCGCTGCTACACTTGTGTAGCAGTAGCGTGTGGTCGCTGCTACTACACTTGTGTAGCAGTAGCGTCAGTGACCACGCGCTACTGCTATGTGTTAGCTGTAGCGCCTTATTAGTAGCGCCCCTCCCTGTGCTACTGATACACCTAAAACCCGCGCTGCTGCTAGCCTTTTCCCTAGTAGTGGTGCATGACATTTACACTCACCGTTTCGGCCTATTCTGGCTTGTTTTGTGGACTATTAGTCACCGTTTTCGGGTCCTGGGCGATTTTTATAGTTGCTGAACCCCTAGGTGCGCTTACATATCATCCATCATCACTCGCCGTTTTGGCCGATTCTGACCCGTTTCATGGACTATTACTCATCGATTTGGGGTAAGGAGCAATTTCCACGGTTACTGAACCCCGAGGTGCGCTTACGTGTACGTCATTAACACTCGCTATTTTGGTCGACTGTAGCCTGTTTCGTGGACTATTAGTCACCATTTTGGGGTCTTGAAGCTATTTTTATGGTTGCTGAAGCCCAAGGTGTGCTTACGTGTCGTTCTTCAACACTCGCAATTTTGGCCGGTTCTGTCCCGTTTCATGGGCTATTACACATCGATTTGGGGTTTAGGAGCGATTTTCATGGTTACTGAACCCCAATGTGCGCTTACGTGCAGGTCATTAACACTCGCAGTTTTGGCCTATTCTGGCCCGATTCATGGATTATTACTCACCATTTTGGCGTCCCGAAGCGATTTTCTTGGTTGATGAACCCCAAGGTGAACTTACGTGCATGACATTAACACTCACCGTTTTGGCCGATTCTGGCCCGTTTCATGGACTATTACTCACCGTTTTGGGGTCTAGGGGCGATTTTCTTGGTTGATGAACCCCAATGTATGCTTACGTGCATGACATTAACACTCGACGTTTTGGCCAATTCTGACCCGTTTTGTCAACTATTAGTCACCGTTTTTGGGTCCCGGGCGATTTTTATGGTTGCTGAACCCCTAGGTGCGCTTACGTATCGTTCATCAACACTCACCGTTTTGGCCGATTATGACCCATTTCATGGACTATTACTCATCGTTTTGGGGTAAGGAGCAATTTCCATGGTTACTGAACCATGAGGTGCGGTTATGTGTAGGTCATTAACACTCGCTATTTTGGCCGATTATAGCCCGTTTCGTGGACTATTACTCGCCATTTTGGGGTCCCGGAGCGATTTTTATGGTTGCTGAAGCCCAAGGTGTGCTTACGTGTCGTTCTTCAACACTCGCAATTTTGGCCGATTATGTCCCGTTTCATGGGCTATTACACATCGATTTGGGGTTTCTGAGCGATTTTCATGGTTACTGAACCCCAATGTGCGCTTATGTGCAGGTCATGAACACTTGCAGTTTTGGCCGATTCTGGCCCGTTTCGTGGATTATTACTCACCGTTTTTGGGTCCCGAAGCGATATTCTTGGTTGATGTACCCCAAGGTGCGCTTACGTGCATGACATTAACACTCACTGTTTTGGCCGATTCTGGCCCGTTTCGTGGACTATTACTCACCGTTTTGGGGTCCCGGAGCGATTTTCTTGGTTGATGAACCCCAATGTGTGCTTACGTGCATGACATTAACACTCGCCGTTTTGGCCTATTCTGGCCTGTTTTGTCGACTATTAGTCACCGTTTTCGGGTCCCGGGTGATTTTTATGGTTGCTGAACCCCTAGGTGCGCTTACGTATCGTTCATCAACACTCACCGTTTTGGCCGATTATGACCCATTTCATGGACTATTACTCATCGTTTTGGGGTAAGGAGCAATTTCCATGGTTACTGAACCCCGAGGTGCGGTTATGTGTAGGTCATTAACACTCGCTATTTTGGCGGATTGTAGCCCGTTTCGCGAACTATTACTCACCATTTTGGGGTCCCGGAGCGATTTTTATGGTTGCTGAAGCCCAAGGTGTGCTTACGTGTCGTTCTTCAACACTCGCAATTTTGGCCGATTCTGTCCCGTTTCATGGGCTATTACACATCGATTTGGGGTTCCGAAGCGATGTTCATGGTTACAGAACCCCAATGTGCGCTTACGTGCAGGTCGTTAACACTTGCAGTTTTGGCCAATTCTGGCCCGTTTCGTGGATTATTACTCACCGTTTTTGGGTCCTGTAGCGATATTCTTGGTTGATGTACCCCAAGGTGCACTTACGTGCATGACATTAACACTGACCGTTTTGGCCGATTCTGGACGGTTTCATGGACTATTACTCACTGTTTTGGGGTCCCGGAGCGATTTTCTTGGTTGATGAACCCCAATGTGTGCTTACGTGCATGACATTGACACTCGTCGTTTTGGCCAATTCTGACCCGTTTTGTCGACTATTAGTCACCGCTTTTGGGTCCCGGGCGATTTTTATGGTTGCTGAACCCCTAGGTGCGCTTACGTATTGTTCACCAACACTCACCGTTTTGGCCGATTATGACCCATTTCATGGACTATTACTCATCGTTTTGGGGTAAGGAGCAATTTCCACGGTTACTGAACCCCGAGATGCGCTTACCTGTACGTCATTGACACTCGCTATTTTGGCTGATTGTAGCCTGTTTCGTGGACTATTACTCATCATTTTGGGGTCTCAGAGCGATTTTTATAGTTGCTGAAGCCCAAGGTGTGCTTACGTGTCGTTCTTCAACACTCGCAATTTTGGCCGATTCTGTCCCGTTTCATGGGCTATTACACATCGATTTGGGGTTTCGGAGCGATTCTCATGGTTACAGAACCCCAATGTGCGCTTACGTGCAGGTCATTAACACTTGCAGTTTTGGCCAATTCTGGCCCGTTTCGTGAATTATTACTCACCGTTTTTGGGTCCCGAAGCGATATTCTTGGTTGATGTACCCCAAGGTGCACTTACGTGCATGACATTAACACTGACCGTTTTGGCCGATTCTGGCCCGTTTCGTGGACTATTACTCACCGTTTTGGGGTCCTGGAGCGATTTTCTTGGTTGATGAACCCCAATGTGTGCTTACGTGCATGACATTAACACTCGTCGTTTTGGCCAATTCTGACCCGTTTTGTCGACTATTAGTCACCGTTTTTGGGTCCCGGGCGATTTTTATGGTTGCTGAACCCCTAGGTGCGCTTACGTATCATTCATCAAAACTCACCATTTTGGCCGATTATGACCCATTTCATGGACTATTACTCATCGTTTTGGGGTAAGGAGCAATTTCCATGGTTACTGAACCCCGAGATGCGCTTACCTGTACGTCATTGACACTCGCTATTTTGGCCGATTGTAGCCCGTTTCGTGGACTATTACTCACCATTTTGGGGTCCCGGAGCGATTTTTATGGTTGCTGAAGCCCAAGGTGTGCTTACGTGTCGTTCTTCAACACTCGCAATTTTGGCCGATTTTGTCCCGTTTCATGGGCTACTACACATCGATTTGGGGTTCCGAAGCGATGTTCATGGTTACAGAACCCCAATGTGCGCTTACGTGCAGGTCGTTAACACTTGCAGTTTTGGCCAATTCTGGCCCGTTTCGTGGATTATTACTCACCATTTTTGGGTCCTGTAGCGATATTCTTGGTTGATGTACCCCAAGGTGCACTTACGTGCATGACATTAACACTGACTGTTTTGGCCGATTCTGGACGGTTTCGTGGACTATTACTCATCATTTTGGGGTCTCAGAGCGATTTTTATGGTTGCTGAAGCCCAAGGTGTGCTTACGTGTCGTTCTTCAACACTCTCAATTTTGGCCGATTCTGTCCCGTTTCATGGGCTATTACACATCGATTTGGGGTTTCGGAGCGATTCTCATGGTTACAGAACCCCAATGTGCGCTTACGTGCAGGTCATTAACACTTGCAGTTTTGGCCAATTCTGGCCCGTTTCGTGAATTATTACTCATCGTTTTTGGGTCCCGAAGCGATATTCTTGGTTGATGTACCCCAAGGTGCACTTACGTGCATGACATTAACACTGACCGTTTTGGCCGATTCTGGCCCGTTTCGGGGACTATTACTCACCGTTTTGGGGTCCTGGAGCGATTTTCTTGGTTGATGAACCAAAATGTGTGCTTACGTGCATGACATTAACACCCGTCGTTTTGGCCAATTCTAACCCGTTTTGTCGACTATTAGTCACCGTTTTTGGGTCCCGGGCAATTTTTATGGTTGCTGAACCCCTAGGTGCGCTTACGTATCGTTCACCAACACTCACCGTTTTGGCCGATTATGACCCATTTCATGGACTATTACTCATCGTTTTGGGGTAAGGAGCAATTTCCACGGTTACTGAACCCCGAGATGCGCTTACCTGTACGTCATTGACACTCGCTATTTTGGCCGATTGTAGCCTGTTATGTGGACTATTACTCATCATTTTGGGGTCTCAGAGCGATTTTTATGGTTGCTGAAGCCCAAGGTGTGCTTACGTGTCGTTCTTCAACACTCGCAATTTTGGCCGATTCTGTCCCGTTTCATGGGCTATTACACATCGATTTGGGGTTTCGGAGCGATTCTCATGGTTACAGAACCCCAATGTGCGCTTACGTGCAGGTCATTAACACTTGCAGTTTTGGCCAATTCTGGCCCGTTTCATGAATTATTACTCACCGTTTTTGGGTCCCGAAGCGATATTCTTGGTTGATGTACCCCAAGGTGCACTTACGTGCATGACATTAACACTGACCGTTTTGGCCGATTCTGGCCCGTTTCGTGGACTATTACTCACCGTTTTGGGGTCCTGGAGCGATTTTCTTGGTTGATGAACCCCAATGTGTGCTTACGTGCATGACATTAACACTCGTCGTTTTGGCCAATTCTGACCCGTTTTGTCGACTATTAGTCACCATTTTTGGGTCCCGGGCGATTTTTATGGTTACTGAACCCCTAGGTGCGCTTACGTATCGTTCATCAACACTCACCGTTTTGGCCGATTATGACCCATTTCATGGACTATTACTCATCGTTTTGGGGTAAGGAGCAATTTCCATGGTTACTGAACCCCGAGGTGCGGTTATGTGTAGGTCATTAACACTCGCTATTTTGGCCGATTGTAGCCCGTTTCGTGGACTATTACTCACCATTTTGGGCTCCCGGAGCGATTTTTATGGTTGCTGAAGCACAAGGTGTGCTTACGTGTCATTCTTCAACACGCAATTTTGGCCGATTATGTCCCGTTTCATGGGCTATTACACATCGATTTGGGGTTTCTGAGCGATTTTCATGGTTACTGAACCCCAATGTGCGCTTATGTGCAGGTCATGAACACTTGCAGTTTTGCCCGATTCTGGCCCGTTTCGTGGATTATTACTCACCGTTTTTGGGTCCCGAAGCGATATTCTTGGTTGATGTACCCCAAGGTGCGCTTACGTGCATGACATTAACACTCACTGTTTTGGCCGATTCTTGCCCGTTTCGTGGACTATTACTCACCGTTTTGGGGTCCCGGAGCGATTTTCATGGTTGATGAACCCCAATGTGTGCTGACGTGCATGACATTAACACTCGCCGTTTTGGCCTATTCTGGCCTATTTATGGACTATTAGTCACCGTTTTCGGGTCCCGGGCGATTATTATAGTTGCTGAACCCCTAGGTGCGCTTACGTATTATTCATCAACACTCACTGTTTTGGCCGATTCTGACCTGTTTCATGGACTATTACTCATCATTTTGGGGTAAGGAGCAATTTCCACGGTTACTGAACCCCGAGATGCGCTTACCTGTACGTCATTGACACTCGCTATTTTGGCCGATTGTAGCCTGTTTCGTGGACTATTACTCACCATTTTGGGGTCTCAGAGCGATTTTTATGGTTGCTGAAGCCCAAGGTGTGCTTACGTGTCGTTCTTCAACACTCGCAATTTTGGCCGATTCTGTCCCGTTTCATGGGCTATTACACATCGATTTGGGGTTCCGGAGCGATGTTCATGGTTAAAGAACCCCAATGTGCGCTTACGTGCAGGTCATTAACACTTGCAGTTTTGGCCAATTCTGGCCCGTTTCGTGGATTATTACTCACCGTTTCTGGGTCCCGAAGCGATATTCTTGGTTGATGTACCCCAAGGTGCACTTACGTGCATGACATTAACACTGACCGTTTTGGCCGATTCTGGACGGTTTCGTGGACTATTACTCACCGTTTTGGGGTCCCGGAGCGATTTTCTTGGTTGATGAACCCCAATGTGTGCTTACGTGCATGACATTAACACTCGTCGTTTTGGCCAATTCTGACCCGTTTTGTCGACTATTAGTCACCGTTTTTGGGTCCCGGGCGATTTTTATGGTTGCTGAACCCCTAGGTGCGCTTACGTATCGTTCATCAACACTCACCGTTTTGGCCGATTATGACCCATTTCATGGACTATTACAAATCGTTTTGGGGTAAGGAGCAATTTCCATGGTTACTGAACCCCGAGGTGCGGTTATGAGTAGGTCATTAACACTCGCTATTTTGGCCGATTGTAGCCCGTTTCGTGGACTATTACTCACCATTTTGGGCTCCCGGAGCGATTTTTATGGTTGCTGAAGCCCAAGGTGTGCTTACGTGTCGTTCTTCAACACGCAATTTTGGCCGATTATGTCCCGTTTCATGGACTATTACACATCGATTTGGGGTTTCTGAGCGATTTTCATGGTTACTGAACCCTAATGTGCGCTTATGTGCAGGTCATGAACACTTGCAGTTTTGCCCGATTTTGGCCCGTTTCGTGGATTATTACTCACCGTTTTTGGGTCCCGAAGCGATATTCTTCGTTGATGTACCCCAAGGTGCGCTTACGTGCATGACATTAACACTCACTGTTTTGGCCGATTCTGGCCCGTTTCGTGGACTATTACTCTCCGTTTTGGGGTCCCGGAGCGATTTTCTTGGTTGATGAACCCCAATGTGTGCTTACGTGCATGACATTAACACTCGCTGTTTTGGCCTATTCTGGCCTGTTTATGGACTATTAGTCACCGTTTTCGGGTCCCGGGCGATTATTATAGTTGTTGAACCCCTAGTTGCGCTTACGTATTATTCATCAACACTCACTGTTTTGGCCGATTCTGACCTGTTTCATGGACTATTACTCATCGTTTTGGGGTAAGGAGCAATTTCCACGGTTACTGAACCCCGAGATGCGCTTACCTGTACGTCATTGACACTCGCTATTTTGGCCGATTGTAGCCTTATTCGTGGACTATTACTCACCATTTTGGGGTCTCAGAGCGATTTTTATGGTTGCTGAAGCCCAAGGTGTGCTTACGTGTCGTTCTTCAACACTCGCAATTTTGTCCGATTCTGTCCCATTTCATGGGCTATTACACATCGATTTGGGGTTCCAGAGCGATGTTCATGGTTAAAGAACCCCAATGTGCGCTTACGTGCAGGTCATTAACACTTGCAGTTTTGGCCAATTCTGGCCCGTTTCGTGGATTATTACTCACCGTTTCTGGGTCCCGAAGCGATATTCTTGGTTGATGTACCCCAATGTGTGCTTACGTGCATGACATTAACACTCGTCGTTTTGGCCAATTCTGACCCGTTTTGTCGACTATTAGTCACCGTTTTTGGGTCCCGGGCGATTTTTATGGTTGCTGAACCCCTAGGTGCGCTTACGTATCATTCATCAACACTCACCATTTTGGCCGATTCTGATCCGTTTCATGGACTATTACTCATCGTTTTGGGGTAAGGAGCAATTTCCACGGTTACTGAACCCCGTTTCGTGGACTATTACTCACCATTTTGGGGTCCCGGAGCGATTTTTATGGTTGCTGAAGCCCAGGTGCGCTTACGTATCGTTCTTCAACACTCGCAATTTTGGCCGATTCTGTCCCGTTTCATGGGCTATTACACATCGATTTGGGGTTCCGGAGCGATGTTCATGGTTACTGAAACCCAATGTGCGCTTACGTCCAAGTCATTAACACTTGCAGTTTTGGCCGATTCTGGCCCGTTTCGTGGATTATTACTCACCGTTTTTGGGTCCCGAAGCGATTTTCTTGGTTGATGAACCCCAAGGTGTGCTTACGATCATGACATTAACAATCATAGTTTTGGCCAATTCTGGCCCGTTTCGTGGACGATTAGTCACCGTTTTTGGGTCCCGGACGGCTTTTATGGTTGCTGAAACCCTAGGTGCGCTTACGTATCTTTCATCAACACTCACCGTTTTGGCTGATTATGACCCATTTGATGGACTACTACTCATTGTTTTGGGGTAAGGAGCAATTTCCATGGTTACTGAACCCCGAGGTGCGGTTATGTGTAGGTCATTTACACTCGCTATTTTGGCCGATTGTAGCCCGTTTCGTGGACTATTACTGACCATTTTGGGGTCCCTGAGCGATTTTCATGGTTGCTGAATCCAAGGTGCGCTTACATGTCATTCTTCAACACTCGCAATTTTGGGCGATTTTGTCCCGTTTCATGGGCTATTACACATCGATTTGGGGTTCCGGAGTGATTTCATGGTTACTAAACCCCAATGTGCGCTTACGTGCAGGTCATTAACACTTGCAGTTTTGGCCGATTCTGGCCCGTTTCGTGGATTATTACTGACCGTTTTTGGGTCCCGAAACGATTTTCTTGGTTGATGTACCCCAAGGTGCGCTTACGTGCATGACATTAACACTCACCGTTTTGGCCGATTCTGGCCCGTTTCGTGGACTATTACTCACCGTTTTAGGGTCCCAGAGCGATTTTCTTGGTTGATGAACCCCAAGGTGCGTTACGTGCATGACATTAACACTTGCCGTTTTGGCCTACTCTGGCCTGTTTTGTGGACTATTAGTCACCGTTTTCGAGTCCTGGGCGATTTTTATAGTTGCTGAACCCCTAGGTGCGCTTACGTATCATTCTTCAGCATTCACCGTTTTGGCCGATTCTGACCCGTTTCATGGACTATTACTCATCGTTTTGGGGTAAGGAGCAATTTCCAAAGTTACTGAACCCCGAGGTGCGCTTACGTGTACGTCACTAACACTCACTATTTTGGCCGATTGTAGCCTGTTTCGTGGACTATTACTCACCATTTTGGCGTCTCGGAGCGATTTTTATGGTTGCTGAAGCCCAAGGTGTGCTTATGTGTCCTTCTTCAACACTCGCATTTTTGGCCGATTATGTCCCGTTTCATGGGCTATTACACATCGATTTGGGGTTCCGGAGTGATTTTCATGGTTACTGAACCCCAATGTGCGCTTACGTGTAGGTCATTAACACTTGCAGTTTTGGACGATTCTGGCCCGTTTCGTGGATTATTACTCGCCATTTTTGGGTCCCGAAGCGATTTTCTTGGTTGATGTACCCCAAGGTGCGCTTACGTGCATGACATTAACACTCATCGTTTTGGCCGATTCTGGCCCGTTTCGTGGACTATTACTCACCGTTTTGGGGTCTCGGAGCGATTTTCTTAGTTGATGAACCCCAAGGTGCGCTTACGTGCATGACAATAACACTCGCCATTTTGGCCTATTCTGGCCTGTTTTATGGACTATTAGTCACCGTTTTTGGGTCCCGGGCGATTTTCATAGTTGCTGAACCCCTAGGTGCTCTTACGTATAATTCATCAACACTCACCGTTTTGGCCGATTATGACCTGTTTCATGGATTATTACTCATCTTTTGGGGTAAGGAGCAATTTCCATGGTTACTGAACCCCGAGGTGCGGTTATGTGTAGGTCATTTACACTCGCTATTTTGGCCGATTGTAGCCCGTTTCGTGGACTATTACTGACCATTTTGGGGTCCCTGAGCGATTTTCATGGTTGCTGAATCCAAGGTGCGCTTACATGTCGTTCTTCAACACTCGCAATTTTGGCCGATTTTGTCCCGTTTCATGGGCTATTACTCATCGATTTGGGTTCCGGAGTGATTTCATGGTTACTGAACCCCATGTGCGCTTACGTGCAGGTCATTAACACTTGCAGTTTTGGCCGATTCTGGCCCGTTTCGTGGATTATTACTCACCGTTTTTGGGTCCCGAAACGATTTTCTTGGTTGATGTACCCCAAGGTGCGCTTACGTGCATGACATTAACACTCACTGTTTTGGCCGATTCTGGCCCGTTTCGTGGACTATTACTCACCGTTTTAGGGTCCCAGAGCGATTTTCTTGGTTGATGAACCCCAAGGTGCGTTACGTGCATGACATTAACACTTGTCGTTTTGGCCTACTCTGGCCTGTTTTGTGGACTATTAGTCACCGTTTTCGAGTCCTGGGCGATTTTTATAGTTGCTGAACCCCTAGGTGCGCTTACGTATCATTCTTCAACATTCACCGTTTTGGCCGATTCTGACCCGTTTCATGGACTATTACTCATCGTTTTGGGGTAAGGAGCAATTTCCAAAGTTACTGAACCCCGAGGTGCGCTTACGTGTACGTCATTAACACTCGCTATTTTGGCCGATTGTAGCCTGTTTCGTGGACTATTACTCACCATTTTGGCGTCTCGGAGCGATTTTTATGGTTGCTGAAGCCCAAGGTGTGCTTACATGTCCTTCTTCAACACATGCAATTTTGGCCGATTCTGTCCCGTTTCACGGGCTATTACACATCGATTTGGGGTTCCGGAGTGATTTTCATGGTTACTGAACCCTAATGTGCGCTTACGTGTAGGTTATTAACACTTGCAGTTTTGGCCGATTCTGGCCCGTTTCGTGGATTATTACTCGCCATTTTTGGGTCCCGAAACGATTTTCTTGGTTGATGTACCCCAAGGTGCGCTTACGTGCATGACATTAACACTCATCGTTTTGGCCGATTCTGGCCCGTTTCGTGGACTATTACTCACCGTTTTGGGGTCTCGGAGCGATTTTCTTAGTTGATGAACCCCAAGGTGCGCTTACGTGCATGACAATAACACTCGCCATTTTGGCCTATTCTGGCCTGTTTTATGGACTATTAGTCACCGTTTTTGGGTCCCGGGCGATTTTCTTAGTTGCTGAACCCCTAGGTGCTCTTATGTATCATTCATCAACACTCACCGTTTTGGCCGATTCTGACCTGTTTCATGGATTATTACTCATCTTTTGGGGTAAGGAGCAATTTCCTCGGTTACTGAACCCCGAGGTGCCCTTACGTGTACGTCATTAAGAATCGCTATTTTGGCCGATTGTAGCCCGTTTCGTGGACTATTACTGACCATTTTGGGGTCCCGGAGCGATTTTCATGGTTGCTGAATCCAAGGTGCGCTTACATGTCATTCTTCAACACTCGCAATTTTGGCCGATTTTGTCCCGTTTCATGGGCTATTACACATCGATTTGGGTTCCGGAGTGATTTCATGGTTACTGAACCCCAATGTGCGCTTACGTGCAGGTTATTAACACTTGCAGTTTTGGCCGATTCTGGCCCGTTTCGTGGATTATTACTCACCGTTTTTGGGTCCCGAAACGATTTTCTTGGTTGATGTACCCCAAGGTGCGCTTACGTGCATGACATTAACACTCACCGTTTTGGCCGATTCTGGCCCGTTTCGTGGACTATTACTCACCGTTTTAGGGTCCCAGAGCGATTTTCTTGGTTGATGAACCCCAAGGTGCGTTACGTGCATGACATTAACACTTGCCGTTTTGGCCTACTCTGGCCTGTTTTGTGGACTATTAGTCACCGTTTTCGAGTCCTGGGCGATTTTTATAGTTGCTGAACCCCTAGGTGCGCTTACGTATCATTCTTCAGCATTCACCGTTTTGGCCGATTCTGACCCGTTTCATGGACTATTACTCATCGTTTTGGGGTAAGGAGCAATTTCCAAAGTTACTGAACCCCGAGGTGCGCTTACGTATACGTCATTAACACTCGCTATTTTGGCCGATTGTAGCCTGTTTCGTGGACTATTACTCACCATTTTGGCGTCTCGGAGCGATTTTTATGGTTGCTGAAGCCCAAGGTGTGCTTACATGTCCTTCTTCAACACTCGCAATTTTGGCCGATTCTGTCCCGTTTCATGGGCTATTACACATCGATTTGGGGTTCCGGAGTGATTTTCATGGTTACTGAACCCCAATGTGCGCTTACGTGTAGGTCATTAACACTTGCAGTTTTGGCCGATTCTGGCCCGTTTCGTGGATTATTACTCGCCATTTTTGGGTCCCGAAGCGATTTCCTAGGTTGATGTACCCCAAGGTGCGCTTACGTGCATGACATTAACACTCATCGTTTTGGCCGATTCTGGCCCGTTTCGTGGACTATTACTCACCGTTTTGGGGTCTCGGAGCGATTTTCTTAGTTGATGAACCCCAAGGTGCGCTTACGTGCATGACAATAACACTCGCCATTTTGGCCTATTCTGGCCTGTTTTATGGACTATTAGTTACCGTTTTTGGGTCTCGGGCGATTTTCATAGTTGCTGAACCCCTAGGTGCTCTTACGTATCATTCATCAACACTCACCGTTTTGGCCGATTCTGACCTGTTTCATGGATTATTACTCATCTTTTGGGGTAAGGAGCAATTTCCTCGGTTACTGAACCCCGAGGTGCCCTTACGTGTACGTCATTAACACTCGCTATTTTGGTCGATTGTAGCCTGTTTCATGGACTATTACTCACCATTTTGGGGTCTCGGAGCGATTTTTATGGTTGCTGAAGCCCAAGGTGTGCTTACGTGTCGTTCTTCAATACTCGCAATTTTGGCCGATTATGTCCCGTTTCATGGGCTATTACACATCGATTTGGGGTTTCGGAGCGATTTTCATGGTTACTGAATCCCAATATGCGCTTACGTGCAGGTTAGTAACACCCGCAGTTTTCGCCGTTTCCGGCCCAATTCGTGGATTATTACTCACCGTTTTGGGGACCCGAAGCGATTTTCTTGGTTGATGAACCCCAAGGTGCGCTTACGTGCATGACATTAACACTCATCATTTTGGCCGATTCTGGCCCGTTTCGTGGACTATTACTCACCGTTTTTGGGTCCCGAAGCGATTTTTTTGGTTGATGAACCCAAGGTGCGCTTACGTGCATGACAGTAACACTCGCCGTTTTGGCCTATTCTGACCTGTTTTGTGGACTATTAGTCACCGTTTACGAGTCCTGGGCGATTTTTGTAGTTGTTGAACCCCTAGGTGCGCTTACGTATCATTCTTCAACACTCATCTTTTTGGCCGATTCTGACCTGTTTCATGGACTATTACTCATCGTTTTGGTGTAAGGAGCAATTTTCATGGTTACTGAACCCCGAGGTGCGCTTACGTGTAGGTCATTAACAGTCGCTACTTTGGCCGATTGTAGCCTGTTTCGTGGACTATTACTCACCATTTTGGGGTCCCGGAGCGATTTTTATGGTTGCTGAAGCCAAGGTGCGCTTACGTGTCATTCTTTAACACTCGCAATTTCGCCGATTCTGTCCCGTTTCATGGGCTATTATACATCGATTTGGGGTTCCGGAGTGATTGTCATGGTTACTGAACCCAAATGTGCGCTTACGTGCAGGTCATTAACACTTGCAGTTTTGGCGGATTCTGGCCCGTTTCGTGGATTATTACTCACCGTTTTTGGGTCCTGAAGCGAATTTCTTGGTTGATGTACCCCAAGGTGCGCTTACGTGCATGACATTAACCCTCACCGTTTTGGCCGATTTTGGCCCGTTTCGTGGACTATTACTCACCGTTTTGGGGTCGCGGAGCGATTTTCTTGGTTGATGAACCCCAAGGTGCGCTTACGTGCATGACATTAACACTCACCGTTTTGGCATATTCTGGCCTGTTTTGTGGACTATTAGTCACCGTTTTCGGGTCCCGGGCGATTTTTATGGTTGCTGAACCCCCTAGGTGCGCTTATGTATCGTTCATCAACACTCACTGTTTTGGCCGATTATGACCCCTTTCATGGAGTATTACTCATCGTTTTGGGGTAAGGAGCAATTTCCACGGTTACTGAACCACGAGGTGCGCTTACGTGTGCGTCATTAACACTCGCTATTTTGGCCGATTGTAGCCTGTTTCGTGGACTATTAATCACCATTTTGGGGTCTCGGAGCGATTTTTATGGTTGCTGAAGCCCAAGGTGTGCTTACGTGTCGTTCTTCAATACTCGCAATTTTGGCCGATTCTGTCCCGTTTCATGGGCTATTACACATTGATTTGGGGTTTCGGAGCGATTTTCATGGTTACTGAACCCCAATATGCGCTTACGTGCAGGTCATTAACACTCGCAGTTTTCGCCGTTTCTGGCGCGATTCGTGGATTATAACTCACCGTTTTGGGGTCCCGAAGCGATTTTCTTGGTTGATGAACCCCAAGGTGCGCTTACGTGCATGACATTAACACTCATCGTTTTGGCCGATTCTGGACCGTTTCATGGACTATTACTCACCGTTTTGGGGTCCCGAAGCGATTTTCATGGTTGATGAACCCCAAGGTGCGCTTACGAGTATGACATTAACACTCGCCGTTTTGGCCCATTCTGTCCCGTTTTGTGGACTATTAGTCACCGTTTTCGGGTCCCGGGCAATTTTTATAGTTGCTGAACCCCCTAGGTGCGCTTACGTATCGTTCATCAACACTCACTGTTTTGGCCGATTATGACCCCTTTCATGACCTATTACTCATCGTTTTGGTGTAAGGAGCAATTTCCTTGGTTACTGAAGCCCGAGGTGCGCTTACGTGTAGGTCATTAACACTTGCTACTTTGGCCAATTGTAGCCCGTTTCGTGGACTATTAGTCACCATTTTGGGGTCCCGGAGCGATTTTTATGGTTGCTGAAGCCAAGCTGCGCTTACGTGTCATTCTTTAACACTCGCAATTTCGCCAATTCTGTCCGGTTTCAGGGGCTATTACACATCGATTTGGGGTTCCGGAGTGATTTTCATGGTTACTAAACCCCAATGTGCGCTTACGTGCAGGTCATTAACATTTGCAGTTTTGGCCGATTCTGGCCCGTTTCGTGGATTATTACTCACCGTTTTTTGGTCCCAAAGCGATTTACTTGGTTGATGTACCCCAAGGTGCGCTTACGTGCATGACATTAACACTCACCATTTTGGCCGATTCTGGCCTGTTTCGTGGACTATTGCTCACCGTTTTGGGGTCCCGGAGTGATTTTCTTGGTTGATGAACCCAAGGTGCGCTTACGTGCATCACATTAACACTCGCCGTTTTGGCCTATTCTGGCCTGTTTTGTGGACAATTAATCACCGTTTTCGGGTCCCTGGCGATTTTTATAGTTGCTGAACCCCTAGGTGCGCTTATGTATCATTCATCAACACTCACCGTTTTGGCAGATTCTGACCCGTTTCATGGACTATTACTCATCGTTTTGGGCTAAGGAGCAATTTCCACGGTTACTGAACCCCAAGGTGCGCTTACGTGTACGTCATTAACACTCGCTATTTTGGCCGATTGTAGCCTATTTCGTGGACTATTACTCACCATTTTGGGGTCTCGGAGCGATTTTTATGGTTGCTAAAGCCCAAGGTGTGCTTACGTGTCGTTCTTCAACACTCGCAATTTTGGCCGATTCTGTCCCGTTTCATGGGCTATTACACATCGATTTGGGTTTCGGAGCGATTTTCATGGTTACTGAACCCCAATGTGTGCTTACGTGCAGGTCATTAACACTCGCAGTTTTGGCCGATTCTGGCCCGATTCGTGGATTATTAATAATCGTTTTGGGGTCCCGAAGCGATTTTCTTGGTTGATGAACCCCAAGGTGCGCTTACGTGCATGACATTAACACTCATCGTTTTGGCCGATTCTGGTCCGTTTCGTGGACTATTACTCACCGTTTTGGGGTCTCGGAGCGATTTTCTTGGTTGATGAACCCAAGGTGCGCTTACGTGCATCACATTAACACTCGCCGTTTTGGCCTATTCTGGCCTGTTTTGTGGACTATTAATCACCGTTTTCGGGTCCCGGGCGATTTTTATAGCTGCTGAACCCCTAGGTGCACTTACGTATCATTCATCAACACTCACCGTTTTGGCCGATTCTGACCTGTTTCATGGACTATTACTCATCGTTTTGGGTAAGGAGCAATTTCCATGGTTACTGAACCCCGATGTGCGCTTACGTGTAGGTCATTAACGCTCGCTATTTTGGCCGATTGTAGCCCGGTTAGTGGACTATTACTCACCATTTTTGGGTCCCGGAGCAATTTTTATGGTTGCTGAAGCCCAAGGTGCGCTTACATGTCGTCCTTCAACACTCGCTATTTTTACCGATTCTGTCCCATTTCATGGGCTATTACACATCGATTTGGGGTTCCGGAGCGATTTTCATGGTTACTGAACCCCAATGTGCGCTTACATGCAGGCCATTAACACTCGCAGTTTTGGCCGATTCTGGCCCGTTTCATGGATTATTACTCACCTTTTTTGGGTACCAAAGCGATTTACTTGGTTGATGTACCCCAAGGGTGCGCTTACGTGCATGACATTAACACTCCCCGTTTTGGCCGATTCTGGCCTGTTTCGTGGACTATTACTCACAGTTTTGGGTTCCCGGAGCGATTTTCTTGGTTGATGAACCCGAAGGTGCGCTTACGTATCATTCATCAACACTCACCGTTTTCGCCGATTCTGACCCGTTTCATGGACTATTACTCATCGTTTTGGGGTAAGGAGCAATTTCCACGGTTACTGAACCCCGAGGTGCGCTTACGTGTACGTCATTAACACTCGCTATTTTGGCCGATTGTAGCCTATTTTGTGGACTATTACTCACCATTTTGGGGTCTCGGAGCGATTTTTATGGTTGCTGAAGCCCAAGGTGTGCTTACGTGTCGTTCTTCAACACTTGCAATTTTGGCCGATTTTGTCCCGTTTCATGGGCTATTACACATCGATTTGGGGTTCCAGAGTGATTTTCATGGTTATTGAACCCCAATGTGCGCTTACGTGCAGGTCATTAACACTTGCAGTTTTGGCCGATTCTGGCCCGTTTTGTGGATTATTACTCACCGTTTTTGGGTCCTGAAGCGATTTTCTTGGTTGATGAACCCCAAGGTGCGCTTACGTGCATGACATTAACACTCATCGTTTTGGCCGATTCTGGACCGTTTCATGGACTATTACTCACCGTTTTGGGGTCCCGAAGCGATTTTCATGGTTGATGAACCCCAAGGTGCGCTTACGAGCATGACATTAACACTCGCCGTTTTGGCCCATTCTGTCCCGTTTTGTGGACTATTAGTCACCATTTTCGGGTCCCGGGCAATTTTTATAGTTGCTGAACCCCCTAGGTGCGCTTACGTATCGTTCATCAACACTCACTGTTTTGGCCGATTATGACCCCTTTCATGACCTATTACTCATCGTTTTGGTGTAAGGAGCAATTTCCTTGGTTACTGAAGCCCGAGGTGCGCTTACGTGTAGGTCATTAACACTTGCTACTTTGGCCAATTGTAGCCCGTTTCGTGGACTATTAGTCACCATTTTGGGGTCCCGGAGCGATTTTTATGGTTGCTGAAGCCAAGGTGCGCTTACGTGTCATTCTTTAACACTCGCAATTTCGCAAATTCTGTCCGGTTTCAGGGGCTATTACACATCGATTTGGGGTTCCGGAGTGATTTTCATGGTTACTAAACCCCAATGTGCGCTTACATGCAGGTCATTAACATTTGCAGTTTTGGCCGATTCTGGCCCGTTTCGTGGATTATTACTCACCGTTTTTTGGTCCCAAAGCGATTTACTTGGTTGATGTACCCCAAGGTGCGCTTACGTGCATGACATTAACACTCACCATTTTGGCCGATTCTGGCCTGTTTCGTGGACTATTGCTCACCGTTTTGGGGTCCCGGAGTGATTTTCTTGGTTGATGAACCCAAGGTGCGCTTACGTGCATCACATTAACACTCGCCGTTTTGGCCTATTCTGGCCTGTTTTGTGGACAATTAATCACCGTTTTCGGGTCCCAGGCGATTTTTATAGTTGCTGAACCCCTAGGTGCGCTTATGTATCATTCATCAACACTCACCGTTTTGGCAGATTCTGACCAGTTTCATGGACTATTACTCATCGTTTTGGGCTAAGCAGCAATTTCCACGGTTACTGAACCCCAAGGTGCGCTTACGTGTACGTCATTAACACTCGCTATTTTGGCCGATTGTAGCCTATTTCGTGGACTATTACTCACCATTTTGGGGTCTCGGAGCGATTTTTATGGTTGCTAAAGCCCAAGGTGTGCTTACGTGTCATTCTTCAACACTCGCAATTTTGGCCTATTCTGTCCCGTTTCATGGGCTATTACACATCGATTTGGGTTTCGGAGCGATTTTCATGGTTACTGAACCCCAATGTGTGCTTACGTGCAGGTCATTAACACTCGCAGTTTTGGCCGATTCTTGCCCGATTCGTGGATTATTAATAATCGTTTTGGGGTCCCGAAGCGATTTTCTTGGTTGATGAACCCCAAGGTGCGCTTACGTGCATGACATTAACACTCATCGTTTTGGCCGATTCTGGTCCGTTTCGTGGACTATTACTCACCGTTTTGGGGTCCCGGAGCGATTTTCTTGGTTGATGAACCCAAGGTGCGCTTACGTGCATCACATTAACACTCGCCGTTTTGGCCTATTCTGGCCTGTTTTGTGGACTATTAATCACCGTTTTCGGGTCCCGGGCGATTTTTATAGCTGCTGAACCCCTAGGTGCACTTACGTATCATTCATCAACACTCACCGTTTTGGCCGATTCTGACCTGTTTCATGGACTATTACTCATCGTTTTGGGTAAGGAGCAATTTCCATGGTTACTGAACCCCGATGTGCGCTTACGTGTAGGTCATTAACGCTCGCTATTTTGGCCGATTGTAGCCCGGTTAGTGGACTATTACTCACCATTTTTGGGTCCCGGAGCAATTTTTATGGTTGCTGAAGCCCAAGGTGCGCTTACGTGTCGTCCTTCAACACTCGCTATTTTTGCCGATTCTGTCCCATTTCATGGGCTATTACACATCGATTTGGGGTTCCGGAGCGATTTTCATGGTTACTGAACCCCAATGTGCGCTTACGTGCAGGCCATTAACACTCGCAGTTTTGGCCGATTCTGGCCCGTTTCATGGATTATTACTCACCTTTTTTGGGTCCCAAAGCGATTTACTTGGTTGATGTACCCCAAGGGTGCGCTTACGTGCATGACATTAACACTCCCCGTTTTGGCCGATTCTGGCCTGTTTCGTGGACTATTACTCACAGTTTTGGGTTCCCGGAGCGATTTTCTTGGTTGATGAACCCCAAGGTGCGCTTACGTATCATTCATCAACACTCACCGTTTTCGCCAATTCTGACCCGTTTCATGGACTATTACTCATCGTTTTGGGGTAAGGAGCAATTTCCACGGTTACTGAACCCCGAGGTGCGCTTACGTGTACGTCATTAACACTCGCTATTTTGGCCGATTGTAGCCTATTTCGTGGACTATTACTCACCATTTTGGGGTCTCGAAGCTATTTTTATGGTTGCTGAAGCCCAAGGTGTGCTTACGTGTCGTTCTTCAACACTTGCAATTTTGGCCGATTTTGTCCCGTTTCATGGGCTATTACACATCGATTTGGGGTTCCAGAGTGATTTTCATGGTTATTGAACCCCAATGTGCGCTTACGTGCAGGTCATTAACACTTGCAGTTTTGGCCGATTCTGGCCCGTTTTGTGGATTATTACTCACCGTTTTTGGGTCCTGAAGCGATTTTCTTGTTTGATGTAGCCCAAGGTGCGCTTACGTGCATGACATTAACACTCACCGTTTTGTCCGATTCTGGCCCGTTTCGTGGACTATTACTCACCGTTTTGGGGTCCCGGAGCGATTTTCTCGGTTGATGAACCCCAAAGTGCGCTTACGTGCATGACATTAACACTCCCCGTTTTGGCCTATTCTGGCCTGTTTTGGGGACTATTAGTCACCGTTTTTGGGTCCCGGGCGATTTAAATAGTTGTTGAACCCCTAGGTGCGCTTACGTATCATTCATCAACACTCACCGTTTTGCTCGATTCTGACCCGTTTCATGGACTATTACTCATCGTTTTGGGGTAAGGAGCAATTTCCATGATTACTGAACCCCGAGGTGCGCTTACGTGTGCGTCAACACTCACTATTTTGGCCGATTGTAGCCTATTTCATGGACTATTACTCACCATTTTAGGGTCTCGGAGCGATTTTTATGGTTGCTGAAGCCCAAGGTGTGCTTACGTGTCGTTCTTCAACACTCGCAATGTTGGCCGATTCTGTCCCGTTTCATGGGCTATTACACATCGATTTGGGGTTTCGGAGCGATTTTCATGGTTACTAAACCCCAATGTGCACTTACGTGCAGGTCATTAACACTCGCAGTTTTGGCCGATTCTGGCACGATTCATGGATTATTACTAACCGTTTTGGGGTCCCGAAGTGATTTTCTTGGTTGATGAACCCCATGGTGCGCTTACGTGCATGACATTAACACTCACCGTTTTGGCCGATTCTGGCCCGTTTCGTGGACTAATACTCACCGTTTTGGGGTCCCAGAGCGATTTTCTTGGTTGATGAACCCCAAGGTGCGCTTACGAGCATGACAGTAACACTCGCCGTTTTGGCCAATTCTGTCCCGTTTTGTGGACTATTAGTTACCGTTTTCGTGTCCCGGGCGATTTTTACGGTTGCTGAACCCCTAGGTGCGCTTACGTATCGTTCATCAACACTCACCGTTTTGGCCGATTATGACCCATTTCATGGACTATTACTCATCGTTTTGGGGTAAGGAGCAATTTCCATGGTTACTGAACCCCGAGGTGCGCTTACGTGTAGGTCATTAACACTCGCTATTTTGGCCGATTGTAGCCCATTTCGTGGACTATTACTCACCATTTTTGGGTCCCGGAGCAAGTTTTATGGTTGCAGTAGCCCAAGGTGCGCTTACGTGTCGTCCTTCAACAATCGCAATTTTGGCCGATTCTGTCCCGATTCATGGGCTATTACACATCGATTTGGGGTTCCGAAGCGATTTTCATGGTTACTGAACCCTAATGTGCGCTTACGTGCAGGCCATTAACACTCGCAGTTTTGGCCGATTCTGGCCCGTTTCGCGGATTATTACTCACCGTTTTGGGGTCTCGAAGCGATTTTCTTGGTTTATGAACCCCAAGATGCGCTTACGTGCATGACATTAACAATCACCGTTTTGTCCGATTCTGGCCCGTTTTGTGGACTATTACTCACCATTTTGGGGCCCCGAAATGATTTTCTTGGTTGATGAACCACAAGGTGCGCTTACGTGCTTGACGTTAACACTCACCGTTTTGGCTTATTCTGGCCTGTTTTGTGAACTATTAGTCACCATTTTCGGGTCCCGGGCGATTTTTATAGTTGCTGAACACCTAGGTGTGCTTACGTATCATTCATCAAAACTCACCGTTTTGGCCGATTCTGACATGTTTCATGGACTATTACTCATCATTTTGGGGTAAGGAGCAATTTCCATAATTACTGAACCCCGAGGTGCGCTTACGTGTACGCCATTAACACTCACCATTTTGGGGTCTCGGAGCGATTTTTATGGTTGCTGAAACCCAAGGTGTGCTTACATGTCGTTCTTCAACACTCGCAATTTTGGCCGATTCTGTCCCGTTTCATGGGCTATTACACATCGATTTGGGGTTTCGGGGCGATTTTCATGGTTACTGAACCACAATGTGCGCTTACGTGCAGCTCATTAACACTCGTAGTTTTTGCCGATTCTGACCCGATTCGTGGATTATTACTCACCGTTTTGTGGTCCCGAAGCGATTTTCTTGGTTGATGAACCCCAAGGTGCGCTTACGTGCATGACATTAACACTCACCGTTTTGACCGATTCTGGCCCGTTTCGTGGACTATTACTCACCGTTTTGGGGTAGTGGAACGATTTTCTTGGTTGATGAACCCCAAGGTGCGCTTACGAGCATGACGTTAACACTCGGCGTTTTGGCCAATTCTGGCCCGTTTTGTGGACTATGAGTCACTGTTTTCGGGTCCCGGGTGATTTTTATGGTTGCTGAACCCCTAGGTGCGCTTACGAATCGTTCATCAACACTCACCGTTTTGGACGAGTATGACCCTTTTCATGGACTATTACTCATCGTTTTGGGGTAAGGAGGAATTTCCATGGTTACTGAACCCCGAGGTGCGCTTACGTGTAGGTCATTAACACTCGCTATTTTGGCTGATTGTAGCCCGTTTCGTGGACTATTACTCACCATTTTTGGGTCCCGGAGCAATTTTTATGGTTGTTGAAGCCTCAGGTGCGCTTACGTGTCGTCCTTCAACACTCGCAATTTTGGCCGATTTTGTCCCGTTTCATGGGTTATTACACATCGATTTGGGGTTCCAGAGCAATTTTCATGGTTACTAAACCCCAATGTGCGCTTACGTGCAGGCCATTAACACTCGCTGTTTTGGCCGATTCTGGCCCGATTCGTTGATTATTACTAACCATTTTGGGGTCCTGAAGTGATTTTCTTGGTTGATGAACCCCAAGGTGCGCTTACGTGCATGACATTAACACTCACCGTTTTGGGGTCCCGGAGCGATTTTCTTGGTTGATGAACCCCAAGGTGGGCTTACGAGCATGCCATTAACACTCGCCGTTTTGGCCAATTCTGGCCAGTTTTGTGGACTATTAGTCACCGTTTTCGGGTCCCGGGCGATTTCTACGGTTGCTATACCCCTAGGTGCGCTTACGTATCGTCCATCAACACTCACCATTTTGACCGATTATGACCCATTTCATGGACTATTACTCATCGTTTTGGGGTAAGGAGCATTTTCCATGGTTACTGAACCCCGAGGTGCGCTTACGTGTAGGTCATTAACACTCGCTATTTTGGCCGATTGTAACCCGGTTTATGGACTATTACTCACCATTTTTGGGTCCCGAAGCAATTTTTATGGTTGCTGAAGCCCAAGGTGCGCTTATGTGTCGTCCTTCAACACTCGTAATTTTGGCCGATTCTGTCCCGTTTCATGGGCTATTACACATCGATTTGGGGTTTCGGAGCGATTTTCATGGTTACTAAACCCCAATTTGCGCTTACGTGCAGGGTATTAACACTCGTAGTTTTGGCCGATTCTGGCCCGTTTCGTGGATTATTACTCACCTTTTTTGGGTCCCAAAGCGATTTACATGGTTGATGTACCCCAAGCTGCGCTTACGTGCATGACATTAACACTCACAGTTTTTTTCCGATTCTGGCCTGTTTCGTGGACTATTACTCACTGTTTTGGGGTCCCAGAGCGATTTTCTTGGTTGATGAACCCCAAGGTGCGCTTACGTGCATGACATTAACACTCGCCGTTTTGGCCTATTCTGCCCTGTTTTGTGGACTATTAGTCACTGTTTTCGGGTCCCGGGCGATTCTTATAGTTGCTGAACCCCTAGGTGTGCTTACGTATCATTCATCAACACTCACCGATTTGGCTGATTCTGACCCGTTTCATGGACTATTACTCATCGTTTTGGGGTAAGGAGCAATTTCCACGGTTACTGAACCCCGAGGTGCGCTTACGTATACGTCATTAACACTCGCTATTTTGGCCGACTGTAACCTGTTTCATGGATTATTACTCACCATTTTGGGGTCTCGGAGCGGTTTTTATGGTTGCTGAAGCCCAAGGTGTGCTTACGTGTCGTTCTTCAACACTCGCAATTTTGGCCGATTCTGTCCCGTTTCATGGGCTATTACACATCGATTTGGGGTTCCGGAGTGATTTTCATGGTTACTGAACTCCCAATGTGCGCTTACGTGCAGGTCATTAACACTTGCAGTTTTGGCCGATTCTGGCCCGTTTCGTGGATTATTACTCACCGTTTTTGGGTCCTGAAGCGATTTTCTTGTTTGATGTACCCCAAGGTGCGCTTACGTGCATGACATTAACACTCATCGTTTTGTCCGATTCTGGCCCGTTTCGTGGACTATTACTCACCGTTTTGGGGTCCCGGAGCGATTTTCTTGGTTGATGAACCCCAAAGTGCGCTTACGTGAATGACATTAACACTCCCCGTTTTGGCCTATTCTGGGCTGTTTTGTGGACTACTAGTCACCATTTTCGGGTCCCGGGTGATTTTTATAGTTGCTGAACCCCTAGGTGCGCTTACATATCATTCATCAACAATCACCGTTTTGGCCGATTTTGAACTGTTTCATGGACTATTACTCATCGTTTTGGGGTAAGGAGCAATTTCCACAGTTACTGAACCCCGAGGTGCGCTTACGTGTACGTCAACACTTGCTATTTTGGCCGATTGTAGCCAATTTCGTGGACTACTACTCACCATTTTGGGGTCTCGAAGCGATTTTTATGGTTGCTGAAGCCCAAGGTGTACTTACATGTCGTTCTTCAACACTCGCAATTTTGGCCGATTCTGTCCCGTTTCATGGGCTATTACACATCAATTTGGGGTTTCGGAGCGATTTTCATGGTTACTGAACCACAATGTGCGCTTACATGCAGGTCATTAAGACTCGCGGTTTTGGCCGATTTTGGCCCGATTCGTGGATTATTACTCTGCGTTCTGTGGTCCCGAAGCGATTTTCTTGGTTGATGAACCCCAAGGTGGGCTTACGTGCGCGACATTAACACTCGCCGTTTTGGCCGATTCTGGCCCGTTTCGTGGACTATTACTCACCATTTTGGGGTCCCGGAGCGATTTTCTTGGTTGATGAACCCCAAGGTGCGCTTACGAGCATGACATTAACACTGGCCGTTTTGGGCAATTCTGGCTCGTTTTGTGGACTATGAGTCACCGTTTTCGGGTCCCGGGCGATTTTTATGGTTGTTGAACCCCTAGGTGCGCTTACGTATCGTTCATCAACACTCACCGTTTTCGCCGATTATGACCCATTTCATGGACTATTACTCATCGTTTTGGGGTAAGGAGCAATTTCCATGGTTACTGAACCCCGAGGTGCGCTTACGTGTAGGTCATTAACACTTGCTATTTTGGCCGATTGTAGGCCGTTTCGTGGACTATTACTCACCATTTTTGGGTCCCAGAGCAAGTTTTATGGTTGCTGAAGCCCAAGGTGCGCTTACGTGTCGTCCTTCAACACTCGCAATTTTGGCCGATTCTGTCCCGTTTCATGGGCTATTACACATCGATTTGGGGTTCCGGAGTGATTTTCATTGTTACCGAACTCCAATGTGCGCTTACGTACAGGCCATTAACACTCACAGTTTTGGCCGATTCTGGCCCGTTTCGTGGATTATTACTCACCGTTTTGGGGTCCCGAAGCGATTTTCTTGGTTCATGAACCCCAAGATGCGCTTACGTGCATGACATTAACACTCACCATTTTATCCGATTCTGGCCCATTTTGTGGACTATTACTCACCGTTTTGGGGCCCCGGAACGATTTTGTTGGTTGATGAACCACAAGGTGCGCTTACGTGCTTGACGTTAACACTCGCTGTTTTGGCTTATTCTGGCCTGTTTTGTGGACTATTAGACACTATTTTCGGGTCCCGGGCGATTGTTATACTTGCTGAACACCTAGGTTTGCTTACGTATCATTCATCAACACTCACCATTTTGGCCGATTCTGACATGTTTCATGGACTATTACTCATCGTTTTGGGGTAAGGAGCAATTTCCACAATTACTGAACCCCGAGGTGCGCTTACGTGTATGTCATTAACACTCGCTATTTTGGTCAATTGTAGCCTGTTTCGTGGACTATTATTCACCATTTTGGGGTCTCGGAGCGATTTTTATGGTTGCTGAAACCCAAGGTGTGCTTACATGTCGTTCTTCAACCCTCGCAATTTTGGCCGATTCTGTCCTGTTTCATGGGCTATTACACATCGATTTGGGGTTTCGGGGCGATTTTCATGGTTACTGAACCACAATGTGCGCTTACGTGCAGGTCATTAACACTCGCAGTTTTGGCCGATTCTGACCCGATTCATGGATTATTACTCACCGTTTTGTGTTCGCGAAGCGATTTTCTTGGTTGATGAACCCCAAGGTGCGGTTACGTGCATGACATTAACACTCACCGTTTTGACCGATTCTGGCCCGTTTCATGGACTATTACTCACCGTTTTGGGGTAGTGGAACGATTTTCTTGGTTGATGAACCCCAAGGTGCGCTTACGAGCATGACATTAACACTCGGCGTTTTGGCCAATTCTGGCCCGTTTTGTGGACTATGAGTCACCGTTTTCGGGTCCCGGGCGATTTTTATGGTTGCTGAACCCCTAGGTGCGCTTACGTATCGTTCATCAACACTCACCGTTTTGGCCGAGTATGACCCATTTCATGGACTATTACTCATCATTTTGGGGTAAGGAGCAATTTCCATGGTTACTGAACCCCGAGGTGCGCTTACCTGTAGGTCATTAACACTCGCTATTTTGGCCGATTGTAGCCCGTTTCATGGACTATTACTCACCATTTTTGGGTCCCGGAGCAATTTTTATGGTTGTTGAAGCCTAAGGTGCGCTTACGTGTCGTCCTTCAACACTCGCAATTTTGGCCGATTTTGTCCCGTTTCATGGGTTATTACACATCGATTTGGGGTTCCGGAGCAATTTTCATGGTTACTAAACCCCAATGTGCGCTTACGTGCAGGCCGTTAACACTCGCAGTTCTGGCCGATTCTGGCCCGATTCGTGGATTATTACTAACCATTTTGGGGTCCCGAAGCGATTTTCTTGGTTGATGAACCCCAAGGTGCGCTTACGTGCATGACATTAACACTCACCGTTTTGGCCGATTCTGTCCCGTTTCGTGGACTATTACTCACCGTTTTGGGGTCCCGGAGCGATTTTCTTGGTTGATGAGCCCCAAGGTGGGCTTATGAGCATGACATTAACACTCGCCGTTTTGGCCAATTCTGGCCCGTTTTGTGGACTATTAGTCACCGTTTTCGTGTCCCGGGCGATTTTATGGTGGCTGAACCCCTAGGTGCGCTTACGTATCGTTCATCAACACTCACCGTTTTTGCCGATTATGACCCATTTCATGGACTATTACTCATCGTTTTGGGGTAAGGAGCAATTTCCATGGTTACTGAACCCCGAGGTGCGCTTATGTGTAGGTCATTAACACTTGCTATTTTGGCCGATTGTAGCCCGTTTCGTTGACTATTACTCACCATTTTTGGGTCCCAGAGCAATTTTTATGGTTGCTGAAGCCCAAGGTGCGCTTACGTGTCGTCCCTCAACACTCGTAATTTTCGCCGATTTTGTCCCATTTCATGGGCTATTACACATCGATTTGGGGTTTCGGAGCGATTTTCATGGTTACTGAACCACAATGTGCGCTTACGTGCAGGTCATTAACACTCGCAGTTTTGGCCGATTCTGGCCCGATTCGTGGATTATTACTCACCGTTTTGTGGTCCCGAAGCGATTTTCTTGGTTGATGAACCCCACGGTGCGCTTACGTGCATGACATTAACACTCACCGTTTTGGCCGATTCTGGCCCGTTTCATGGACTATTACTCACCGTTTTGGGGTCCTAGAGCGATTTTCTTGGTTGATGAACCCCAAGGTGCGCTTACGAGCATGACATTAACACTCGGCGTTTTGGCCAATTCTGGCCCGTTTTGTGCACTATGAGTCACCGTTTTTGGGTCCCGGGCGATTTTCATGGTTGCTGAACCCCTAGGTGCGCTTACGTATCGTTCATCAACACTCACCGTTTTGGCCGATTATGACCCATTTGATGGACTATTACTCATCGTTTTGGGGTAAGGAGCAATTTCCATGGTTAGTGAACCCCGAGGTGCGCTTACGTGTAGGTCATTAACACTCGCTATTTTGGCCGATTGTAGCCCGTTTCGTGGACTATTACTCACCATTTTTGGGTCCCGGAGCAATTTTTATGGTTGTTGAAGCCTAAGGTGCGCTTACGTGTCATCCTTCTACACTCGCAATTTTGGCCGATTCTGTCCCGTTTTCATGGGCTATTACTCATCGATTTGGGGTTCCGGAGCAATTTGCATGGTTACTAAACCCCAATGTGCACTTATGTGCAGGCCATTAACACTCGCAGTTCTGGCCGATTCTGGCCCGTTTCGTGGATTATTACTCACTGTTTTGGGGTTCCAAAGCGATTTTCTTGGTTGATGAACCCCAAGGTGCGCTTACGTGCATGACATTAACACTCACCGTTTTGTACGATTCTGGCCCATTTTGTGGACTATTACTCACCGTTTTGGTGTCCCAGAGCGATTCTGGCCCGTTTTGTGGACTATTAGTCACCGTTTTCGGGTCCCGTGCAATTTTTATGGTTGCTGAACCCCTAGGTGCGCTTACGTATCATTCATCCACACTCACCGTTTTGGCCGATTCTGACCCGTTTCATGGACTATTACTCACCGTTTTGGGGTAAGGAGCAATTTCCATGGTTACTGAACACCAAGGTGCGCTTATGTGCAGGTCATTAATACTCGCCGTTTTGGCCGATTCTGGCCCGTTCTGTGGACTATTAGTCACCATTTTCGGGTCCCGGACGATTTTTATGGTTTCCGAACCCCTAGATGCAATTACGTATCGTTCATCAACATTTGCAATTTTGTCCGATTCTGAGCCGTTTCATGGACTATTACTCACCGTTTTGGGGTTCCGGAGCGATTTTCTTGGTTACTGAACACCAATGTGTGCTCAAGTGCAGGTCATTAACACTCGCTGTTTTGCCCGATTCTAGCCCATTTTTGTGGACTATGAGTCACTGTTTTCGGGTCCCGGGCGATTTTTATGGTTGCTGAACCCCTAGGTGTGCTCACGTATCGTTCATCAACACTCACCGGTTTTGCCGATTTTGACGCGTTTCATGGACTATTACTCACCGTTTTGGGCTAAGGAGCAATTTCGATAGTTACTGAACCCCAAGGTGGGCTTACCTGCAGGTCATTAACACTCGCAATTTTGGCCGATTCTATCCCGTTTCGTGGATTATTACTCACCATTTTTGGGTCCCGGAGCGATTTTTATGGTTGCTGAAGCCAAGGTGCGCTTACGTGTCGTTCTTTAACACTCGCAGTTTTCGCAGATTTTGTCCCATTTCATGGGCTATTACACATCGATTTGGGGTTCCGGAGTGATTTTCATGGTTACTGAACCCCAATGTGCGCTTACGTGCAGGTCATTAACACTTGCAGTTTTGGCCGATTCTGGCCCATTTCGTGGATTATTACTCACCATTTTTGGGTCCCGAAGCGATTTTCTTGGTTGATGAACCCCAAGGTGCGCTTACGTGCATGACATTAACACTCACCGTTTTGGCGATTCTGGCCCGTTTCGTGGACTATCACTCACCGTTTTGGGGTAGTGGAATGATTTTCTTGGTTGATGAACCCCAAGGTGCGCTTACGAGCATGACATTAACACTCGGCGTTTTGGCCAATTCTGGACCGTTTTGTGGACTATGAGTCACCGTTTTCGGGTCCCGGGCGATTTTTATGGTTGCTAAACCCCTAGGTGCGCTTACGTATCGTTCATCAACACTCACCGTTTTGGCCGAGTATGACCCATTTCATGGACTATTACTCATCGTTTTGGGGTAAGGAGCAATTTCCATGGTTACTGAACCCCGAGGTGCGCTTACGTGTAGGTCATTAACACTCGCTATTTTGGCCGATTGTAGCCCGTTTCGTGGACTATTACTCACCATTTTTGGGTCCCGGAGCAATTTTTATGGTTGTTGAAGCCTAAGGTGCGCTTACGTGTCGTCCTTCAACACTCGCAATTTTGGCCGATTTTATCCCGTTTCATGGGTTATTACACATCGATTTGGGGTTCCGGAGCAATTTTCATGGTTACTAAACCCCAATGTGCACTTATGTGCAGGCCATTAACACTCGCAGTTCTGGCCGATTCTGGCCCGATTCGTGGATTATTACTAACCATTTTGGGGTCCCGAAGCGATTTTCTTGGTTGATGAACCCCAAGGTGCGCTTACGTGCATGACATTAACACTCACCGTTTTGGCCGATTCTGTCCCGTTTCGTGGACTATTACTCACCGTTTTGGGGTCCCGGAGCGATTTTCTTGGTTGATGAGCCCCAAGGTGGGCTTACGAGCATGACATTAACACTCGTCGTTTTGGCCAATTCTGGCCCGTTTTGTGGACTATTAGTCACCGTTTTCGTGTCCCGGGCGATTTTATGGTGGCTGAACCCCTAGGTGCGCTTACGTATCGTTCATCAACACTCACCATTTTTGCCGATTATGACCCATTTCATGGACTATTACTCATCGTTTTGGGGTAAGGAGCAATTTCCATGGTTACTGAACCCCGACGTGCGCTTACGTGTAGGTCATTAACACTTGCTATTTTGGCCGATTGTAGCCCGTTTCGTTGACTATTACTCACAATTTTTGGGTCCCAGAGCAATTTTTATGGTTGCTGAAGCCCAAGGTGCGCTTACGTGTCGTCCCTCAACACTCGCAATTTTCGCCGATTTTGTCCCATTTCATGGGCTATTACACATCGATTTGGGGTTTCGGAGCGATTTTCATGGTTACTGAACCACAATGTGCGCTTACGTGCAGGTCATTAACACTCGCAGTTTTGGCCGATTCTGGCCCGATTCGTGGATTATTACTCACCGTTTTATGGTCCCGAAGCGATTTTCTTGGTTGATGAACCCCACGGTGCGCTTACGTGCATGACATTAACACTCACCGTTTTGGCCGATTCTGGCCCGTTTCATGGACTATTACTCACCGTTTTGGGGTCCTAGAGCGATTTTCTTGGTTGATGAACCCCAAGGTGCGCTTACGAGGATGACATTAACACTCGGCGTTTTGGCCAATTCTAGCCCGTTTTGTGCACTATGAGTCACCGTTTTTGGGTCCCGGGCGATTTTTATGGTTGCTGAACCCCTAGGTGCGCTTACGTATCGTTCATCAACACTCACCGTTTTGGCCGATTATGACCCATTTGATGGACTATTACTCATCGTTTTGGGGTAAGGAGCAATTTCCATGGTTAGTGAACCCCGAGGTGCGCTTACGTGTAGGTCATTAACACTCGCTATTTTGGCCGATTGTAGCCCGTTTCGTGGACTATTACTCACCATTTTTGGGTCCCGGAGCAATTTTTATGGTTGTTGAAGCCTAAGGTGCGCTTACGTGTCATCCTTCAACACTTGCAATTTTGGCCGATTCTGTCCCGTTTCATGGGCTATTACACATCGATTTGGGGTTCCGGAGCAATTTTCATGGTTACTAAACCCCAATGTGCACTTATGTGCAGGCCATTAACACTCGCAGTTCTGGCCGATTCTGGCCCGTTTCATGGATTATTACTCACTGTTTTGGGGTTCCGAAGCGATTTTCTTGGTTGATGAACCCCAAGGTGCGCTTACGTGCATGACATTAACACTCACCGTTTTGTACGATTCTGGCCCATTTTGTGGACTATTACTCACCGTTTTGGTGTCCTAGAGCGATTCTGGCCCGTTTTGTGGACTATTAGTCACCGTTTTCGGGTCCCGTGCAATTTTTATGGTTGCTGAACCCCTAGGTGCGCTTACGTATCATTCATCCACAATCACCGTTTTGGCCGATTCTGACCCGTTTCATGGACTATTACTCACCGTTTTGGGGTAAGGAGCAATTTCCATGGTTACTGAACACCAAGGTGCGCTTATGTGCAGGTCATTAATACTCGCCGTTTTGGCCGATTCTGGCCCGTACTGTGGACTATTAGTCACCATTTTCGGGTCCCGGACGATTTTTATGGTTTCCGAACCCCTAGATGCAATTACGTATCGTTCATCAACATTTGCAATTTTGTCCGATTCTGAGCCGTTTCATGGACTATTACTCACCGTTTTGGGGTTCCGGAGCGATTTTCTTGGTTACTGAACACCAATGTGTGCTCAAGTGCAGGTCATTAACACTCGCTGTTTTGCCCGATTCTAGCCCATTTTTGTGGACTATGAGTCACTGTTTTCGGGTCCCGGGCGATTTTTATGGTTGCTGAAACCCTAGGTGCGCTTACGTATCGTTCATCAACACTCACCATTTTTGCCGATTATGACCCATTTCATGGACTATTACTCATCGTTTTGGGGTAAGGAGCAATTTCCATGGTTACTGAACCCCGAGGTGCGCTTACGTGTAGGTCATTAACACTTGCTATTTTGGCCGATTGTAGCCCGTTTCGTTGACTATTACTCACAATTTTTGGGTCCCAGAGCAATTTTTATGGTTGCTGAAGCCCAAGGTGCGCTTACGTGTCGTCCCTCAACACTCGCAATTTTCGCCGATTTTGTCCCATTTCATGGGCTATTACACACCGATTTGGGGTTCCGGAGTGATTTTCATGGTTACTGAACCCCAATGTGCGCTTACATGCAGGTCATTAACACTTGCAGTTTTGGCCGATTCTGGCCCATTTCGTGGATTATTACTCACCATTTTTGGGTCCCGAAGCGATTTTCTTGGTTGATGAACCCCAAGGTGCGCTTACGTGCATGACATTAACACTCACCGTTTTGGCGATTCTGGCCCGTTTCGTGGACTATCACTCACCGTTTTGGGGTAGTGGAATGATTTTCTTGGTTGATGAACCCCAAGGTGCGCTTACGAGCATGACATTAACACTCGGCGTTTTGGCCAATTCTGGCCCGTTTTGTGGACTATGAGTCACCGTTTTCGGGTCCTGGGCGATTTTTATGGTTGCTAAACCCCTAGGTGCGCTTACGTATCGTTCATCAACACTCACCGTTTTGGCCGAGTATGACCCATTTCATGGACTATTACTCATCGTTTTGGGGTAAGGAGCAATTTCCATGGTTACTGAACCCCGAGGTGCGCTTACGTGTAGGTCATTAACACTCGCTATTTTGGCCGATTGTAGCCCGTTTCGTGGACTATTACTCACCATTTTTGGGTCCCGGAGCAATTTTTATGGTTGTTGAAGCCTAAGGTGCGCTTACGTGTCGTCCTTCAACACTCGCAATTTTGGCCGATTTTATCCCGTTTCATGGGTTATTACACATCGATTTGGGGTTCCGGAGCAATTTTCATGGTTACTAAACCCCAATGTGCACTTATGTGCAGGCCATTAACACTCGCAGTTCTGGCCGATTCTGGCCCGATTCGTGGATTATTACTAACCATTTTGGGGTCCCGAAGCGATTTTCTTGGTTGATGAACCCCAAGGTGCGCTTACGTGCATGACATTAACACTCACCGTTTTGGCCGATTCTGTCCCGTTTCGTGGACTATTACTCACCGTTTTGGGGTCCCGGAGCGATTTTCTTGGTTGATGAGCCCCAAGGTGGGCTTACGAGCATGACATTAACACTCGTCGTTTTGGCCAATTCTGGCCCGTTTTGTGGACTATTAGTCACCGTTTTCGTGTCCCGGGCGATTTTATGGTGGCTGAAACCCTAGGTGCGCTTACGTATCGTTCATCAACACTCACCATTTTTGCCGATTATGACCCATTTCATGGACTATTACTCATCGTTTTGGGGTAAGGAGCAATTTCCATGGTTACTGAACCCCGAGGTGCGCTTACGTGTAGGTCATTAACACTTGCTATTTTGGCCGATTGTAGCCCGTTTCGTTGACTATTACTCACAATTTTTGGGTCCCAGAGCAATTTTTATGGTTGCTGAAGCCCAAGGTGCGCTTACGTGTCGTCCCTCAACACTCGCAATTTTCGCCGATTTTGTCCCATTTCATGGGCTATTACACATCGATTTGGGGTTTCGGAGCGATTTTCATGGTTACTGAACCACAATGTGCGCTTACGTGCAGGTCATTAACACTCGCAGTTTTGGCCGATTCTGGCCCGATTCGTGGATTATTACTCACCGTTTTATGGTCCCGAAGCGATTTTCTTGGTTGATGAACCCCACGGTGCGCTTACGTGCATGACATTAACACTCACCGTTTTGGCCGATTCTGGCCCGTTTCATGGACTATTACTCACCGTTTTGGGGTCCTAGAGCGATTTTCTTGGTTGATGAACCCCAAGGTGCGCTTACGAG
>NC_041389.1:10534582-10537059 GCF_002162155.2 Triticum dicoccoides
GCCCGTTTTGTGCACTATGAGTCACCGTTTTTGGGTCCCGGGCGATTTTTATGGTTGCTGAACCCCTAGGTGCGCTTACGTATCGTTCATCAACACTCACCGTTTTGGCCGATTATGACCCATTTGATGGACTATTACTCATCGTTTTGGGGTAAGGAGCAATTTCCATGGTTAGTGAACCCCGAGGTGCGCTTACGTGTAGGTCATTAACACTCGCTATTTTGGCCGATTGTAGCCCGTTTCGTGGACTATTACTCACCATTTTTGGGTCCCGGAGCAATTTTTATGGTTGTTGAAGCCTAAGGTGCGCTTACGTGTCATCCTTCAACACTTGCAATTTTGGCCGATTCTGTCCCGTTTCATGGGCTATTACACATCGATTTGGGGTTCCGGAGCAATTTTCATGGTTACTAAACCCCAATGTGCACTTATGTGCAGGCCATTAACACTCGCAGTTCTGGCCGATTCTGGCCCGTTTCGTGGATTATTACTCACTATTTTGGGGTTCCGAAGCGATTTTCTTGGTTGATGAACCCCAAGGTGCGCTTACGTGCATGACATTAACACTCACCGTTTTGTACGATTCTGGCCCATTTTGTGGACTATTACTCACAGTTTTGGTGTCCCAGAGCGATTATGGCCCGTTTTGTGGACTATTAGTCACCGTTTTCGGGTCCCGTGCAATTTTTATGGTTGCTGATACCCTAGGTGCGCTTACGTATCATTCATCAACACTCACCGTTTTGGCCGATTCTGACCCGTTTCATGGACTATTACTCACCGTTTTGGGGTAAGGAGCAATTTCCATGGTTACTGAACACCGAGGTGCGCTTATGTGCAGGTCATTAATACTCACCGTTTTGGCCGATTCTGGCCCGTTCTGTGGACTATTAGTCACCATTTTCGGGTCACGGACGATTTTTATGGTTTCCGAACCCCTAGATGCAATTACGTATCGTTCATCAACATTTGCAATTTTGTCCGATTCTGAGCCGTTTCATGGACTATTACTCACCGTTTTGGGGTTCCGGAGCGATTTTCTTGGTTACTGAACACCAATGTGAGCTCAAGTGCAGTTCATTAACACTCGTTGTTTTGCCCGATTCTAGCCCATTTTAGTGGACTATGAGTCACCGTTTTCGGGTCCAGGGCGATTTTTATGGTTGCTGAACCCCTAGGTGCGCTCACGTATCGTTCATCAACACTCACCGGTTTTGCCGATTTTGACGCGTTTCATGGACTATTACTCACCGTTTTGGGCTAAGGAGCAATTTCGATGGTTACTGAACCCCAAGGTGGGCTTACCTGCAGGTCATTAACACTCGCAATTTTGGCCGATTCTATCCCGTTTCGTGGACTATTACTCACCATTTTTGGGTCCCGGAGCGATTTTTATGGTTGCTGAAGCCAAGGTGCGCTTACGTGTCGTTCTTCAACACTCGCAGTTTTCGCCGATTTTGTCCCATTTCATGGGCTATTACACATCGATTTGGGGTTCCGGAGTGATTTTCATGGTTACTGAACTCCAATGTGCGCTTACGTGCAGGTCATTAACACTTGCAGTTTTGGCCGATTCTGGCCCATTTCGTGGATTATTACTCACCGTTTTTGGGTCCCGAAGTGATTTTCTTGGTTGATGAACCCCAAGGTGCGCTTACGTGCATGACATTAACACTCACCGTTTTGGCGATTCTGGCCCGTTTCGTGGACTATCACTCACCGTTTTGGGGTAGTGGAACGATTTTCTTGGTTGATGAACCCCAAGGTGCGCTTACGAGCATGACATTAACACTCGGCGTTTTGGCCAATTCTGGCCCGCTTTGTGGACTATGAGTCACCGTTTTCGGGTCCCGGGCGATTTTTATGGTTGCTGAACCCCTAGGTGCGCTTACGTATCGTTCATCAACACTCACCGTTTTGGCCGAGTATGACCCATTTCATGGACTATTACTCATCGTTTTGGGGTAAGGAGCAATTTCCATGGTTACTGAACCCTGAGGTGCGCTTACGTGTAGGTCATTAACACTCGCTGTTTTGGCCGATTGTAGCCCGTTTCGTGGACTATTACTCACCATTTTTGGGTCCCGGAGCAATTTTTATGGTTGTTGAAGCCTAAGGTGCGCTTACGTGTCGTCCTTCAACACTCGCAATTTTGGCCTATTTTGTCCCGTTTCATGGGTTATTACACATCGATTTGGGGTTCCGGAGCAATTTTCATGGTTTCTAAACCCCAATGTGCACTTATGTGCAGGCCATTAACACTCGCAGTTCTGGCAGATTCTGGCACGTTTCGTGGATTATTACTCACTGTTTTGGGGTTCCGAAGCGATTTTCTTGGTTGATGAACCCCAAGGTGCGCTTACGTGCATGACATTAACACTCACCGTTTTGTACGATTCTGGCCCATTTTGTGCACTATTACTCACCGTTTTGGTGTCCCAGAGCGATTCTGGCCCGTTTTGTGGACTATTAGTCAC
>NC_041389.1:10537069-10540129 GCF_002162155.2 Triticum dicoccoides
GTTTCATGGACTATTACTCACCGTTTTGGGCTAAGGAGCAATTTCGATGGTTACTGAACCCCAAGGTGGGCTTACCTGCAGGTCATTAACACTCGCAATTTTGGCCGATTCTATCCCGTTTCGTGGACTATTACTCGCCATTTTTGGGTCCCGGAGCGATTTTTATGGTTGCTGAAGCCAAGGTGCGCTTACGTGTCGTTCTTCAACACTCGCAGTTTTCGCCGATTTTGTCCCATTTCATGGGCTATTACACATCGATTTGGGGTTCCGGAGTGATTTTCATGGTTACTGAACCCCAATGTGCGCTTACGTGCAGGTCATTAACACTTGCAGTTTTGGCCGATTCTGGCCCATTTCGTGGATTATTACTCACCATTTTTGGGCCCCGAAGCGATTTTCTTGGTTGATGAACCCCAAGGTGCGCTTACATGCATGACATTAACACTCACCGTTTTGGCGATTCTGGCCCGTTTCGTGGACTATCACTCACCGTTTTGGGGTAGTGGAACGATTTTCTTGGTTGATGAACCCCAAGGTGCGCTTACGAGCATGACATTAACACTCGGCGTTTTGGCCAATTCTGGCCCGTTTTGTCGACTATGAGTCACCGTTTTCGGGTCCCGGGCGATTTTTATGGTTGCTGAACCCCTAGGTGCGCTTACGTATCGTTCATCAACACTCACCGTTTTGGCCGAGTATGACCCATTTCATGGACTATTACTCATCATTTTGGGGTAAGGAGCAATTTCCATGGTTACTGAACCCTGAGGTGCGCTTACGTGTAGGTCATTAACACTCGCTGTTTTGGCCGATTGTAGCCCGTTTCGTGGACTATTACTCACCATTTTTGGGTCCCGGAGCAATTTTTATGGTTGTTGAAGCCTAAGGTGCGCTTACGTGTCGTCCTTCAACACTCGCAATTTTGGCCTATTTTGTCCCGTTTCATGGGTTATTACACATCGATTTGGGGTTCCGGAGCAATTTTCATGGTTTCTAAACCCCAATGTGCACTTATGTGCAGGCCATTAACACTCGCAGTTCTGGCAGATTCTGGCCCGTTTCGTGGATTATTACTCACTGTTTTGGGGTTCCGAAGCGATTTTCTTGGTTGATGAACCCCAAGGTGCGCTTACGTGCATGACATTAACACTCACCGTTTTGTACGATTCTGGCCCATTTTGTGCACTATTACTCACCGTTTTGGTGTCCCAGAGCGATTCTGGCCCGTTTTGTGGACTATTAGTCACCGTTTTCGGGTCCCGTGCAATTTTTATGGTTGTTGAACCCCTAGGTGCGCTTACGTATCATTCATCAACACTCACCGTTTTGGCCGATTCTGACCCGTTTCATGGACTATTACTCACCGTTTTGGGGTAAGGAGCAATTTCCATGGTTACTGAACACCGAGGTGCGCTTATGTGCAGGTCATTAATACTCGCCGTTTTGGCTGATTCTGGCCCGTTCTGTGGACTATTAGTCACCATTTTCGGGTCCCGGACGATTTTTATGGTTTCCGAACCCCTAGATGCAATTACGTATCGTTCATCAACATTTGCAATTTTGTCCGATTCTGAGCCGTTTCATGGACTATTACTCACCGTTTTGGGGTTCCCGAGCGATTTTCTTGGTTACTGAACACCAATGTGCGCTCAAGTGCAGGTCATTAACACTCGCTGTTTTTCCCGATTCTAGCCCATTTTTGTGGACTATGAGTCACCGTTTTCGGGTCCCGGGCGATTTTTATGGTTGCTGAACCCCTAGGTGCGCTCACGTATCGTTCATCAACAGTCACCGGTTTTGCCGATTTTGACGTGTTTCATGGACTATTACTCACCGTTTTGGGCTAAGGAGCAATTTCGATGGTTACTGAACCCCAAGGTGGGCTTACCTGCAGGTCATTAACACTCGCAATTTTGGCCGATTCTATCCCGTTTCGTGGACTATTACTCGCCATTTTTGGGTCCCGGAGCGATTTTTATGGTTGCTGAAGCCAAGGTGCGCTTACGTGTCGTTCTTCAACACTCGCAGTTTTCGCCGATTTTGTCCCATTTCATGGGCTATTACACATCGATTTGGGGTTCCGGAGTGATTTTCATGGTTACTGAACCCCAATGTGCGCTTACGTGCAGGTCATTAACACTTGCAGTTTTGGCCGATTCTGGCCCATTTCGTGGATTATTACTCACCATTTTTGGGCCCCGAAGCGATTTTCTTGGTTGATGAACCCCAAGGTGCGCTTACATGCATGACATTAACACTCACCGTTTTGGCGATTCTGGCCCGTTTCGTGGACTATCACTCACCGTTTTGGGGTAGTGGAACGATTTTCTTGGTTGATGAACCCCAAGGTGCGCTTACGAGCATGACATTAACACTCGGCGTTTTGGCCAATTCTGGCCCGTTTTGTCGACTATGAGTCACCGTTTTCGGGTCCCGGGCGATTTTTATGGTTGCTGAACCCCTAGGTGCGCTTACGTATCGTTCATCAACACTCACCGTTTTGGCCGAGTATGACCCATTTCATGGACTATTACTCATCATTTTGGGGTAAGGAGCAATTTCCATGGTTACTGAACCCTGAGGTGCGCTTACGTGTAGGTCATTAACACTCGCTGTTTTGGCCGATTGTAGCCCGTTTCGTGGACTATTACTCACCATTTTTGGGTCCCGGAGCAATTTTTATGGTTGTTGAAGCCTAAGGTGCGCTTACGTGTCGTCCTTCAACACTCGCAATTTTGGCCTATTTTGTCCCGTTTCATGGGTTATTACACATCGATTTGGGGTTCCGGAGCAATTTTCATGGTTTCTAAACCCCAATGTGCACTTATGTGCAGGCCATTAACACTCGCAGTTCTGGCAGATTCTGGCCCGTTTCGTGGATTATTACTCACTGTTTTGGGGTTCCGAAGCGATTTTCTTGGTTGATGAACCCCAAGGTGCGCTTACGTGCATGACATTAACACTCACCGTTTTGTACGATTCTGGCCCATTTTGTGCACTATTACTCACCGTTTTGGTGTCCCAGAGCGATTCTGGCCCGTTTTGTGGACTATTAGTCAC
>NC_041389.1:10540139-10552221 GCF_002162155.2 Triticum dicoccoides
TCATGGGCTATTACACATCGATTTGGGGTTCCGGAGTGATTTTCATGGTTACTGAACCCCAATGTGCGCTTACGTGCAGGTCATTAACACTTGCAGTTTTGGCCGATTCTGGCCCATTTCGTGGATTATTACTCACCATTTTTGGGTCCCGAAGCGATTTTCTTGGTTGATGAACCCCAAGGTGCGCTTACATGCATGACATTAACACTCACCGTTTTGGCGATTCTGGCCCGTTTCGTGGACTATCACTCACCGTTTTGGGGTCCCGGAGCGATTTTCTTGGTTGATGAACCCCAAGGTGTGCTTACGAGCATGACATTAACACTAGCCGTTTTGGCCGATTCTGGCCCGTTTTGTGGACTATTAGTCACCGTTTTCGGGTCCCGGGCGATTTTTATGGTTGCTGAACCCCTAGGTGCGCTTACGTATTGTTCATCAACACTCACCGTTTTGGCCGATTCTGACCCCTTTCATGGACTATTACTCATCGTTTTGGGGTAAGGAGCAATTTCCACGGTTACTGAACCCCGAGGTGCGCTTACATGTACGTCATTAACACTCGCTGTTTTGGCCAATTGTAGCCTGTTTCGTGGACTATTACTCACCATTTTGGGGTCTCGGAGCGTTTTTATGGTTGCTGAAGCCCAAAGTTTGCTTACGTGTCGTTCTTTAACACTAGCAATTTGGCCGATGTTGTCCCGTTTCATGCGCTATTACACATCGATTTGGGGTTCCGGAGCGATTTTCATGGTTACTGAACCCCAATGTGTGCTTACGTGCAGGTCATTAACACTCGCAGTTTTGGCCGATTCTGGCCCGTTTCGTGGATTATTTCTCACCGTTTTGGGGTCCCGAAGCGATTTTCTTGGTTGATGAACCCCAAGGTGCGCTTACGTGCATGACATTAACACTCACCGTTTTGGCCGATTCTGTCCTGTTTCGTGGACTATTACTCACCGTTTTGGGGTCCCGGAGCGATTTTCTTGTTTGATGAACCCCAAGGTGCACTTACGTGCTTGACATTAACACTCGCTGTTTTGGCCGACTCTGGCCCATTTTGTGGACTATTAGTCGTCGTTTTCGGGTCCCGGGCAATTTTTATGGTTGTTGAACCCCTAGGTGCTCTTACGTATCGTTCATCAACACTCACCGTTTCGGCCGATTCTGAACCGTTTCATGGACTATTACTCACCGTTTTGGGGTAAGGAGCAATTTCCGTGGTTACTGAACACCGAGGTGCGCTTACGTGCAGGTCATTAATACTCGCCATTTTGGCCGATTCTGGCCCATTTTGTGGACTATTAGTCACCGTTTTCGGGTCCCGGACGATATTTATGGTTTCCGGACCCCTAGGTGCGTTTACGTATCGTTCATCAACACTCGCAATTTTGGCCGATTCTGTCCCGTTTCATGGGCTATTACACATCGATTTGGTGTTCCGGAGTGATTTTCATGGTTACTGAACCCCAATGTGCGCTTACGTGCAGGTCATTAACACTTGCAGTTTTGGCCGATTCTGGCCCATTTCATGGATTATTACTCACCTTTTTGGGTCCCGAAGCGATTTTCTTGGTTGATGAACCCCAAGGTGTGCTTACGTGTCGTCCTTCAACACTCGCAATTTTGGCCGATTCTGTCCCGATTCTTAGGCTATTACACATCGATTTGGGGTTCCGGAGCGATTTTCATGGTTACTGAACCCCAATGTGCGCTTACGTGCAGGCCATTAACACTCGTAGTTTTGGCCAATTCTGGCCCGTTTCGTGGATTATTACTCACCGTTTTGGGATCCCGAAGCGATTTTCTTGGTTGATGAACCCCAAGATGCGCTTACATGCATGACATTAACAATCACCGTTTTGTCCGATTCTGGCCTGTTTTGTGGACTATTACCCACCGTTTTGGGGCCCCGAAACGATTTTCTTGGTTGATGAACCACAAGGTGCGCTTACGTGCTTGACGTTAACACTCACCGTTTTGGCTTATTCTGGCCTGTTTTGTGGACTATTAGTCACCATTTTCGGGTCCCGGGCGATTGTTATAGTTGCTGAACACCTAGGTGTGCTTACGTATCATTCATCAACACTCACCATTTTGGCCCATTCTGACATGTTTCATGGACTATTACTCATCGTTTTGGGGTAAGGAGCAATTTCCACAATTACTGAACCCCGAGGTGCGCTTACGTGTATGTCATTAACACTCGCTATTTTGGTCAATTGTAGCCTGTTTCGTGGACTATTATTCACCATTTTGGGGTCTCGGGGCGATTTTTATGGTTGCTGAAACCCAAGGTGTGCTTACATGTCGTTCTTCAACACTCGCAATTTTGGCCGATTCTGTCCTGTTTCATGGGCTATTACACATCGATTTGGGGTTTCGGGGCGATTTTCATGGTTACTGAACCACAATGTGCGCTTACGTGCAGGTCATTAACACTCGCAGTTTTGGCCGATTCTGACCCGATTCATGGATTATTACTCACCGTTTTGTGGTCCCGAAGCGATTTTCTTGGTTGATGAACCCCAAGGTGCGGTTACGTGCATGACATTAACACTCACCGTTTTGACCGATTCTGGCCCGTTTCATGGACTATTACTCACCGTTTTGGGGTAGTGGAACGATTTTCTTGGTTGATGAACCCCAAGGTGCTCTTACGAGCATGACATTAACACTCGGCGTTTTGGCCAATTCTGGCCCGTTTTGTGGACTATGAGTCACCGTTTTCGGGTCCCGGGCGATTTTTATGGTTGTTGAACCCCTAGGTGCGCTTACGTATCGTTCATCAACACTCACTGTTTTGGCCGAGTATGACCCATTTCATGGACTATTACTCATCATTTTGGGGTAAGGAGCAATTTCCATGGTTACTGAACCCCGAGGTGCGCTTACGTGTAGGTCATTAACACTCGCTATTTTGGCCGATTGTAGCCCGTTTCATGGACTATTACTCACCATTTTTGGGTCCCGGAGCAATTTTTATGGTTGTTGAAGCCTAAGGTGCGCTTACGTGTCGTCCTTCAACACTCGCAATTTTGGCCGATTTTGTCCCGTTTCATGGGTTATTACACATCGATTTGGGGTTCCGGAGCAATTTTCATGGTTACTAAACCCCAATGTGCGCTTACGTGCAGGCCGTTAACACTCGCAGTTTTGGCCGATTCTGGCCCGATTCGTGGATTATTACTAACCATTTTGGGGTCCCGAAGCGATTTTCTTGGTTGATGAACCCGAAGGTGCGCTTACGTGCATGACATTAACACTCACCGTTTTGGCCGATTCTGTCCCGTTTCGTGGACTATTACTCACCGTTTTGGGGTCCCGGAGCGATTTTCTTGGTTGATGAGCCCCAAGGTGGGCTTACGAGCATGACATTAACACTCGCCGTTTTGGCCAATTCTGGCCCGTTTTGTGGACTATTAGTCACCGTTTTCGTGTCCCGGGCGATTTTATGGTGGCTGAACCCCTAGGTGCGCTTACGTATCGTTCATCAACACTCACCGTTTTTGCCGATTATGACCCATTTCATGGACTATTACTCATCGTTTTGGGGTAAGGAGCAATTTCCATGGTTACTGAACCCCGAGGTGCGCTTACGTGTAGGTCATTAACACTTGCTATTTTGGCCGATTGTAGCCCGTTTCGTTGACTATTACTCACCATTTTTGGGTCCCAGAGCAACTTTTATGGTTGCTGAAGCCCAAGGTGCGCTTATGTGTCGTCCCTCAACACTCGCAATTTTCGCCGATTTTGTCCCATTTCATGGGCTATTACCCATCGATTTGGGGTTTCGGAGCGATTTTCATGGTTACTGAACCACAATGTGCGCTTACGTGCAGGTCATTAACATTCGCAGTTTTGGCCGATTCTGGCCCGATTCGTGGATTATTACTCACCGTTTTGTGGTCCCGAAGCGATTTTCTTGGTTGATGAACCCCACGGTGCGCTTACGTGCATGACATTAACACTCACCGTTTTGGCCGATTCTGGCCCGTTTCATGGACTGTTACTCACCGTTTTGGGGTCCTAGAGCGATTTTCTTGGTTGATGAACCCCAAGGTGCGCTTACGAGCATGACATTAACACTCGGCGTTTTGGCCAATTCTGGCCCGTTTTGTGCACTATGAGTCACCGTTTTTGGGTCCCGAGCGATTTTTATGGTTGTTGAACCCCTAGGTGCGCTTACGTATCGTTCATCAACACTCACCGTTTTGGCCGATTATGACCCATTTGATGGACTATTACTCATCGTTTTGGGGTAAGGAGCAATTTCCATGGTTAGTGAACCCCGAGGTGCGCTTACGTGTAGGTCATTAACACTCGCTATTTTGGCCGATTGTAGCCCGTTTCGTGGACTATTACTCACCATTTTTGGGTCCCAGAGCAATTTTTATGGTTGTTGAAGCCTAAGGTGCGCTTACGTGTCATCCTTCAACACTCGCAATTTTGGCCGATTCTGTCCCGTTTCATGGGCTATTACACATCGATTTGGGGTTCCGGAGCAATTTTCATGGTTACTAAACCCCAATGTGCACTTATGTGCAGGCCATTAACACTCGCAGTTCTGGCCGATTCTGGCCCGTTTCGTGGATTATTACTCACTGTTTTGGGGTTCCGAAGCGATTTTCTTGGTTGATGAACCCCAAGGTGCGCTTACGTGCATGACATTAACACTCACCGTTTTGTACGATTCTGGCCCATTTTGTGGACTATTACTCACCGTTTTGGTGTCCCAGAGCGATTCTGGCCCATTTTGTGGACTATTAGTCACCGTTTTCGGGTCCCGTGCAATTTTTATGGTTGTTGAACCCCTAGGTGCGCTTACGTATCATTCATCCACACTCACCGTTTTGGCCGATTCTGACCCGTTTCATGGACTATTACTCACCGTTTTGGGGTAAGGAGCAATTTCCATGGTTACTGAACACCGAGGTGCGCTTATGTGCAGGTCATTAATACTCGCCGTTTTGGCCGATTCTGGCCCGTTTTGTGGACTATTAGTCACCATTTTCGGGTCCCGGACGATTTTTATGGTTTCCGAACCCCTAGATGCAATTACGTATCGTTCATCAACATTTGCAATTTTGTCCGATTCTGAGCCGTTTCATGGACTATTACTCACCGTTTTGGGGTTCCGGAGCGATTTTCTTGGTTAGTGAACACCAATGTGTGCTCAAGTGCAGGTCATTAACACTCGCTGTTTTGCCCGATTCTAGCCCATTTTTGTGGACTATGAGTCACCGTTTTCGGGTCCCGGGCGATTTTTTTGGTTGCTGAACCCCTAGGTGCGCTCACGTATCGTTCATCAACACTCACCGGTTTTGCCGATTTTGACGCGTTTCATGGACTATTACTCACCGTTTTGGGCTAAGGAGCAATTTCGATGGTTACTGAACTCCAAGGTGGGCTTACCTGCAGGTCATTAACACTCGCAATTTTGGCCGATTCTATCCCGTTTCGTGGATTATTACTCACCATTTTTGGGTCCCGGAGCAATTTTTATGGTTGCTGAAGCCAAGGTGCGCTTACGTGTCGTTCTTCAACACTCGCAGTTTTCGCAGATTTTGTCCCATTTCATGGGCTATTACACATCGATTTGGGGTTCCGGAGTGATTTTCATGGTTACTGAACCCCAATGTGCGCTTACGTGCAGGTTATTAACACTTGCAGTTTTGGCCGATTCTGGCCCATTTCGTGGATTATTACTCACCATTTTTGGGTCCCGAAGCGATTTTCTTGGTTGATGAACCCCAAGGTGCGCTTACGTGCATGACATTAACACTCACCGTTTTGGCGATTCTGGCCCGTTTCGTGGACTATCACTCACCGTTTTGGGGTAGTGGAATGATTTTCTTGGTTGATGAACCCCAAGGTGCGCTTACGAGCATGACATTAACACTCGGCGTTTTGGCCAATTCTGGCCCGTTTTGTGGACTATGAGTCACCGTTTTCGGGTCCCGGGCGATTTTTGTGGTTGCTAAACCCCTAGGTGCGCTTACGTATCGTTCATCAACACTCACCGTTTTGGCCGAGTATGACCCATTTGATGGACTATTACTCATCGTTTTGGGGTAAGGAGCAATTTCCATGCTTACTGAACCCCGAGGTGCGCTTACGTGTAGGTCATTAACACTCGCTATTTTGGCCGATTGTAGCCCGTTTCGTGGACTATTACTCACCATTTTTGGGTCCCGGAGCAATTTTTATGGTTGTTGAAGCCTAAGGTGCGCTTACGTGTCGTCCTTCAACACTCGCAATTTTGGCCGATTTTGTCCCGTTTCATGGGTTATTACACATCGATTTGGGGTTCCGGAGCAATTTTCATGGTTACTAAACCCCAATGTGCACTTATGTGCAGGCCATTAACACTCGCAGTTCTGGCCGATTCTGGCCCGTTTCGTGGATTATTACTCACTATTTTGGGGTTCCGAAGCGATTTTCTTGGTTGATGAACCCCAAGGTGCGCTTACGTGCATGACATTAACACTCACCGTTTTGTACGATTCTGGCCCATTTTGTGGACTATTACTCACCGTTTTGGTGTCCCAGAGCGATTCTGGCCCGTTTTGTGGACTATTAGTCACCGTTTTCGGGTCCCGTGCAATTTTTATGGTTGCTGAACCCCTAGGTGCGCTTACGTATCATTCATCCACACTCACCGTTTTGGCCGATTCTGACCCGTTTCATGGACTATTACTCACCGTTTTGGGGTAAGGAGCAATTTCCATGGTTACTGAACACCGAGGTGCGCTTATGTGCAGGTCATTAATACTCGCCGTTTTGGCCGATTCTGGCCCGTTCTGTGGACTATTAGTCACCATTTTCGGGTCCCGGACGATTTTTATGGTTTCCGAACCCCTAGATGCAATTACGTATCGTTCATCAACATTTGCAATTTTGTCCGATTCTGAGCCGTTTCATGGACTATTACTCACCGTTTTGGGGTTCCGGAGCGATTTTCTTGGTTACTGAACACCAATGTGTGCTCAAGTGCAGGTCATTAACACTCGCTGTTTTGCCCGATTCTAGCCCATTTTTGTGGACTATGAGTCACCGTTTTCGGGTCCCGGGCGATTTTTATGGTTGCTGAACCCCTAGGTGCGCTCACGTATCGTTCATCAACACTCACCGGTTTTGCCGATTTTGACGCGTTTCATGGACTATTACTCACCGTTTTGGGCTAAGGAGCAATTTCGATGGTTACTGAACCCCAAGGTGGGCTTACCTGCAGGTCATTAACACTCGCAATTTTGGCCGATTCTATCCCGTTTCGTGGACTATTACTCGCCATTTTTGGGTCCCGGAGCGATTTTTATGGTTGCTGAAGCCAAGGTGCGCTTACGTGTCGTTCTTCAACACTCGCAGTTTTCGCCGATTTTGTCCCATTTCATGGGCTATTACACATCGATTTGGGGTTCCGGAGTGATTTTCATGGTTACTGAACCCCAATGTGCGCTTACGTGCAGGTCATTAACAATTGCAGTTTTGGCCGATTCTGGCCCATTTCGTGGATTATTACTCACCGTTTTTGGGTCCCGAAGCGATTTTCTTGGTTGATGAACCCCAAGGTGCGCTTACATGCATGACATTAACACTCACCGTTTTGGCGATTCTGGCCCGTTTCATGGACTATCACTCACCGTTTTGGGGTCCCGGAGCGATTTTCTTGGTTGATGAACCCCAAGGTGTGCTTACGAGCATGACATTAACACTAGCCGTTTTGGCCGATTCTGGCCCGTTTTGTGGACTATTAGTCACCGTTTTCGGGTCCCGGGCGATTTTTATGGTTGCTGAACCCCAAGGTGCGCTTACGTATTGTTCATCAACACTCACCGTTTTGGCCGATTCTGACCCCTTTCATGGACTATTACTCATCGTTTTGGGGTAAGGAGCAATTTCCACGGTTACTGAACCCCGAGGTGCGCTTACATGTATGTCATTAACACTCGCTGTTTTGGCCAATTGTAGCCTGTTTCGTGGACTATTACTCACCATTTTGGGGTCTCGGAGCGTTTTTATGGTTGCTGAAGCCCAAAGTTTGCTTACGTGTCGTTCTTCAACACTAGCAATTTGGCCGATGTTGTCCCGTTTCATGCGCTATTACACATCGATTTGGGGTTCCGGAGCGATTTTCATGGTTACTGAACCCCAATGTGTGCTTACGTGCAGGTCATTAACACTCGCAGTTTTGGCCGATTCTGGCCCGTTTCGTGGATTATTACTCACCATTTTGGGGTCCCGAAGCGATTTTCTTGGTTGATGAACCCCAAGGTGCACTTACGTGCATGACATTAACACTCACCGTTTTGTCCGATTCTGGCCCGTTTTGTGGACTATTACTCACCTTTTGGGGTCCCGGAGCGATTTTCTTGTTTGATGAACCCCAAGGTGCACTTCCGTGCTTGACATTAACACTCGCTGTTTTGGCCGACTCTGGCCCGTTTTGTGGACTATTAGTCGTCGTTTTCGGGTCCCGGGCAATTTTTAAGGTTGTTGAACCCCTAGGTGCTCTTACGTATCGTTCATCAACACTCACCGTTTTGGCCGATTCTGAACCGTTTCATGGACTATTACTCACCGTTTTGGGGTAAGGAGCAATTTCCGTGGTTACTGAACACCGAGGTGCGCTTACGTGCAGGTCATTAATACTCGCCATTTTGGCCGATTCTGGCCCATTTTGTGGACTATTAGTCACCGTTTTCGGGTCCCGGACGATATTTATGGTTTCCGGACCCCTACGTGCGTTTACGTATCGTTCATCAACACTCGCAATTTTGGCCTATTCTGTCCCGTTTCATGGGCTATTACACATCAATTTGGTGTTCCGGAGTGATTTTCATGCTTACTGAACCCCAATGTGCGCTTACGTGCAGGTCATTAACACTTGCAGTTTTGACCGATTCTGGCCCGTTTCGTGGATTATTACTCACCTTTTTGGGTCCCGAAGCGATTTTCTTGGTTGATGAACCCCAAGGTGTGCTTACGTGCACACTACTAGGGAAAACCCTAGCAGTAGCGCTGGTTTTGTGCTCACTAGTAGCGCGGGTAGGCGCGCTACTAATAAGGCGCTACAGCTATTGCTTAGCAGTAACGCGTGCCGGCGCGGGCTACTGCTAGGACAAATAGCTGTAGCGTTTGTTCATCCCCACGCTACTGCTAATGAGACTAGTGGGAGCGTGTTTTCTGTCCATCGCTACTAGTATTCATTTTTTATTTTTTTATTTTTAGAGTATTTATGCGGTTTTCTCTCCATCGTACAAATATTGGTACAATACCAGTTATGAGGTTTACATCATTATGTCCAGTGTGTCAAATGAAGGTGGATTAGGTTCAAGTGGAGGCAATATGTGGTGCATGTCAAAAGTATACTACTAATCCAAACTTGATCTAGTTTGGACTAGTAGTACTTTCGATGTGCACCACATGTTGCCTCCACTTGAATCTAATCCGCCAGCACAAGCTATTTAATCATCATCATAGTAATTACCACCAACATTATTTATTTAAACACCACTAACACTAGCTAATAATAATCATCATAGTCATTACCACCAACACTAGCTATTTTATCATCATAGTAAATGTGTAGCACATCATCATCCTCAAACTCATTTCTAGCTAGCTAATCACTCCCGCTAATCTCTCTTAGGTAAAATAACATAAAACATGTGTATCTCTCCTTCTTGATCAAGTTGGAGCATGCAGATGAACTTGTCTCCTAATCGCGGGATGCGCTTCTGTTTGTTGCCCCTAGTACTTCTCTGCGCCCCCCCCCCCATCACATATTTGGTCCAGTCTTGCACTATTAAGCATCCATCGCTAATCTTGAATGCACTACAGTAATCTGTAGGATATCTTGGTTGTAAGCTAATAATACTCATGGTACCTTTAGTCTCGATCCCATAAGGCACAACATTCATCGGGACTCCCTGTTGAAGAACATCGTATGGTAACATACTTAGCAATGAAGTTTAGCTTCAAAAATAATGTATGGAAAAGATGCACTGAGGACAAATATTAAAAATCTTACCATCCTTCCTAAATAGATGTGAACATAGTTTAGTACGAACACTATTGGTCGCACGTTTTCAGTACTAACATTTCTAAATCCAGGAAGAAAATTTGTCTTGACAGTATCAAGATCCGCAAGCCATGAAACATAATGACTGAGCTCCTCACAGTTGAGTTCAGCCCCGGCACAGTATACGGTCCTGTCTACCAAGCGTTGGACATGTTTGCTTGCACCAAAATAAGCTATCAATAGAAATTAATTGTCAACTATTTTTGAATAAACAATATCAAAGACATAAATATGGTTGAGAAATAAACTCACATTTTGGTATAACTGGAGGCGTCTGCACATCGACCCAGATGTCGGTATTACCTTCAATATCATCTTCCGGACGAATAACAAAGGTGATAACCATATCAGGCTCAAATGCATAAGTCTTGCATAGTGCTCGCCATGTTTTGCATCCAAAATAGGTGTAGTCGTCTGAATTGTATAAATTTGTGTGGAAAATATAACCATGCTTGGTCTTCAAGTAAAATTTATTTACCTCCATAGTACAACTGCAACCTATCTTATCCAATACAAAAACTCTTGCATGGCAGGGCATACGCTAGTAGAATAGTAAAAACAAATTATAAGTTGAAGCAAATGAAGCATATGTCTTGCTTAATTACAAAAAAAGACTTGTCGTTGTGACTTACTATATCCACTTCGAAGTTCTCGTCAAGTTTGATGTTGAAGCGCCTATCATCATCTAGGAAGATTTCATCGCACAGGCCGCGCTCGTCTTCGCAGTATTTGCAAATACCGAAATCTTTTTCGTCGTCAGACATTTCCTATGTTCATCATTAAAACATTAATTGAAAATCGATCGAAGACAAGTACCAGGATACTCAACACACAAATCTGGGGCACTCGATATTTCCTACATATTCTGGCACAAGTCATGCCAAAATTCACGGAAAAATCCGGCATGACCTTTGCTCAAATAGGACATATCGAGCGCCTGAAATTTGCCGGAACGGAAATGAATCAACACTCCGGCAAAACATAGGCCAATCGGAGGTGTAACCTGCAAACATGACCGGCCACTTGGGCAAGCACATATCATATTTGAGCAACACAAGATATACATTTCAAAATATCTTATAGGACTCAAATTAGCATGCATTGAATAAGCAAAAGTAAATCATCTCATGCGTGTTCGTACATCGTCGAATATTATCACTAATACATCCCGAATAGTGTCATACATATAACATCACTAATACAACTAAAACCCTAGCACACGACGGGTATCGGCGCGGGCGGTGGACACCCATAGAGAAGGAACCATCACGGGATCATAGCTCCAGTGAGATCCCTGGAGAACCTGCCAGGTATTGGAGAACCTGTGCTCCAACGCAAACATGTAGCGACGGACGTGCGTGTCCTCCTCACTGACACGGTGACGCACCACCTCTGCGGGGTCCTCGAGCCTCTAGACCATCACTGGCCCACGCGACCGCCACCAAAGAAGGTTCGGGTCAATGACAGGCTGGCTCCTCACCAACCTGCGCCCCCCGATAGGTAGCGCCTCCCAGTACCACCCCGGCGGAGCCCAGTCCCGGACATGGCCCATCTAGTCAAGCAGGTATCGTCCTCCACCGACTCGATAACGAGGATGCGGGATAGGCATCGTCCACGTCGATGCGGGAAAAATTGCTTTAACTAAAAAAATAGCAACAAGTTCTTACTAACATGTTCTATTAATTCAATTAGTTCTTACTGAAAATAAACTTACTATAAATAAAAATAAACTAGTACCTAGCTAATTAGTACCTAGTTCTTACTAACTAATTAGTACCTAGGAACTACTGCTAAGGGTTCATACTAACTAACTAACTAACACTAAATTAACTAACACTAAAAATAGCCTAGGCTTCATACTAACTAGCACTAAATAGCTAGGGTTATACTAAGCAAATTAACAAGAGGGATCGGAAGGGGAGAGTGCTTACAGAGGGCGGGGAGAGAGATGGGGTCGGGGGAGACGGCGGCGAGGCGGGGTCGGCGGCGACGGCGGTGAGG
>NC_041389.1:10552772-10576868 GCF_002162155.2 Triticum dicoccoides
AGGCGGGGCCGGGGGAGACGGCGGCGAGGCGGGGCCGGGGGAGACGGCGGCGAGGCGGGGTCGGGGGAGACGGCCACGAGGCGGGGTCGAGGGAGACGGCCACGAGGCGGGGTCGGGGGAGACGGCGGCGAGACGGCGGCGAGGCGGAGGCGATGAGGGGGAGGAAGAGGAGGGAATCAGATTGCGCGGGGGGTTAGGTGAGAATAGATATAACAGCAGCGCGTGAGGGGAAAACGCGTTGCTGCTAAAACCGGTAGTAGTAGCACCGTTTCTAGAAGGGCGCTACTACTATACCTAGCATGTCGGGAACGGTGTGGCAATTATAGTAGTAGCGCATTCAGTTCCTGCCGTGCTACTGCTAAGGGGTTAACAGTAGCGCGATTTTGGTACACGCGCTACTGCTAAGTAGCAGTAGCGCCTCATTTTAACAAGCGCTACTGGTAATATTCTGTGTATAAGGTTTTCCCTAGTAGTGGCATGACATTAACACTCACCGTTTTGGCCGATTCTGGCCCATTTCATGGACTATTACTCACAGTTTTGGGGTCCCGGAGCGATTTTCTTGGTTGATGAACCCCAAGGTGCGCTTACGAGCATGGCATTAACACTAGCTGTTTTGGCCGATTCTGGCCCGTTTTATGGACTATTAATCACCGTTTTCGGGTCCCGGGCGATTTTTATGGTTGCTGAACCCCTAGGTGCGCTTACGTATCGTTCATAAACACTCACCGTTTTGGCCGATTCTGACCCGTTTCATGGACTATTACTCATCGTTTTGGGGTAAGGAGCAATTTCCACGGTTACTGAACCCCGAGGTGCGCTTACATGTATGTCATTAACACTCGCTATTTTGGCCGATTGTAGCCTGTTTCGTGGACTATTACTCACCATTTTGGGGTCTCGAAGCGGTTTTTATGGTTGCTGAAGCCCAAGGTGTGCTTACGTGTCATTCTTCAACACTCGCAATTTTGGCCGATTCTGTCCCGTTTCATGGGCTTTTACACATCGATTTGGGGTTTCGGAGCGATTTTCATGGTTACTGAACCCCAATATGCGCTTACGTGCAGGTCATTAACACTCGCAATTTTGGCCGATTCTGGCCCGTTTCGTGGATTATTACTCACCGTTTTGGTGTCCCGAAGCGATTTTCTTGGTTGATGAACCCCAAGGTGCACTCACGTACATGACATTAACACTCACCGTTTTGGCCGATTCTGGCACGTTTCGTGGATTATTACTCACCGTTTTGGGGTCCTGAAGCAATTTTCTTGGTTGAGGAACCCAAGGTGCGCTTACGTGCATGACATTAACACTCACCGTTTTGTCCGATTCTGGCCTGTTTTGTGGACTATTACTCACAGTTTTGGGTCCCGGAGGGAGTTTTATGGTTGTTTGACCCCAAGGTACACTTACATGTCATTCATCAACACTCGCTATTACTCATCGTATTGGAGTCCCAGTGCGATTTCCATGGTTTCTGAACTCCAAGGTGCGATTACATGCAGGTCATCGACACTCGCCGTTTCATGGACCATTTTGGGGTCTTGGAGCAATTTTTATGATTGCTAAACCCCAAGGTGTGCTTACGTATTGTTCATCAACACTCGCCGTTTTGGCCGATTTTAGCCTGTTTCATGGGCTTTTACTCATCGTTTTGGGGTCCCTATGCGATTTCCTTGGTTGTTGAACTCCAAGGTAATATTACCTGCAGGTCATCGGCACTCGCCGTTTTGGTTCATTCGGCCCTTCTCATGGGCTATTGCTCACATTTTTGTGGTCCTGGAGCGATTTCCATGATTAATGATCCCCGAGGTGTGTTCTCATGGACACTAGAAGTTTTGGCCGATTTTGGCGCGTTTCATGGACTATTACTCACTATTTTGGGGTCTCGGAGCGATTTTGACGATTGATGAACCTCGGGGTGCATTTACCTATCGGTCATCAACACTCGCAGGTTTGGCTGATTCAGGCCCGTTTCGTGGACTATTACTCACCGTTTTAGGGGTCCCGAAGCGATTTTCTTGGTTTATGAACCCCAAGGTGCGCTTACGTGCATGATAATAACACTCGCCGTTGTGGCCGATTCTGGCCCGTTTCGTGGTCTATTACTCACCGTTTTGGGGTCCCGGAGTGATTTTTATGGTTGCTGTCGGGGATATACCCCGCGGTATGAACCGGATGGAAATATGACCCGGCCGGACTTGGCGGTTTACTTGAGACCCGGTTTACACTTGGCGATTCACTGGCGACCAGCCCTGGCCAAAACGGTTTACAAGCAACCCGCCTGGACATTATGACTCATTGGTAACCCGGCGGGCGGGACAGACGGATGACAAGGCCCAAGGCCCAGAAGGCCGGTTTATGCTAATAGCAGGCCGGTTTATGAGGAAAGCACAAGGAATATTACCCTACAAGGAGTTAAGACCCGGACTTGTATCCGGTTTGTATTTAGAAGGTAGACTAGTCCTAATCCAAATAGGACTCCACGTGTAACCCGCCCTGCAACTTATATAAGGAGGGGCAGGGCTCCCCAAAGAGGGACAAGAAGGAAGAAGCAATAATCTCTAGGGCTAGACACAACTAGGAGAGCCGGTTTACAGCGACTCCCCCATGAGCATAATGAGACCTAACCTCAAACAGCATGTAGGGTTGTTACCGGATGAAATTTCCTGGGGCCCGAAGCTGTCTAAACCCTTGTTTTGTGTTGCGCTTCTCGATTCCGTTCAACCCCTCTCAAGCTACCACATAGATGTGTTGGTCTCGTGACTAAGTCCTCACAGTAGGACATCTAACGTATTAATTCCATGAAAGTTGGCGCCCACCATGGGACTCGCGCAGGCTGGTGTTGAGTTTTTTAAGGGATCTCTTTCAAGGATCAGGAAGCTCGCGATTAAGCGGATGAAGAATATTCGGAGCGAACGGATCTACATCAGCGCACGTCACTGATCGCACGTGCAAGATTTTGAGATAGAGGCAAGCTAGGGTTGCGCAGACTGCCGCAGGCGCTGTGTTGATCCGCCAAGCCAGATGGTTTCAAAGGACTGCTGCAAGTCGCCGGTCACAGAGGGTCAAGAGAATCTGCTACACTAGTCTGAATATTATTCTGTATACACCAGAACATACTGGATCAAGTCCCGCGGTAGCGTTCTATAGCAGCCTGTTTTCTCACCGGCGCGTTGACACCCCGTGTGTTTTTGTTGCTGTTGCTCGTACTACCTCCAAACCATAGTTGATGGTACACTCCTTGTGGCCGGAGGACCAAGTGCATGTCACCGATCGCACGTGCATATACTGCAGTTGCAGCGGTCAACCATGACTTGGAGGAGGATTGGGTCATGGGGACGACCTTGTTTTGCTCCGGATCCGCATCCATGCACGCCCTGATAGGAGCAGTCGAAGACGGCGCCGCTCCTGTGCCGCCAGCCACACGCCCTCATCTCTACAGCCGTGAGCCCGGACCGAGTCGCTGCTCTTGGTCGGTTCTAGCAACCCCCGCACGAGTTCTGTGGCTTTACCTCCTCCCCTGCTGCTCCTCCGTGCCTGCTCTGCGGATCCGCCTCCGCTTCTGCTGCGGTCACGGCCGCGCTAATCCGTCTCGTCTCCGCCCTCAAATCCTTGCTGCGGCGTCCTCCTTGAGCCGGACCAGCCTCTACCAGCCTCCCCATGAGCTTGCGCCCATGATTCTGGTCTGCGGCGTCGAGCAGCCGTCGACCGCGCCATGCCAACCTCGCTGTTGCCCCGAGCCGTCTTGTTGAGCCGTGCGGTGCCTCGCGCCCCCACTGCCGTTTCACCCTTGCGGAGAGCCACCCCGTGCCGACCGGCCTGGAGCCACTACTGCAAGCCGCTGTGCCAGCGGGCCTGAAGTCACCGCTGCCGCCCTACCTCGTGACGAAGTCGCGTCCTGTCCGGGTTGCATCGGACCTCGGCCTATTACGCACCCATCCGCGTTGGGACTCTTCCCGAGTACACCTGCCCTTGCTGAGTCATTTGCGCCTGCGAGTCACCTTCTCCATTGCGGCGTAATCCATCTAGACCCGCCTCCGTTGTCCCTTGCCTGGAGCCGGTGGCTTGTTTTCTGCCATTAAGGCCTATTATTGACAAACAACAGAAGCTGAAGATAAACTGCAACAAACCGAAGGACCAAAAGATGCTCTTTTCCATAATGGAATCTGATATTTTTGAAACGGAAGGATCACTACAAGGATTTCGGTCTATTGCAACAAAAATTATTGCTACAACTAAGTTTTGTTGCAATAAAACACAATATTACCACAAATTCTCCGGTTGTGGTAATAGGCCGCACATATTGCCATAACTTAGTTTGGTCACGATAAATACTAAATATTGTGATAATGGTATTGCGACAAAATATTTCTGTTGCACAAGGGCAGTCATTTTGTTGTAATAGAGACTAGGTATTTCAACAGAATAACTATTTGTGGCATTATTCAGAAAGATATTGCAACATCAGCGTGACGTTGCATTTGTTACACATATTGTTGCAAAAAAGTGGCTACGTATTGCAACAAACTGCATCGGCGTTGTAATATGATAGCGATATTGCGACAAACAGATTTCGTTGCGCGAGGCATGCATTTTGTTGTAATTGAGACTAGGTATTTCAACAGAATAACTATTTGTGGGAATATTCAGAAAGATATTACAACATCGGTGCGACGTTGCATTAGTTACAAGTAAAACTGTGGGAAAATATATTATTTGAATTTATAGGTATTAAGTTATGATTTTTGCAGCTTTCAGGAGTAATTAAATATTTTTTAATTGCATCAATGTCAATTAACCAAACACTACAACAAAACATAGATTAAGTAACACATTGATGTAACATATAGAAAAATGTGTTACAGAGCAAAATATCCGTAACGCATGCACGGAGAGTAACACATGGTTGATAAGATTCGAAAATGTGTTACCGGCACATTACCACAGTAGCATATAAGTTCGTGTTGCTCCTGGTGTGTTTCACCTATTGATACAGTAACTAATATCATGTGTTGATGCATATTGTGACAAGCTATAACTTTAGAGAAAAATGCAATAGTGTAAACTATAAAAAGGAATGGTGCCACAATGCTTACAAACATAAGTTCAAATTTTCACTCAATTGATTTTGTCAACAATCTTTGTCTTTGACATAAGCTTGTACATAGGTCTTGAACTTTTTTCTGTATTACTTGAACCTTAATTGAAATACATATATGACTCAAAATGGAATTACTTCCGATATGTACGCATAAATTCATTCACTTAACCTATTGAAAATACAGAATAAAGCATTGTTCTCACAATTATACGGGCAACAAGTATTGTGGTACAAAGGGAGTAGATATTAGCATGAGAGCATATTATATATACATATTCTTGATATAAAAAAATAGAACATGCAGGCCCATGAACAAAATAAAATGACCAACAATGGGGGCATGCATGAAGAAAAAGAAATGGTCCATACAAATAATCGAACATGCTACCTCCTACCAGGTGAAACAAGTGATTACCAACGGACTACCACCATTTGTACACTTATTGTTAATAAGTAAACTTATTCTCAAACATAATGAACGACTGGGCCAAGGCCCATTAGAAAGAAATGTGTTCGGCTGGCCGACGAGGGGTTAAATTGGGCTGCCACTTTTCCCGCAAAAAACAATTGGGCTGCCATTCCGTGCCTTAGGCCCGGTTTTGCTTCTGGGAGCTTCCACATATTTTTTCTTTTGTCTAAAAAAACCGAGTTTTTCTTCTTTTTCGGCTAGGTTTATCCTCAGCAGCTTTTTGTTTGTCTTTCTTTCGGTTTTCAAATTGGTTTTTAATTTCCTTTTCCTATTTTCTTTTAATTTTTAGTATCCATTTTTTTATTTTTATTTTTAAATTTCAGTAACTTTTTCCTTGAAATTGTGTATTGTTTAAAAAATTATCAACAATTTTAAAATTGACCAACTTATTCAAATTCAGGAATGGTTTTTGTTAAATTTGGCAATAATTTAAAATTCCTGTCTTTTTTGGAAACTTGAATTTTTTTCCAAATTTACAAACATTTTTTTGAGTGGTTGAACTTTTTCATTTTCGCCAATATTTTTTATTGCCACGATTTTTTTCAAATTCGTGTTGTTTTTTTCAAATACATAAACTTATATTGACTTTGGTAACTTTTTTCGAGATTGCAAACATTTTTTTCAGAATGGATGACCTTTTTCTGAAATACATTAAAAAGTTCAAATTCTTGAATCTTTTTTCAGTCTGTGATTTTTTTTAATTAGTGATCTTTTTTAGAATTGAGAAACATTTCTTTCAAATTGCTGAACATCTTTTGAAGCCACAAACTTTTTTCAACCTCAAAAAACTTTTAAAATTCTAAACTTTTTATAGAAGTGAACGGTCAACTATGCCATGGGTCAACGGTCTGCGGTTTATGGGCCAAAAAATGAGTAGTAGATCTCGCATATTGGCCCAGCCCGCATATTTTTTTACTGGAAACCTAAAGTCGTCTCCCTTGGAGCGGTATTTGTACGAGATTTGGGGGCACATTTCTAGGACCCTAAAAATCCATTTTGGTAGAAGAATGGGAAGGCACTGAAGAGAGAGAGAGAGAGAGAGAGAGAGAGAGAAAGATATATATATATATATATATATATATAGAGAGAGAGAGAGAGAGAGAGATTTTACTAGCATCGACCGAGCATCCTGATCCAAAGCGAAGGGAGGTCTGAAGGTGACTGTCAGGCGTCTGGGTCGTCCTTCTTAGCTGCCCCTTGACTCGTCAACCAAAGGGAGTTATGGTCGGCGCTGTACTGGAGTGAAGGAAGGTCGGAGTTGAACCAGGCGAGATAGCATACCTAAGACGCTAGCTCTCGCGAGGTAGAGAAAGCATACTACATTTTGCCGTCGGGACAGCAGATCAAGGACGCAAGTGGTTCTGGCGAGTCGTCTGCAACCTTAATGCTTTTTTTATATTAACTAGTAGATCGTAATCTCAACGTATATTAAAGCCACATTGGCCATAACACCTCACAATTAAACTTATGGTTCAGATCCCTTGCTTGCTAGGGTACTCAATTATAGTGTGCTCGGGACACCCCATTTCCCATGTCACAGATAGTAGCTAGTAGCCCCTGTCCTTATCGTTTGATGTGGGATATAAATAGTGTTGCATCAATCTACTTTGAGGTAGAGTACATTCCATGAACCTCTAGAATGTCCCGGCTTTGAGGAAGCCTTGACACAGTCTCTTGTATAGGTAGGCATGGCTTGGTAGTTTCCTATTGTTGGAGGATAGAATACGATCAGATTTACCCCCTCCCCCTCCCCGAGCTCCCCACTTCGATGACCCCACTGTGAAAAAAATGAAAGAAAACAATACAAATTCAATAAATGCAATCCTTTCGCATCGAGTCTTTTTATGTGTACTAGTTGCAAGGAAAGATACTAAACTTGCAATATGATCATTTTGAAAAAAAATCTTCACAAAACGAGGTATCATGTATGAACATTCATGACTTTTCAAGGTGATGGCCATATCCATTGCATAGTTTATGATAATGTGCCCAAATTGTGCACATAGGTGCATCTTGCCATTACAAAAAATATTGACAAACATCAAAACAAAAAAAACAAAAAGAATGTTGACAAATAGAGTTTCTAACCTTTTGTTCAAAAAAAAAATATTTTCATAGTGTAAAAAATGGGTATTTTTCATGAAGGTGGTACAAAAATAGGTTTAAAACGGCACCACTCAAATTTTCACAAAAAGTAGACCATATTTGAGTGACAATTCCCAAGTTTCATGGATTCTTTCATACATTTAATGCATTTCTAGTCATTTATTGCATATAATTCAAATTTAAATCACAAGTGCGTAAAAATGTTGGCAAAATTTTGGTTTTAAAAAAATCCTATTTATATCCTTTAATAGGCCTTATTAAAAAGCAAGAAAAAGAGAAGGAAAAAAACAAAAAATAAATAAATTTAAGGATATTTTGCTAAAAAGTACATCGTGTTTTGATTGGTCAAGATGACCCTCCCATAGATCACATGTCGGGACGGTTGGATTTGCTTAGATCGAACGGCTGTGGCCCTGCGGGTGCCCTATCCTGTTATCTCCTCTCTCCCTATCCCTTCACACGCACGCCTACCCATCGAAGCCACCGCATACCACGCCGCAAGTCGCCACCGCAAGTCGCCTCATGCCGCCGCCGCTCGCCCTTTCTCTGTAGATCGCCAACGCAACCCTGGGCCCCAGGGTCGTTCCCTCCTCCCCACCAGGCTCGAGGAGGCGGCCACGAGGAGCGCGCAGCCGCCGCAATCCTGGGCAGATCTAGCCGGGGCCGTCGGCAGCCATCCCTCCCTCCGGCCGGCCATGAGGAATTGAACCGGCTTGAGCAGAACTAGCGCATGGACCATGCGTGCCTCCCGCGCTAGGAGCCACCGGTCCTCGTCATCTGCTAGCATCCAGGAGGAATCGATCCATATGTAAGCTACCTTCCACAATAATCCATCCAACAGGAATAGTAGTACGTACGTGTTCCTGCCCTTGGTGGAGATGCACATACCCGAATACCCGTAACATATCGTACATACTCGAATACTCCCAAACTGGCACGTATGCATACATACCTGAATACCTGTGCAATATTTTAATTCAGCTAAATAGGTCTAGTGAGTGTCAAATTGGGTAGTAGAAATTGTGAAGAGCAACACGGACATGTACTTTACTGATAGGGAATGTAGGTGTAATACATAGTGCTTTTCATGGTAAGGGTTCTAGTACATGTATGATCATTTTAATGTAGTATATCCCAACTTCACTATGAAAATACAGCAAGAACTTGTCTGTTTATTTCACTTTAATTATTATATTTTTCGTATCTCAACCTCATATGCTTGTTTGATATAATCCAATGGATGATAGCATCACTTTTTACAACTACCCATCAGGGTTACCTTTTTATTCAGGTAAATGTAAGACTCTATCACCTTTTACCAAGTATCCATCCTGGTTACATTATGCGCAAAATAGGTTCCACATTTAATTCCAAATTTGTTGAATATATGGTTTTACTGCATGCTTATAGTCTGTAGCTCTTGGCTGTACATCTGTTTCTATCTCAAGTTATTTATCATTCTACTCTTACAGAATGTTTGCGGGGAGCTCGGTTAGTGTCAACACCTCATGGATTTATGCATATCAGTTCATTTTGCTTAAAGCTACTGTAATGATGCCTACTGGTTCCAGGTATATGTTTATGGAGTCTATGGCGCGCTCATTGATAATTCGCTTAGAATGTTTATATTCTTTATAACTTTGCCATGGAATGTCTATTGTTAGAAAACATCTTGCGAGTACTTTGGTTAGGTACTAGGAAGCACATACACACACATGCCAACACAGCAACAAGCACGCACTTACAACACAACACAGATGCTCTGTTCCTGATTTGTCAACAGTATGCTTATGCTTTGCCACTCTGAAATTTTTGCACTACGGGTCACTTTGCATGTGCTTGCTCATGTAGTGACCTGATTGACAGTTGTTTGTGTTGCCGTGTTCAACTAATGTCCATATACAACAAGTTAGTATTGATTTGTACAAGAGCCAAGTAGGTTGCTCCCGTGTTCAACTAATGTTCATGCTTTATCTCTGGTGGTTCTTGTCTGATGCACACTGTTCTTTGCAGGGCCGTTGACGAGGATGTGCGAGGTGGGCGACCGCACAGGGCCCCCAAAAATTAGGGGGCTTCGAATCCTGTATATGTGTTCTTTGTCACCATGGATCTGAGAGTGCCCGAACTGCTCGTTTCGTACATGGTCACGGCTGACGGCCGCACCGATACGAGCGGCATCTTGGTTCCTTTGTGTGTCCTAGGGCGGCGAGGCCCATGATCTTGTACATGGAGCAGTGCAGCATCGTTGTTGTGCCTCTGCTGTCATCCGTCACCAGAACAAGCAGGCATGCACGTTTCCCTTGCCTGACGCATTCCCATAGTCCATGTAAGTATTTTGTTCATACTGACATCACCACATGGCTATTTCTAATTTCCATGTTCCTTTTTTGTATGATTGGGAATTCCTTCTGTCATGTTTATTTGTTGCCCATCTCATGGCTGGAATCTTTCGTAATTAGAGGCTCTCTTCTTGAACTGGTCAGTAGTAGGAGGCACTAACATGCTAGTTGAGACGAGCGTGGAAAATAACTTGTACAGTCAATGCTTTACTAGACCACTACATTAGAACAGATGCATTATTTTAGTTTAATTTCCAATGCAACTTGCCCAAAACAGCTAGACCTAGTTAGATTTGGAGTATATATGTAGAGTTAGATTTGAATGAAACTGGCTACTTCTGTCAATGTCAGAACTTTAAGTTTTAGGTATATATGTTATTCCTAATATGCTTGCTTCCCCTTATAATTTCAGTCATTTTGGCTACTTAGATGTTGGTTTAATTTGATTATGTGGCATGTAGTTCATTTGTTGTTAGCCATAGTCCATAAATAAATAGCGCCAGTTACCTGAATTCAAGTTCATTCTGAACAATACACAAATTTTCAATTCATATATAAAAAAGACCCATATATATCTATATATATATATATATATCTATATATATATATATATATATATTTATATTTATATATAGGAAACACTGACTATACTCTTCGTCTCCCTAGTCAAATGGCCGTGCACGACATTTCCTAATTTTAGGTTCTCGTTTCACATTTCGCACAGGGGCCTCAATTTTCTGGAGACGGCCCTAGTTCTTTACAGGGTTATGATGATATTTCCAAGGAAATATACTGATCTTGATGTGACAGAAGTGCCCATTTTCCCTTTCTTAAACATTTTACTCTGTTTTTTGTTCTTCCTGTAGTTCTAGTTTCACATTGCTGGTGTTCCATGCCATATTCATTAGATCATGCTTACATGCCTTATGATTAACTTGATTAGTATTTCTGCCATTGAAAGGTTTTGGATCCAGATTGAAGAGCAAACTCGTGCTACAGCAGCAACCCAGAGCAAAACTCTGAGCTCAGCCAGCAGGTCAACGAATTACAAGATCAACTACAAGCTGAACGCGCAAACACACAAGAGAGGATTAACTTGGAGCGTGCTGAGAAAGAACAATTTGGGGAGAGGTTAAAAGAAGAGCGTGCTGAAAGGGGAATATTGTTGGAAGAAGAGCGAACATCAAGACTGTAATTTGAAAAAAACATGATGGCAAATTTTGCAAAATTGAGCCAACAGATGGGAACCAGTAGGTGATTATAGTCATATGCTTGCGACCTTGTAAGATTTATGTTGCTTATTTACATTGCTAAAAGTGCACTTCTATTTGCAGGTGCCAACGAAGAGGATTAACAAAGAAAATAGTAGTCTAAACTTGTAAAATACTCTTTTTTAGAGATCTAGTCCTAATAAGACTCTATGTGCAAGGCTAACTGTTATTTCTTCAAATGTGCTCATACAAGCTGAATAAGGAATTCTCAAATGTTTAAAGCAATGGTAAGTCACAACCTTGCTTTCTTTTCATGTTCACCTGCATTTTATACGTATGGCCTTCATAATTAGCTAGCTACTTCTTCTCTTTCACCATGTGTTGATACTGCATTGAGTCACAATTTAGCAAAAACGAATATGTGCTAGCTAGGGACATGAACTTAACTGAAACTATAGATTGAGTCACAACTAAATCAATAGCGGATGCTTTTAGTACATGTACTTGTGCTTATGTTTTAGACATTTACACTTGTAAAACTGTTCTGATCCCTCAGTTACATGCTTGTTGACACAGTATTACTCCAGTTAGTCTGGCGATAGTTATTTTTAACAATGGGGCTGAAATTGTATGGTGTATGTTATGTTGGACTCATTAACTAGAACTATTTTTTTGATTTCTTGATTGCAGGATCAAACGATCTAGCTCGACTCGACTCTAGATCACGAACAGTTTAGTCTTGGCCCTTAAGTAGGATGGCTAAATTACATTTGAGTATCATTTGATGGATATTTGCTATGAAAATTATGAATCTACATATTATATGTATGGTTTTGAATATTGTAATTGAATGCCTGTGTTTTTTTATGGTTACAATAGGCTATTACCACAATCCACTTTTGGTTGCCACATGTTAGTACCACGAAAAGTTTAAATTGTTGCAATAGTTTCTTGCAACAAACATTTCACTCGTTGTGATATCTATTTATCACCACCAAAACTATAATGTTGCAATTTCCTGTTACAACGACTCGAGTATTTGTTGCCATAAGTTAATGCCACGAGTGTCGCGGTTCGTGGCAAAATGCATAATACCACAAAAACAAGGATTGTTGCCATAGTTTATTGCCACAATTGACTATTGCCACGGAAGTGCATGCGCCACAAAACGAGTGTTGTTGGCATAGGTTGTTGCCACAAATGTCTATCGCCCCGATCTATCAGTCGCCATGATTCGTTACATGTTGCATTAAAGTTATCTCCACAAACCAAATTGTGGCATGAGATGAGTGTTGCCATGGGAAAACATGTGACAACTTCCCACATGGTTGTTGCAATAGCAGACCTTAATGCCACAATTGTTGTTTTGTGGCAATAATCTATTACCATGTGTACAGTCGCAACGGCTGCCAACGAATGTTGTTTTGTGGCAATAGGTACTTATTGCCACAAATCGGCATGTATTGCGACGAGCGATTTTGTTGCAATAGACCCGGATCCTTGTAGTGGATGTACATACTGGAGAAACAACTCGATCGCTCTAAAGATGCCAAGGAGAAGTATTTATCCATTATCAGCATCCGGATCATGCCAGGCGCTGCCTCTGCTGTCGCGTCAAGCTGTTGTGGTTCAAGCCGCCGCCCGCGACTCAGCTCTGATTCTCCCAGCCTCACGTCAAAGTGTTCAGCTGATTGCTATTGTGGGGATATCAAGACTTTTTAAATAGAACTGGTGTTAAAAAAGGAGCTACGGCAAACCTCTGCAACCGCTGATCATCAGAGTATTATGTATACACCTGATCGGCTATACTATTGTTAGCTTCTTGACGGATATTACATATGGATCTTCCGACGTCCAGACAAATCAAGTGATATTCATCTAAATCTAGTTTCTTGGTATATATTGTTTTTAACAAGGAAACAATTACTTTGGACCGTATATTTAGATATGCAGGATAATTATTCATTATAAACGTGGTTTATATCATAGGTACGGAGCATGCGCTGGCAACGTCCTGCCCGGTGTTCGTCTGTGCCACATTACCCGGTAAATAAATGCGTGCAAGATGCCGCCCTTACGGCCCGGTTTACATTAGCTTGCCGGGACCGCGCCTGTGTTTGACTCGCCCGTCCAAACCGGCTTACAATGCCATGATCGACTCATTTGTCTGTGCCGCCTCTGATGCTGCGGCCGTCTTTACCGTCCGTCTCTCGCGGCCTGGTCTACATCAACGTACCGGGCCGCACCTGTCTGCATGAGTTGTTTATTGAGTGTAAGGCCAGTCACTGCTTGGGTAGCCCGGTTTTCTTCCAACAAATTGGAAGCAAATTATCATCAACTGCCGTCTGCTGGATGGTTCAATGGATATATGCACAAGTCACTGCTACTACAATTGGGTTATCTTCAAACAGCCAGTTGGAAGGAACCATTGGCCGAGTTGCTGACACGGCCCATACGGGATCATGTATAACCCGCCGCAGTCACCTCAACCTTTTGTCGATTCACATTGCGTTATCAGCACTGATGATATATACCTTCTGCTATGGTCAAGTACGGAGAATTTCAAGACAACTCCTCGAGTCATCTTAAGACTCAGGGGCTATGATGACATAACTCAGCAAATCTTGCCAGTTTCAGCAAATTTAAGAACCCAAGGACAATGGAGAGAAAGATAAACCGGTCCTGGAGGCTACTGCTATATTGATGAAAATTTAAAAGCTGTCAGAAAATCTCCGGCTTAAAATGTATATGACAATTACAAAATCCCGACTCAATGAAGAAGTTCCGGGTCATCAGAAAGGATTCCTGTTCAATAGACATCTCTCCCTCTCTCATAAAGCGTTGAAGCTCTCAAATATCCGGTTTAAAAACCGGCTCAAAGGAAGTCAGTCTCACTAAAGCTCTCCAATATCCGGTTTAAAATCCGGTTCAAGGGGAAGATGTCTCCAACAAGGCTTTGAAGCTCTCAATATCCGGTTTAACATCCGGTTCAAGAAGAAATATCTCTCGCAAAGTTCGAGTTCTCAGAAAAGTCAAAAGGGGCCAAAGAGAGTTTGTTGCACAGCACAACTCAAACATAGGCACCCGGCGAGCACAGCTCAGAAATATATCACTTGGGGGCTTGGTCGTATTCGAACCATAGCTACACCTCTGGATCGGCGTAAGGCCACCAGGGAAATCACTTGGGGGCTTGGTCATATTCGAACCATAGCTACACATCTTGATCGGCGTAAGGACAACAGGAAATCACTTAGGGGCCAAAGAGAGTGTTGCAAAAGCACAACTCAAACATAGGCACCCATAGAGCATAGCTCACAAAGTTACTTGGGGGATCTTTGTGCAACGCAACAAAGAGTTTCAAAGGACCATTGTAATTGGCTATCAAGCACGACTTGGAAGCCTGGTGTATTCACCTAAAACCCCGGGTTAACCTGCCTTCATCAAGTAAGCCACTCCTTTCCAGGTAATCCTGGCATGACCCGCCGAACGTTTGACAAGTCAATCTTATACAGACCCTGATCTTGTCAAAGTTAAAACAACGATTGGTTAGTTGGAGGCCCATCTTGAAAGGCTTTGCGAAATGGTTTAACTCAGTGGCTTGGCAGCCTATGAAAAGCCTCGAATTTGGGCCTGGGCAGCCCTTCAAAAGCCTCGACTACACGGTTTTATTTGCCTTTGTCAAGATTTTTCTCTTTGATAAGGTTTTATGATAAACCGGCGTCTATTCACCCGTCCTGACTATAAGTCATCAATATAATCCGGTGTTTGTTAACCCGGCTTGGCTTTCAACTATAAGTTGTTAGTACACAATCAATTATAACCGGTGTTTGTTAACCCGGCCTGGCTTTGATTACAAGTCGCCAGGATGATCATCCGGTGTTTATTACAACCCGGCACGGTTTTATTACAAACTGGCAAAATATGAGGGGAGTTATCATACTCAAGATTTGGGTTATCACCCTTACTACAAAAAGTTGATAAACCAACGATGTGATTCAATGTCACAGGTATGATATAGTTCTTATTTGATTATTCTTAAGTGCAGCCTTGGTTATAAACCCGGGTTATATGTTGGGCATTATGACCCGTCCGGCAGTAAACCGCCAGGACACTTTAAACTTGTTGTATGCAGAAACAAGTTGAATAAAGCATAATCACCGGCGTTTATTGGACTATAAGTCGCTAGTATATGTTTGGATTGCGCCATTGGAATTATGCGCTTATAAATCATTGGATATATTATTCAAGTCTTTAAATAGCCAACCTGGCTAGATTTTATTATGGTTATCAATAACCAATATTATGATTGAGGTTTTCAAAGTCGCTTTTAGCGCAATGTTTATTATTTCATCAATGGATATGATTTACTCTACAATGGAGGGAATAGTCCCGAGTCGCTGCAGGCTTACGACCCGGCAATTGGGGGCTACATTGGTCAAATTGAGATTACATCAAATATGCAAGTCACATGTTACTGCCAGCATGGACCATGGCACTTGGGGGCTAATTCAAAGTCATTTTTTGCTCATCTCATTGAAGACCCGACTCATCACATTATAATGAGCCGGCCCTTGGGGGCTACCAATTGCTCATGTCAATAATTCAAGGTACAAAGCTTTTTGTCCATTATATTGAAAGGTCCACTGCTCAGTTGGTAAAGCACAAGGCTCTTAACCTTGTGGACGTGGATTCAAGCCCGATGATGGGGGTTACATCATATGATGTTATTTTCGTTGAAGTATATATCAAGTCCCAGCTCAATATTATCTTACTGAGCCGGCCCTTGGGGGATACACGTTGCTATTCAAAGTCTACATGATTATATTTACAAAGTCCCTGCTCATTATTGCATAATGACCCGACCCTTGGGGGCTACACTGGTTGAATTTTTTATGAGCATAAGGCAATTTTAAGTCCCAGGTTGTTGCTAGCATGATAACCCGGCACTTGGGGGCTACATATATGGAGTATTCAGTTTTTACTAGTGACTGAGATGAACAACATGGATTTCTTCAAAGTGGCAGTAATTATATGGAAACAAGTCTCAAATCATCAATTTGTTATGTTCAAGACTTGGGGGCTACAGGTAATATGGATATAAGGGAGAAATATCTTCCGATTTTCAGTTTTAAGAAAAACAGATTGACCCGGCATCACCAATCATTATGACCCGATGTCTGCAACAATCATGAACCGGTGTTGGCAACAACCATGAACCGGTGTTGGCAACAACCATGAACCGGCGTTGGAAACAATCATAACCCGGATTATCAGTTTTTATAACCCGGCGATTTTTGGAAATCATAGATCGACAAGTTCTACATTTTCAAACCGGCTGAATATCAGTTGAATATTTGAAGACCAAAAGTTTTGTCAAATCAGAGCATTGAAGGCCGATTCAAATGGATTCTTTGTTTACAAAATATCTTCTGCAAGCAAGTTGGCTAGGAAGCTGGTCTATTGACTCGGATTTTCTAGAAGGAAGAAATGACAAGGATTTAAGGATGATCAAGTGCCGGTTTTTATAAGAATCTTTAACCCGGAGCACAAGCCGCCAAGTTTGTTCTTGTGTTTGTTTTACAGGATCAGTTTAACATGGAAGAATTCAAATTAAACTGGGGGCTAATGTCGGGGATATACCCCGCGGTATGAACCGGCCAGAAATATGACCCGGCCGGACTTGGCGGTTTACTTGAGACCTGATTTACACTTGGCGATTCACTGGCGACCCGCCCTGGCCTGACGGTTTACAAGCAACCCGCCTGGACATTATGACTCATTGGTAACCCGGAGGGCGGGACAGATGGATGATAAGGCCCAAGGCCCAGAAGGCCGGTTTATGCTAATAGCAGGCTTGTTTATGAGGAAAGAACAAGGAATATTACCCTACAAGGAGTTAAGACCCGGACTTGTATCCAGTTTGTATTTAGAAGGTAGACTAGTCCTAATCCAAATAGGACTCCACATGTAACCTGCCCTCCAACTTATATAAGGAGGGGCAGGGCTCCCCAAAGAGGGACAAGAAGGAAGAAGCAATAATCTCTAGGGCTAGACACAACTAGGAGAGCCAGTTTACGGCGACTCCCCCATGAGCATAATGAGACCTAGCCTCAAACAACATGTAGGGTTGTTACCGGATGATATTTCCCGGGGCTGAAGCTGTCTAAACCCTTGTTTTGTGTTGCGCTTCTCGATTCTGTTCAACCCCTCTCAAGCTACCACATAGATGTGTTGGTCTCGCGACTAAGTCCTCACAGTAGGACATCTGACGTATTAATTCCATGACAGTTGATGAACCAGAAGGTGCGCTTATGTATCGTTCATCAACACTCACCATTTTGACGATTCTGGCCCGTTTCCTAGACTATTACTCACTGTTTTGGGGTAATGAGAAATTTCCATGGTTACTGAACCCGGAGGTGCGCTTATGTGCAGGTTATTAACACTCGCTATTTTGGCCGATTTTGGCCCGTTTCATGGACTATTACTCACCATTTTGGGGTCCCGGAGCGATTTTTATGGTTGCTGAAGCCCAAGGTGCGCTTACGTGTCATTCATCAACACTCACCATTTTGGCCGATTCTAACCCGTTTCATGGGCTATTACTCGTCGATTTGGGGTTCCGGAGGGATTTTCATGGTTACAACCGCAATGTGCGCTTACTTGCAGGTCATTAACGCTCACAGTTTTGGACAATTCTGACCCATTTCTTGGAGTATTACTCACCGGTTTGGGGTCCCGAAGCGATTTTAGTGGTTGCTGAACCCCAAGTTGTGCTTACGTATCGTCCATCAACACTCGCCGTTTTGGCCGATTGTAGCCTGTTTCATGGGCTATTACTCACCGTTTTGGGGTCCCAGGGCGATTTTTATGGTTGTTGAACCACAAGGTGCGCTTACGTATCGTTCATCAACACTCACCGTTTTGGCCGATTCTATTCTGTTTCGTGGTCTATAACTCACCGTTTTGGGGTCCCAAAGTAATTTTCTTGGTTTATGAACCCCAAGGTGCGCTTACTTGCATGACATTAACACTCGCCGTTTTGGCCGATTCTGGCCCGTTTCGTGGACTATTACTAACCGTTTTGGGGTCCCAGAGCGATTTTTATGGTTGCTGAACCCCAAGGTGCGCTTACGTATCGTTCATCAACACTCATCGTTTTGGTCGATTCTCACCCGTTTCATGGACTATTACTCACCGTTTTGGGGTAAGGAGCAATTTCCATGGTTACTGAACCCCAAGGTGTGCTTACGTGCATGACATCAACACTCGCCGTTTTGGCCGATTCAGGCCCGTTTGTTGGACTAATACTCACCGCTTTGGGGTCCCGAAGCGATTTTAATGGTTGTTGAACCCGAAGATGCGCTTACATGTCATTCATCAACACTCGCTGTTTTGCCCGATTCTAGCTCGTTTCATGGGCTATTACTCACCGTTTTGGGGTCTCGGTGCCATTTCCATGGTTTTTAAACTCCAAGATGTGTTTACGTGTGGGACATCAACACTCGCCGTTTTGTCTGATTCTGGCGCGTTTCGTGGACTATTACTCACCATTTTGCAATCTCACAGTGATTTTTATGGTTGCTGAACCCCAATGTGCGCTTATGTATCGTTCATCAACACTCACCGCTTTGGCCGATTCTGACCAGTTTCATGGACTATTACTCACCGTTTTGGGGTAAGGAGCAATTTCCATGGTTACTGAATCCTGAGGTGCGCTTACGTGCATGACATTAGCACTTGCCGTTTTGGCCGATTCTGGCCGTTTCTTGGACTACTGATCACCGTTTTGGGCCCCGAAGCGATTTTAATGGTTGCTGAACCCCAAGATGCGCTTACGTGCATGACATTAACACTCTTCGTTTTGGTCGATTCTTGCCCGTTTCATGGACTATTACTTATCGTTTTTGGGTCCCGGAGCGATTTTTATGGTTGCAGAACCCCAAGGTGCGCTTACGTGTCATTCATCAGCACTCGCCGTTTTGCCCGATCCTGGCCCGTTTCATGGGCTATTACTCATCGTTTTGGGGGTCCCGGTGCGATTTTCATGGTTTTTGAACTCCAAGGTGCGATTACGTGCAGGTCATCAACACTCGCCGTTTTGGCTGATTCTGGCCCGTTTCATGGACCATTTAGGGGTCTCGGAGCCATTTTTATGATTACTAAACCCCAAGGTGTGCTTAGTATCGTTCATCAACACTCACCATTTTGGGCGATTCTGACCTGTTTCATAGACTCTTACTCACCATTTTGGGGTAAGGAGCAATATCCATGGTTACTGAACCCTGAGGTGCGCTTACGTGCAGGTCATTAACACTCGGAATTTTGGCCGATTTTGGCCCGTTTCGTGGACTATTACTCACCATTTTGGTGTCCCGGAGCGATTTTTATGGTTGCTGAAGCCCAAGGTGCGCTTACGTGTCATTTATCAACAATCTCCATTTTGGCTGATTCTGGCCCGTTTCATGGGCTATTACTCATCGATTTGGTGTTCCGGAGCAATTTTCATGGTTACAGAACCCAATGTGCGCTTACGTGCAGGTCATTAACACTCACAGTTTTGGCCGATTCTGACCCGTCTCTTGGACTGTTACTTACCGGTTTGGGGTCCCGAAGAGATTTTAGTGGTTGCTGAACCCCAAGATGCGCTTACATCTCATTCATCAACACTCGCAATTTCGCCCGATTCTGGCCCGTTTCATGGGCTATTACTCACCGTTTTGGGTTCCCTGTGCGATTTCCATGGTTGTTGAACTCCAAGGTGCGCTTACATGCAGGACATCAACACTCACCATTTTGACTGATTCTGCCCGTCTCATGGGCTATTGCTCACCTTTTTGTGGTCCTAGAACGATTTCCATGATTAATAATCCCTGGGATGTGTTTACGTGTAGGTCATCAACACTAACAGTTTTGGCCGATTTTGGCGCGTTTCGTGGACTACTACTCACCATTTTGGGGTCTTGGAGCGATTTCCGTGATTGGTGAACCTTAGGGTGCATTTACCTATCGATCATCAACACTCGCAGGTTTGGCAGATTCTGCCCCGTTTCGTGGACTATTACTCACCGTTTTAGGGCCATGTAGCGATTTTCTTGGTTTAGGAACCCCAAGGTGCGCTTACGTGCATGACATTAACACTTGCCGTTTTGGCCGATTCTGGCCCGTTTCATGGACTATTACTCATTGGGGTCCCGGAGCGATTTTTATGGTTGTTGAACCACAAGGTGCCCTTACTTAACGTTCATCAACACTCGTCGTTTTGGCCAATTCTAGCCCATTTCGTGGATTATAACTCACCGTTTTGGGGTCCCAAAGCGATTTTCTTCGTTTATGAACCCCAAGGTGCGCTTACGTGCATGACATTAACACTCGCCGTTTTGGCCGATTCTGGCCCGTTTCATGGACCAATACTAACCGTTTTGGGGTCCCGAAGCGATTTTAATGGTTGTTGAACCCCAAGATGCGCTTACATGTCATTCATCAACACTCACTGTTTAACCCGATTCTGGCCCGTTTCATGGGCTATTACTCACCGTCTTGGGGTCTCGGTGCCATTTCCATGGTTTTTGAACTCCAAGGTGCGCTTACGTGTGGGACATGAACACTCGCCGTTTGGGCTGATTCTGGCCCGTTTCGTGGACTATTACTCACCATTTTGCGGTCTCGGAGCGATTTTTATGATTGCTAAACCCCAAGGTGTGCTTACGTATCGTTCATCAACACTCACCATTTCGGCCGATTCTAGCCCGTTTCATGGGCTATTAGTCACCGTTTTGGGTTCCCTGTGTGATTTCCATGGTTGTTGAACTCCAACGTGCTATTACGTGTAGGTCATCAACACTCACCGTTTTGGCAGATTCAGACCGTCTCATGGGCTATTGCTCAAGTTTTTGTGGTCCTGGAGCGATTTCGACGATTAATGATCCCTGAGGTGTGTTTACGTGTATGTCATCAAGACTACCAGTTTTGGCCGATTTTGGCGCGTTTCATGGACTATTACTCATCATTTTGGGGTCTCGGAGCGATTTCCACGATTGATGAATGTCAGGGTGCATTTACCTATCGGCCATCGACACTCGTAGGTTTGGCAGATTCTGGCCTGTTTCGTGGACTATTACTCACTGTTTTAGGGTCTTGAAGCGATTTTCTTGGTTTATGAACCACAAGAAGTGTTTACGTGCATGTCATTAACACTCGCAGTTTTCGCCGATTCTAGCCCGTTTTGTGGACTATTACTCACCGTTTTGGGGTCCCGAAGCGATTTTAATGGTTGTTGAACCCCAAGGTGCGCTTAGGTCCATGACATTAACACTCGCTTGGCCGATTCTGGCCCGTTTCATGGACTATTACTCACTGTTTTGGGGTCCCAGAGCGATTTTTATGGTTGCTGAACCCCAAGGTGCGCTTACGTATCGTTCATCAACACTCACTGTTTTGGGAGATTCTAACCAGATTCATTAGCTATTACTCACCGTTTTGGGGTAAGGAGCAATTTCCATGGTTACTGAACCCCAAGGTGCACTTACGTGCATGACATTAACACTCGCCGTTTTGGTCGATTCTGGCCCGTTTCATGCACAATTACTCACCGTTTTGGGGTCCTGGAGCGATTTTTATGGTTGTTGAACCCCAAGGTGCGCTTACGTATCGTTCATCAACACTCATCATTTTGGCCGATTCTGACCTGTTTCATGGACTATTACTCACCGTTTTGGGGTAAGGAGCAATATCCATGGTTACTGAACCCCAAGGTGCGCTTATGTGCATGCCTTTAACACTTGCCATTTTGGCCGATTCTGGCCCGTTTCTTGGACTATTGCTCACCGTTTTGGGGTCCCGAAGGATTTTAATGGTTGCGAAACCCCACGATGTGCTTACATGTCATTCATAAACACTCGCTGTTTTGCCTTATTCTGGCCCGTTTCATGGGCTATTACTCATCGATTTGGGGTTCCGGAGCGATTTTAATGGTTACCGAACCCCAATGTGTGCTTATGTGCAGTTCATTAACACTCGGAGTTTTGGCCGATTCTGGCATGATTCGTGGACTATTACTTACCGTTTTGGGGTCCCGAAGCGACTTAAATGGTGGTTGAACCCCAATATGCTCTTACGTGTCATCCATCAACACTCACCGTTTTGGAGTCTGGGTGCAATTTCCATGGTTTTTGAACTCCGAGGTGCGATTATGTGCAGGTCATCAGCACTCGCTGTTTTGGCTGATTGTAGCCTATTTCATGGACCATTTTGTGGTCCCGGAGCGATTTTTATGATTGTTAAACCCCAAGGTGTGCTTCAGTATCGTTCATCAATACTCACCATTTTGGCTGATTCTAGCCCGTTTCATGGGCTATTACTCACCGTTTTGGGGTCCCTGTGCGATTTCGATGGTTGTTGAACTCCAAGGTGCTATTACGTGCAGGTCATGAACACTCACCGTTTTGGCTGATTCGGACCGTCTCATGGGCTATTGCTCAACTTTTTGTGGTCCTGGAGCGATTTCGACGATTAATGATCCCTGAGGTGTGTTTACGTGTAGGTCATCAAGACTATCAGTTTTGGCCGATTTTGGCGCGTTTCATGGACTATTACTCACCATTTTGGGGTCTCGGAGCGATTTCCACGATTGATGAATGTCGGGGTGCATTTACCTATCGGCCATCGACACTCGCAGGTTTGGCAGATTCTGGCCCGTTTCGTGGACTATTACTCACTGTTTTAGGGTCCTGAAGCGATTTTCTTGGTTTATGAACCCCAAGAAGTGTTTACGTGCATGACATTAACACTCGCCGTTTTGGCCGATTCTGGCCCGTTTCGTGGACTATTACTCACCGTTTTGGGGTCCCGAAGCGATTTTTATGGTTGTTGAACCCCAAGGTGCGCTTACGTATCGTTCATCAACACTCGCCGTTTTGGCCAATTCTAGCCTGTTTCGTGGACTATAACTCACCGTTTCGGGGCCCCGAAATGATTTTCTTGGTTTATGAACCCCAAGGTGCGCTTACGTGCATGACATTAGCACTCGCCATTTTGGCCAATTCTGGCCCATTTCGTGGACTATTACTCACTGTTTTGGGGTCACGGAGCGATTTTTATGGTTTGTGAACCCCAAGGTGCGCTTACGTGCCATTCATCAACACTTGCCGTTGTGCCCGATTCTGGCCCGTTTCATGGGATAATACTCACCGTTTTTGGGTAAGGAGCAATTTCCATGGTTACTGAACCCCAAGGTGCTCAGTAGCTGCTTTGTCTTCTGAGACGTGCTGGCCCATGAGGGGTTCAAATGGCTCTGGAAGGCCAAAACAATCCCTAAGATCAAAGTGTTTGGCTGGTTTTTGCTCTCTGATAGACTCAATACGCGCAACATGCTCAGTAGGCGACACTACAATACTGGTGACAACCTGGATTGTCTTCTTTGCAACCAACACGTGGAGGAGACTGTGGAACATATGTTCTTTCGCTGCACATTTAGTTCAACATGTTGGCAATACTTGGGGATTCATTGGCCACCGCAGGGCAATAGGTTGGATTTGATCTCACACCTGAAGATGAGACCCTGGCGCAAGATGATCATGGACATCTTTCTCGTAGCTGCTTGGAGCCTCTAGAAGGAACGTAACAATAACTATTTTCGGCATGTAACCCCCACGGTCACCTCCTGGAGGACACTATTCAAGAAAGACTTCTCTAATATTAGCCATTGACTACCACCACATAAGAAACATTTAGTGGCCACATTTATTGCTGATCTTGCCTAGCCACCTCCACCCCCACCCCCACCCACCCCCCTCTCCCTTGTAACCCCATCATTCCCCCTCCATGTAAATATCATGTAACACCACCAATCATTTATATATATATGCA
>NC_041389.1:10576969-10619190 GCF_002162155.2 Triticum dicoccoides
CAACACTCACCGTTTTGGCCGCTTCTGACCCGTTTCATGGGCTATTACTCATCGATTTGGGGTTCTGGGGCGATTTCTATGGTTACTGAACCCCAATGTGTGCTTACGTGCATGTCATTAACACTCGCAGTTTTGGCCGATTCTAGCCCGTTTCGTAGACTATTACTCACCGTTTTGGAGTCCCGAAGCAATTTTAATGGTTGTTGAACCCCAAGGTGCGCTTAGGTGCATGACATTAACACTCGCTTGGCCGATTCTGGCCCGTTTCATGGACTATTACTCACTATTTTGGGGTCCCAGAGCGATTTTTATGGTTGCTGAACCCCAAGGTGCGCTTACGTATCGTTCGTCAACACTCACCGTTTTGGGAGATTCTGACCAGCTTCATGGACTATTACTCACCGTTTTGGGGTAAGGAGCAATTTCCATGGTTACTGAACCCCAAGGTGCACTTACGTGCATGACATTAACACTCACCGTTTTGGTCGATTCTGGCCCGTTTCATGGACAATTACTCACCATTTTGGGGTCCTGGAGCGATTTTTATGGTTGTTGAACCCCAAGGTGCGCTTACGTATCGTTCATCAACACTCATCATTTTGGCCGATTCTGACCCGTTTCATGGACTATTACTCACCGTTTTGGGGTAAGGAGCAATTTCCATGGTTACTGAACCCCAAGGTGCGCTTACGTGCATGACTTTAACACTCGCCGTTTTGGCCGATTCTGGCCCGTTTCTTGGACTATTACTCACCGTTTTGGGGTCCCGAAGGATTTTAATGGTTGCGGAACCCCAAGATGTGCTTACATGTCATTCATAAACACTCACTATTTTGCCTGATTCTGGCCCGTTTCATGGGCTATTACTCATCGATTTGGGGTTCCGAAGCGATTTTAATGGTTACTGAACCCCAATGTGCGCTTATGTGCAGTTCATTAGCACTCGGAGTTTTGGCCGATTCTAGCACGATTCATGGACTATTACTTACCGTTTTGGTGTCCGGAAGCGACTTAAATGGTGGTTCAACCCCAGTATGCTCTTACGTGTCATCCATCAACACTCACCGTTTTGGAGTCCAGGTGCAATTTCCATGGTTTTTGAACTCCAAGGTGCGATTATGTGCAGATCATCAGCACTCGCCGTTTTGGCTGATTGTAGCCCGTTTCATGGACCATTTTGTGGTACTGGAGCGATTTTTATGATTGTTAAACCCCAAGGTGTGCTTCAGTATCGTTCATCAATTCTCACCATTTTGGCCGATTCTAGCCCGTTTCATGGGCTATTACTCACCGTTTTGGGGTCCCTGTGCGATTTCCATGGTTGCTGAACTCCAAGGTGCTATTACATGCAGGTCATCAACAATGGACGTTTTGGCTGAATCGGACCGTCTCATGGGCTATTGCTCACCTTTTTGTGGTCCTGGAGCGATTTCCACGATTAATGATCTCTGAGGGGTGTTTACGTGTAGGTTACCAACACTAGCAGTTTTGGCCGATTTTGGCGCGTTTCGTGGACTATTACTCACCATTTTGGGGTCTCGGAGCGATTTCCACGATTGATGAACCTCGGGGTCCATGAAACGGGCCAGAATCGACCAAAACGGCGAGTGTTAATGTCATGCACGTAAGCGCACCATGGGGTTCACTCACAGTTTTGGGGTCCTGGAGCGATTTTTATGGTTGTTGAACCCCAAGGTGCGTTTACGTATCGTTCATCAACACTCATCATTTTGGCCGATTCTGACCCGTTTCATATACTATTACTCACTGTTTTGGGGTAAGGAGCAATTTCCATGGTGTCGGGGATATACCCCGTGGTATAAACCACCGGATGTATGACCCGGCTAGAGTTTGGTGATTCACCGGCGACCCACTTGGACCTGGTAGTTAAAATTCATTGGTAATCCGGCAGGCGGGTCAGAGGAGCGACAAGACCCGGTGGCCCAACGGGCGGTTTATGGAAGGCCGGATCATGCTATGGTGGGCCGGTTTATGAGGAAAGCACAAGGAATGTTTTTTCTACAAAGGAAGCAAGACTAGGACTCCACTTGTAATAGAGTAATCCTAATCCTACTAGGACTAGTCATGTAACCCACCCCTTCAACATATATAAGGAGGGGCAGGGCTCCCCAAAGACAAGAAAGCTAGAAGCAATCTTTAGGGCTAGACCCAACTAGAGGAGAGCTAGTTTACGGCGACTCCCTCGGGATGATAATAAGATCTAGCATCAAACAGCATGTAGGGTCTAAACCTTTGTCTTGTGTTGCGTCTATCGATTCCGCTCAACCCCTCTCAAGCTACCACATAGATGCGTTGGCCTTGCGACTAAGTCCTCACACTAAGGACATCTAACGTGTTAATTCCACGACAGTTGGCGCCCACCGTGGGGCTCGCTCACGGTGGTGTTGAGTTCTTGAAGGGATATTTTTTAGGGTTCGAGGGGCTCATAATTTTTTGGATGTAGACGAGCCGGTTTGGAAGGATCTGCATTGGCGTTCAGCTCATCCGTCCAAATTTACAATCTGTGAGATCAAAAATTTCAAAGAAATCAGGGTTGCGATCTGTTCACTGCTGTAAGTCGCCAAGATTGATAGGATCGTATCCATCGCAATCAAAGTCATTGGGGATTTTTCGCTACCGAAGTCAATAGCCAAGTCTGATTGCTACTATGTCAAACATCAGTTGTCACTAAAGGGTCAAGACCCAAAGGTGACGAACAAAACGTGTGATTCGTCCGTCCTATAAAAAAGGGGTCAAAACAACTACGACCACAACTCAGACTCGAGATTCGTCTTCAATTCTGCGCCAGAGCCATCTTCGTCAAGTCGCTGGTCGCCTCGCTTGCCATTCTCCTCCGGCCGTGCCGCCGAGCCGCCCGGATCCGCGGTCTCCCTCTGATCCAAGCCGGCCACCCACGGCTGTATGAGCTACCCCTGCGCGACCTGCTTTTGCGGTTTCTTCTCGCCCCTGCTCCCGCGCCGTCAACCACTTGCAACCACGGCTGAGATCCGCGCGTGGATCGTCCAAAACCAACACGACCCGGAGGAAGAGTCCAACCCGCCTGGCCTCTCTCTGCCTTTGCTTTTGTGGTCTCGCTCCGCTGTAGTGGTTCTGTCTCCACCAACTCGTTGAGCGCCTGCTCCTCTACTCCCATCAGAACCGCAGTTGACAGATCAAGTCTCGTGTAAGCTAACGCGTTGCCTCAATCTCAAGTACTAATTCTGTCCACCGGCTCAGGTGCTAGTCAACCATCAGTCAACAATGGAAAAAGCAACAACCAGGAGGAAGACGCAGATGCGGACACGGATTTGCTTCCGCCACTGTTGCCTTTCACGACTCGCCTTCGTTTGCATATCTCAAGGTGCTGTTTGAGCGCCGCGTCAAGTTCGCCTGCGCCTCCAGGTCGTCGCGATGACTGGGCGACTTACAGCGGGCTTCTGTGGTCACTCCAGGTCAAGCCGGCCTCGACCGCAATCGACCACACCCAAACTCACCACGCTTTGCCTCCATGTGAGACTTCTTGGTTTGTACAGCCGACACACGATGAGCCACCGTCTGCCCCCGGATCGACTCGCATCCATTTCAAGCTGTACAAGTCGACGTCTCCGCTGTCTCAAACACGCTGCCGCTGCAGTTCCTGAGCCACTGCCATGGTGATGCCTCTGTTTCTCTGCTGTGTTGACCCGCCATGAGTTGCCGGTCTGCCTAAGCCGTTTTCTGTTGCATTGAATGGATCATCGGTCATCCGAACAAATCAGGTGACATCCATCTAAGTTTATTTTATTATCATATATTGTTCTTTGTCAAAGGACAATTACTTTGATCTGTACCTTTTTTGTGTACAGGATAATTGTCACTACAAAAGTGATTTATACGGCGGGTACGGAGAGTATGCTAGCAATATTCTGCACCGGTGCTCGCCCGTATTATGCTGCCGAATGTATATGTGAGCAAATCGTGATGGTTTACAACGCCACGAACGACTCGCCCATCCGCCCTCGCGGCCAGTTCACGTGTCCGCACCAGCTTGCAACGTGGAGGACAGCTCGCTCGTCCGTGATGGTTTACAACACTATGGGCGACTTACCAGTCCGACCCCATGGCCGACTCTCCCGTCCACGCTGTTTTACAATGCCACGGGCAACTCGTCTGTTGACTGGGCGAATCAGGTGATATCCTTCTAAATATAATTTTGGCACATATTCCTTTTGTCAAATAACAATTACTCTGTCCTGCGATGTTTTTGATGCAGGACAATTGTTCACTACATTAAAATGACGTGGTTGACTCGCCCGTCCGCGCCGGTTTACAACACTGCGGCCGGTTCATCTATTTGAGCCGCCTCTGATGCGGAGGCCATCTTTTCCGTCCGCCTCTCACAGCCTGGTCCACATCAGCATACCGGGCCGCACTTGTCTGCATGAGCTGTCTGAGCAAGTCACGGCTCGGGTAGCCCAGTTTTTCTTTCAACAAAATGGAGGCAAATTATCATATACTATCAGCCGCCATTGACACTGGGTGGCTCAATGGGCAGGCGCACAAGTCGCCGCTACTACAGTTGGTTAACTTCATATCGCCAGTTGGAAGGAACCATTGGTCGAGTTACTGACACGGCTCATACGGGATCATTTATAACCCGCCGCAGTCACCTCAACCTTTTATGGATTCACATAGTGCTATCAACACCAATGATATACAAGTTATGCCAGTTTATATCACGGTCAAATATGGAGAGTCTCAAGCCAACTCCTCGAGTCACCTTTGAGACTCGGGGGCTACGATGATATGACTCAGCTAGTCTTGCCAATTTCAGCAAATTCAAGTGCCCCGGGATGTTGAAAGGAAATAACCCGGTCCCAGAGGCTACTATTATATTGATGAAAATTTAAAGGCCGTCGGAGAATTTCCGGCTCGAAAAGTATATGACAAAATTCCGGCTCAATGAAGAAGTTCCGGGTCATCAGAAAGAATTCCGGTTCAAAATCCGGTTCAAGACACATCTCTTTCTCATAAAGCGTTGAAGCTCTCCAAATATCCGGTTTACAATCCGGTTAAAGGGAAATTTATCTATCACGAAGCTTTGAAGCTCTAAAATCCGGTTCAAAACCCGGTTCAAGGGGAAATCTATCTCCCACAAATCTCTGAAGTTGTCAATATCCGGTTTAAAATTCCGGTTCAAGAAGAATTTATCTCTTGCAAAAGTTAATGGTTGCCGAAGAGGACCTGTTTCCATGATGCACGGTTCAAACATGGGTATCCCGCCTTATTGGCTTATCATATTATTGGTTACATGGGGGCTTCAGCTGACAAAGCGGAGTTCTGTCCATTAATCCGGCTATCACGCCACAACAAAGCTTGGGAGCTTCACACCCAAGGGGCCAAAGAGAGTCTGAATGCTATGCACAGCTCAAACATAGGCACCCAATGAGCACAACTCACAAAGTTACTTGGGGGCTCTTTGTGTAAAGTAACAAAGAGTTTGAAAGGACCCTTGTAATTGGGTATCGACCCACGGCTTGGAAGCCTGGTGTATTCACCTAAAACCCTGGGTTAACCTGCCTTCATTAGTAAGCCACTCCTATCCAGGTAATCCTGGCATGACCCGCCGAACGTTTGACAGTTACTCTCATTGAGACCCTGAACTTGTCAAAGTTAAAATGATGATTGGTTAGTTGGAGGCCCATCTTAAAAGGCTTTGTCAAATGGTTTAACTCAGCGGCCTGGCAGCCCATGAAAAGCCTCGAATTTGGGCCTCGCAGCCCTTGAAAAGCCTCGAATACACGGTTTTATTTGCCTTTGTCAAGATTTGTTTTGATGAATTTTATGTTGAATAGGTGTCTATTGACCCGCCAGACCATATGTCATTACATCAGCCCGGTGTTTCTTAACCCGGCATGGCTTAGAGTTATCAGCTGTTAGCACATAATCCATTATGAACCGGCATCTCTTAATCGGGTTTGGCATTGACTATAAGTCGCCAGGATGATCATCCGGTGTTTATTACAACCCGACATGGTTTTATTACAAACCGGCAAAATATGAGGGGGGTTATCAAACTCAAGATTTGGGTTATCACCCTTACTACAAAAAGTTAGTAAACCAACGATGTGATTCAATGTCACAGGTATGATATATTTCATATTTGATTATTCATAAGTGCAGCCTTGGTTATAAACCCGGGTTATATGTTGGGCATTATGACCCGTCCGGCGGTAAACCGCCAGGATGCTTTAAACTTGTTGTATGCAGAAACAGGTTGAATAAAGTATAAATACAAATCACCGGTGTTTATTAACCCGGCCTGGCTTTGGACTATAAGTCGCCAGTATATAATTAGATTGCGCCATTGGAATTATGCGCTTATAAATCATTGGGTATATTATTCAAATAGCCAACATGGCTGGATTTTTATTATGGTTATCAATAACCAGTATTATGATTAAGGTTTTCAAAGTCGCTTTAGTGCAAGGACTATCATATTATCAATGGATATGATTTATTCTAAAATTGAAGGAATAGTCCCGAGTTGCTGCAGGCTTACAACCCGGCACTTGGGGGCTACATTATTTAAGTTGAGATTACATCAAATATGCAAGTCTCATGTCGCTGCAAGCATGCACCATGACACTTGGGGGCTAATGCAAAGTCATTTTTTTGCTCATATTATTGAAGACTCGACTCATCACATTATAATGAGCCGGCCCTTGGCGGCTACACATCATTGCTCAAATCTACATGATTATACCTACAAAGTCCCTGCTCATTATTGCATAATGACCTGGCCCTTGGGGGCTACACTAGTTAAAGTTTTTCTGAGTATAAGACAATTACAAGTCCAAGGTTGCTGCAAGCATGACAACCCGGCACTTGGGGTATACATAATATGGAGTATTTAGTTTTTACTAAGTAACTGGGATGAACAACATGGATTTCTTCTTAAGTGGCAATATTTATCTTGAAGCAAGTCATAAGCCATCACTTTGTTCTACTCAATACATGGAAGCTACAGGTATTATAATATTATCGAAGAAATATTTCTCAAACTCTCTGTTTTGAGCAAACCGGGTTGACCCGGCGTCACCAAACATTACGACCCTGTGTCTGCAACCCGGCGTCATCAATAATCATGAACCGGCGTTGGCAACAATCATGAACCGGCGTTGGCAACAATCATGACCCGGAATTATCAGTTTTTATAACCCGACAATGGTGGTAATCATAAACCGGCAAGTTTTACATCTTCAAGCCGGTTGGATATCAGTTGAATATTTCAGAGACTAATATTTTTGTCAAGTCGGAGCATTGAAGGCCAATTCAAATGGATTCTTTATTTACAAAATATCTCCTGCAAGCAAATCGATTATGAAACTGGTCTATTGACTCGGATTTTTTTTAGAAGGAAGAAATGACAAGGATTTAAGGATGATAAAGTGTGGTTTACAAGAGTATTTAAACCGGAGCACAACCCGACAAATTTGTTCTTGTGTTTATGTTGCAGATCAGTTTAACATGGATGAATCCAAATTAAACTGGGGGCTAATGTCGGGGATATAACCCGCGGTATAAACTGTCGGATGTATGACCCGGCTAGAGTTTGGTGATTCTTCGGTGACCCACTTGGACCTGGCGGTTTAGGATTCATTGGTAATCCGGCAGGTGGGTCAGAGGAGCGACAAGACCCAGTGGCCCAACGGGCAGTTTATGGAAGGTCGAATCACGCTGTGCTGGGCCGGTTTATGAGGAAAGCACAAGGAATGTTTTTCTACAAAGGAAGCAAGACTAGGACTCCACTTGTAATAGAGTAATCCTAATCCTACTAGGAATAGTCATGTAACCCTCCCCTTCAACATATATAACGAGGGGCAGAGCATGTAGGGCTATTATCGGATGATGTTTCCCGGGGCCCGAAGCTGTCTAAACCTTTGTCTTGTGTTGCGTCTATCAATTCCGCTCAACCCCTCTCAAGCTACCACATAGATGCGTTGGTCTCGCGACTAAGTCCGCACACTAAGGATATCTGACGTGTTAATTCCACGACACATGCTTACTGAACCCCAAGGTGCGCTTATGTGCATGACTTTAACTCTCGCCGTTTCGGCCGATTCTGGCCCGTTTCTTGGACTATTACTCACCGTTTTGGGGTCTCGAAGGATTTTAATGATTGTGGAACCCCAAGATGTGCTTACATGTCATTCATAAACACTCACTGTTTTGCCTTATTCTGGCCCGTTTCACGGGCTTTCACTCATCGATTTGGGGTTCCGGAGCGATTTTAATGGTTACCGAACCCCAATGTGCGCTTATGTGCAGTTTTGGCCGATTCTGGCACGATTTGTGGACTATTACTTACCGTTTTGGTGTCCCGAAGCGATTTAAATGGTGGTTGAACCCCAATATGCACTTACGTGTCATCCATCAACACTCACCGTTTTGGGGTCCGGGTGCAATTTCCATGGTTTTTGAACTCCGAGGTGCGAGCAGGTCATCAGCACTCGCCGTTTTGGCTGATTCTGGCCCGTTTCATGGACCATTTTGGGGTCCCAGAGCAATTTTTATGATTGTTAAACCCCAAGGTGTGCTTCAGTATCGTTCATAAATACTCACCATTTTGGCAGATTCTAGCCCGTTTCATGGGCTATTACTCAACGTTTTGGGGTCCTTATGCGATTTCCATGGTTGCTGAACTCCAAGATGCTATTACATGCAGGTCATCAACAATGGCCGTTTTGGACGATTCGGATCGTCTCATGGGCTATTGCTCACCTTTTTGTGGTCCTCGAGCGATTTCCACGATTAATGATCTCTGAGGGGTGTTTATGTGTAGGTTATCAACACTAGCAGTTTTGGCCGATTTTAGTGCGTTTCATGGACTATTACTCACCATTTCAGGTCTCAGAGCGATTTCCACGATTGATGAACCTCGGGGTGCATTTACCTATCGTCATCAACACTCGCAGGTTTGGCCGATTCTGGCCCGTTTCGTGGACTATTACTTACCGTTTTGGGGTCCTGGAGCGATTTTTGTGGTTGCTGAACCCGAAGGTGCGCCTACATATCGTTCATCAACACTCACCGTTTTCACGATTTTGGCCCGTTACTATTACTCACCGTTTTGGGGTAAGGAGCAATTTCTTTGGCTACTGAATACGGAGGTGCGCTTACGTGCAGGTTAGTAACACTCTCTATTTTGGCCAATTTTGACCCGTTTCATGGACTATTACTCACCATTTTGGGGTCCCGGAGTGATTTTTATGGTTGATGAAGACCAAGGTGCGCTTATGTGTCGTTCATCAACACTCGCCATTTTGGCCGATTCTGGCCTGTTTCATGGGCTATTACTCATCGATTTGGGGTTTCGGAGCAATTTTCATGGTTACAAATCCCCAATGTGCGCTTACGTGCATGTCATTAACACTCGCAGTTTTGGCCGATTCTGGCCCGTTTCTTGGACTATTACTCACCGTTTTGGGGTCGCGGAGCAAATTTTATTGTTGCTAAACCCCAAGATGCACTTACGTGTCATTCATCAACACTCGCCGTTTTATTCGAGCTAGAAAAATATTGATCTTTTTAAAACTGCATCTTAGTCCAGAAAAATGTTCATCTTGTCCTAAATATTAGGTTCGGACGGTGAAAATTCTTTCTGGAATTTGTAGAATTTTTTCAATATCTTATTATGATTTTTCTTTCGGGAAAAATTTATCTATATAAAAAAAGTCTCCGGGCCGACTGGCCGAAGCCCAGCCGGCTCAACAAGCTGGCCCAACCGCTGACCGCCTCGTCCCCGAGCAGGAGGACTCCCGCTGCCCGACGCCAAGTCCGGCTCAGACCCGCGTGCCACCGACCCCTCCTCTAAGCCACCGCCCCACCTCGAGGCCTTTATAAGGTGCGGCAACCCCACCGCCTCCTCCACCTCACGCTGCACCGCCGCCAGCAATAGCAGCCGCGCCGAGCCGCCGCTGCCGCAACGCCGCTTCCTGCCGCCTGCGCCGCAACACCGCGCCGACGCCGTCGCTCGCGTAGCCACCACCCCGCCTAGCTCCGCTGCCCGCGCCGCTTTGCGCCACCACCGCCACCGTCGACCGTCCACGTCGAACCAGTAAAGACCGGCCGAACCCGGGTTTTTTCGGTTTATTTCGGTTCGGTAGATCAAGATTGGTTTTTTTAGGTTTTCTTATTTAACGAACGTCCATTTGTTCGTTCGTTTTAACGAACAAGTTCCGTTAATTGGTTCTGTTAGCGAACGTTCGCGCCGTAGTTTTTTCTTTTTAGTACCTATCCAAGAATAGTTTTATCGCGATTTAGCCCCTGATCTTTAAACTAGCATAACGTTTTACTCGTTTATCCAAATTAGATGAAACCAGCGCCTAAATCTTCGTAACGTTCTGTTCTTTCCAGTTAACAAACTTGAACATGATTTTTGTACTGTAAAATTTGAGTTTAGTCCATATTAGTAAACACTCTTGTTTTGTTTATACTTTGATTTTCGTTTCTCCATTTGAGTTGAATCTTTTTGCAAATCGTAGCTTATCGAATGTACCTACTGATAAGATCTAATCCACATGATAATATTGCTGTTAGGTTTGACTTTTGTTAGTTTAAGTTGTTTGTTTGTTTCGTGTTCGATTTGGATCTTTTCTCGGTTTTCTCGTGTTTCGTTTGAGTGATTGCTTGTGTATGCTATTTTTTGTCTACGCTAGATTACCCAGAGCGCGAAGCTTATTACTAGGAATCTCTAGAGTTTGCAGATCATCAGCAAGGCAAGTTACACTTTGATCGTACTCTTTTATACCAAGATTTTACTATGCATTAGTTATGCCCCTCAAATATTTGCATGAGTAGGATTGGGAACATGTAGTTTGGTTGTAGTGCTTGAGGTAGGAACCTAATACCTTTTGATCACCCCGGGAATATATGTTATGCTTATTATTGCTTAGCTATGCTCATAGACAGGGATTGGATCATGATTCACACATGGAAGTTTGAGAGTTATTTTAATCATGGATAATATTAAGGTGGCAACAATAATATACATCTGGGTGGATTGGTTGCAGGCACCTAGGGAACCCAGTGTTGCCTATTTTGGAAAATCCTGGAGTACCCATGTGATTCTTTCTGTGGAATACCACCCAGGCTGAAAGGGATCATACGATTATTCATGCTAGAAACTTCCGTGTGCAGCCACAAGCCATTATGGGCTCTGGCATATTTTGAGTAAGTTGCGTGAGATCTTGAAGAGGTGGACTAGCAGATGTAGGCGAAAGTAGGTGTACTGGTCAGGCCGGAGTAGAGAGTTAATGCTTCAGAAAGACTACGTCTCGATCATCCGATCATGGATGCGGTCGAGTCTTGTGGGGAAAAGTGCGCAAACCTCTCCAGAGTGTATAATCTAATCATGGTTAGCCGTGTCCCCAGTTATGGACATCTTGTATATCTAGTACTTGAATCTATCGATGTGATCTCATCACATTACGTTAATTAATTTGATTTGGGTTAATGATGATACTTTTAAATGGGATTTGAGTTGGGGTTACCTTCTCAAATATTGGGCAACTTGTGAGTAGTTAAATAAATTTATTCCTTTGTCGCAGGGAAAAACTAGCTTTATGCAAAATCATAAACGTACAGCCTCCACCAGCCAAATATTGCATGTAGATTTAGCTCTTGCATTTCATTGCTTTACAGTGTAACTGCCAGCATTTTCGTAAGTGCATCTAGTGCCCCTTAGTGATTTTGGTGTATTTAAGACTTATAGGTTAAGGGACTAATATGTTTGTGAGTGTACACATGCTCTATAAGTCGATGAGGAGTTTGATATTTATAGTGAAAGTCGACCCCTAAAAATGAATGTCTTCGGCTGATGACTTTGGTTCTCCTGAAGAATTTGAAAATGAAGAAATTTGTGTGACCTTGAATACTTGGATATTCATGTGAGGATTATGTAGCGCGAAGACTTTTGTTTTCATAGTTTCGTTTTCTTCTTCTTGGGTCATAGGAAACACCGTACTGTTAAAGGGGGTCGAGGTAATACTAAGGAAACTGATTCCCATGTGATGCTCATCTCAAAATCCTACACCTACCCAATCCTTCGAGTGAATTCATTGGAAATCTCATTTCAGTTCAGTCGATTTCTTTAGTGACAGATACGAAGATCTTCTGGTCTCTGAGGAATTTGTTCTGACTGAGGAGTTATGAATTCGCCAGTGCGGATTGCCTACACAGTGATGAACATGATAGCCCTCAGGAATTCAAACATGAGATATCCGACCATTGTTGAGTAGCGCGCTAGCTATCCCGAAAATATCCTACCACCTAACGGTCATATCAGCCAAGGGCATTTATGTCTTATCATGTCGGGCTACTCCCTAGGCTATAAATAGCCGCCCCCAACAACCACTAGTTGGTTTGCTGCTCCGAGAGAAACTGACACTTGTCATTTGAGAGCATCCCATCTTCCGAGGACTTTGAGCGAAAATCATCAAGTGAGGAAATACCCAAACCCAAACCGAAACACCTACAAACCCCAAAGTGATTAAGCATCACTAAAGAGATTGTTCCTGCGTGGAACCGATGCTTGTTACCTTTGAGGACTGTGTATCCTCCAGACGGTTAGGCGTCATGGTCTGAGCATCCAAGAGGAGTAGTGGATTGCCAAGTGACCGAGTTTGTGAAGGTTTGGAAGTCACCTGTGAAGACGTACCACTACTGTTGGGCGAGATTTGAGTGATCTTAGATCAAGGAGAATACGGTGAGGACTATGTGTCCGGGACTGTGTGTTCTCGAGTTTAAATAGTCAGTCGCTCCTACCAGACGTACAACTATCACAGCAGTTGGAACTGGTCGAACAAATCATTGTCTTCACCAAGCCTAGTGGTTCTTTTTCCTCCACCCTTTCATTTCCTCAGTTATGTGTTGATTAACCAGATCATTACTGTTTGAAGATTTTGACTGAAGACTTTCTCTAATTCCTCAATCCTATTTCTTCATTATGTTTGTCTTCATCCTGCTTATCATGTGTTTACACTTTTTGTACTCTGTGTTTGTCTTTCATTTCATCATGATGACTATGATGTTGCTCTGTTATACTTATACCTGAGTACTTATTCCGCTGCAAGTAGTTCTTCGCTTAGGAATTTCCTCTCCCTGAAATTCCTCAGTGAAGAATTCATAAAAATCGCCTATTCATCCTCCCCCCCTCTAGTCGACGTAACGCACTTTCAATTGGTATCATATCAAGGTACTCCCTTGTTCTGTGTGATTTTGGTTTAACCACCTGGAGTTTTAGTTATGTCGACTGCAAGCATGATCAAGGTCTCGGGTGGGTGTCCTTCCTTTGATGGGACGGACTACCCCTGCTGGAAGAACAAGATGCGCATGCAATTTGAGGCAATTGATAACGATCTCTGGTATGTTGTGGAAAATGGTGTTCCCTCGGTCACTCCGTCTGTGAATGTTGCTGATGTGAAGAGATTCAAGCAACTCGATTCTCAAGCGAAGAATATTATATGTGGTCATCTGAGCAAAGGAAGTACGACAGAGTGAGTGCTTTGGAAACTGTCAAGCTGATTTGGGACAGGCTGTCCAAGGTCAACGAAGGAGTCTCAACTCAACGTGATTCCCGAGTTGATATTCAATGTGCTGACCTACACGGCTGCAATGTCTCATGTTGCAGACTACTCAGATGACGAATAAGGTGCGATAGGTCATTGTTTTGCACTCAGCTATGCCGTTGGAGTTGATGGACTCATTTACCTTCGAAGCTTCCGCAGTTATCTAGTTTAGATGGCCTTCAGCCATGATATTTTTGTGTAATCATACTCTTTATTTGGAGTCGATGTAATAACTATGTGATTGAAACTCTGTTATAATTCCTCAAGTACAGTGCATGTCAGCATTACCGATCCAGGGATGACATTGATGCATAGAGACTTGACCGTTTGAGGTCCGATCGCTACAAAAACTTAACGATCAGTATGCTAAGCTAACGGATGGGTCTTGTCCATCACATCATTCTCTAATTATGTGATCGCGTTCATCAAATGACAACACATGTCAATGGTCAGAAAACATAACCATCTTTGATTAACGAGCTAGTCAAGTAGAGGCATACTAGGGACACTTTGTTTTGTCTATGTATTCACACATGTACTAAGTTTCCGATTAATACAATTCTAGCATGAATAATAAAAATTTATCATTATATAAGGAAATATAAATAACAACTTTATTATTGCCTCCATGGCATATTTCCTTCAGTCTCCCACTTGCACTAGGGTAAATAATCTAGTTCACATTGCCATGTGATTTAACGCCAATAGTTCACATATGTATGTGATTAACACCCATAGTTTACATCACCATGTGACCAACACCCAAAGGGTTTATTAGAGTCAATAATCTAGTTCACGTTGCAATGTGATTAACACCCAAAGAGTACTAAGGTGTGATCATGTTTTGCTCGTGAGAGAAGTTTAGTCGATGGGTCTGTCACAATCAGATACATATGTATTTTGCAAAATTCTATGTCTACAATGCTCTGCATGAGCTACTCTAGCTAATTGCTCCCACTTTCAGTATGCATCCAGATTGAGATTTAGAGTCATCTGGATTGGTGTAAAAGCTTGCATCGACGTAACTCTTTACGACGAACTCTTTTATCACCTCCATAACCGAGAAATACTTCCTTAGTCCTATTAGGTAACTATGGATAACTCTGACCGCTATCCAGTGATCCACTCCTAGATCACTATCGTACCTCCTAGCTAAACTCATAGCAAGGCACACAACTGGTCTGGTACATAGCATGACATACTTTATAGAATCTATGACTGAGGCATAGGGAATGACTTTCATTCTCTTTCTATCTTATGCCATGGTCGGGTTTTGAGTCTTACTCAATTTTACACCTTGTAATACAGGCAAGAACTCCTTCTTTGACTGATCCATTTTGAACTCTTTCAAAATCTTGCCAAGGTATGTACTCATTGCAAAATTTATCGAGCGTCTTGATCTATCTCTATTGATCTTGATGATTAGTATGTAAGCAGCTTTACTCAGGTCTTTCTTTGAAAAACTCCTTTAAAACTCTCCTTTATGATTTCCAGAAAATTCTACATCATTTCTGGTCAACAATATGTCATTCACATATACTTATCAGAAATGTTGTAGTGCTCCCACTCACTTTCTTGTAAATACAGGCTTACCTGAAAGTCTGTATAAAACTATATGCTTTGATCAACTCATCAAAGTGTATATTTCAAATCCGAGATGCTTGCACCAGTCCACAGATGGACGCTAGAGCTCGCACACTTTGTTAGCACCTTTAGGATTGACAAAACCTTCTGGTTGTATCATATACAACACTTCTTTCATAAATTCAATAAGGAATGCAGTTTTTGACATCCATTTGTCAAATTTCATAAAATATGGCAATTGCTAACATGATTCGGACAGACTTAATCATTGTATGGGAGAGAATGTCTCATCGTAGTCAACTCCTTGAACTTGTCAAAAAACCGTTTTGCGACTAGTCGAGCTTTGTAGATAGTAACACTACTATCAGCATTTGTCTTCCTCTTGAAGATCCATTTATTTTCTATGGCTCACTGATAATCGAGCAACTCAACCAAAGTCCATACTTTGTTCTCATACATGGATCTTATCTCAGATTTTATGGCCTCAAGGAATTTCGTGGAATCTGGGCTCATCATTGCTTCCTCATAGTTCGAAGGTTCATCATGGTCTAGTAACATGACTTCCATAATAGGATTACTGTACCACTCTGGTGCGGACCATACTCTGGTTGACCTACGAGGTTCGTTAGTAACTTGATCTGAAGTTTCATGATCATCATCATTAGCTTCTTCACTAATTGGTGTAGGAAACACTGGAATTGATTTATGTGATGAACTACTTTCTAATTCAGGAGAAGGTACAATTACCTCATCAAGTTCTACTTTCCTCCCACTCACTTCTTTTGAAAGAAACTCCTTCTCTAGAAAGGATCCATTCTTAGCAATGAATATCTTGCCTTCGGATATGTGATAGAAGGTGTACCCAACAGTTTCTTCTGGGTATCCTATGAAGAGACATTTCTCCGATTTGGGTTCGAGCTTATCAGGTTGAAGTTTTTTCACATAATCATCACAGCCCCAAACTTTAAGAAACAATAGCTTAGGTTTGCTACCAAACCATAGTTCATACGGTGTCGTCTCAACGGATTTTGACGGTGCCCTGTTTAAAGTGTATGCAGTTGTCTCTAATGCATATCCCCAAAACAATAGTGGTAATTGGTAAGAGACATCACAGATCGCACCATATCCAATAAAGTGCGGTTATGACGTTCAGACACACCTTTACACTGTGGTGTTCCAGGTGGCATGAGCTGTGAAACTATTCCACATTGTTTTAAATGAAGGCCAAACCCGTAACTCAAATATTCTCCTCCACGATTAGATCGTAGAAACTATATTTTCTTGTTATGATGGTTCTCCACTTCACTCTGAAATCTTTGAACTTTTCAAATGTTTCACACTTGTGTTTCACTAAATAGATATATCCATATCTGGTTAAATCATTTGTGAAGGTCAGAAAATAACGATACCCTCCACGAGCCTCAACACACATCGGACCACATACAGCGGTATGTATTATTTCCAATAAGTCATTAGCTCGTTCCATTGTTCCAGAGAACGGAGTTTTAGTCATCTTTCCCATAAGGTACTTCGCACGTATCAAATGATTCATAATCAGTGATTCCAAAAGTCCATCTTTATGCAGTTTCTTCATACGCTTTACACCGATATGACCCAAACGGCAGTGCCACAAATAAGTTGCACTATCATTATCAACTATGCATCTTTTGGCATCAATATTATGAATATGTGTATTACCACGATTGAGATTCAATAAACCATCAACATTGGGTGTATGACCATATTAGGTTTTATTCATGTAAACAGAATAACAATTATTCCATGTGTTAAATGAATAACCGTATTCCAATAAACATGATCGAATCATATTCATGCTCAACACAAACACCAAATAACATTTATTTAGGTTCAACACTAACCCCGAAAGTATAGGGACTGTGCGATGATGATCATATCAATCTTGGAACCATTTCCAGCACACATCATCACTTCATCCTCAACTAGTCTCTATTTATTCTTCAACTCCAGTTTCGACTTACTAATCTTAGCAACCGAACAAGTATCGAATACCCAAGGGTTACTACGAGCACTAGTAAGGTACACATCAATAACATGTATATCAAATATACCTTTGTTCACTTTGTCATCCTTCTTATCCACCAAATATATGGGGCAGTTCCGCTTCTAGTGACCATTTCCTTTGAAGTAGAAGCACTCAGTTGCAGTCTTGGGTCCAGCTTTGAGCTTCTTCCTGGGAGTGACAACTTGCTTTCTATTCTACTTGAAGTTCCCTTTTCCATCCCTTTTCCCTTTTCTTGAAACTAGTGGTCTTGTCAATCATCAAATATAAACATCACATTATGCTACCACCGTACTAAGCAAAATAAGATGCATAAAAGTTAAACATCACATGCAATCAAAATATGTGACATGATAGGCCCATCATCATCTTAGGCTTATGATCTCCATCACCGAAGTATCGCCATGATCTCCATCTTCACCGGCTTGACACCTTGATCTCCATCATAGCATCGTTGTCGTCTCGCCAACTATTACTTCTACGACTATCGCTACCGCTTTGATAAAGTAAAACAATTACATGGTGATTGCATTTCATACAATAAAGTGACAACCACATGGCTCCTGCGAGTTGTCGATAACTCTATTAAAAAACGTGATCATCTCATACAACAATTTATATCTCATCATGTCTTGACCATATCACATCACAACAAGCCCTGCAAAAACAAGTTGGACGTCCTCTACTTTTTTGTTGCAAGTTTTAAGTGGCTGCTACGGGCTTCTAGCAAGAACCGTTCTTACCTACACATCGAAACAACAACAATTTTTCGTCAAGTGTGTTGTTTTAACCTTCAACAAGGACCGGCCGTAGTCAAACTCGATTCAACTAAAGTTGGAGAAACAGACACCTGCCAGCCACCTTTGTGCGAAGCACGTCAGTAGGACCAGTCTCATGAACGCGGTTATGTAATGTCGGTCCGGGCCGCTTCATCCAACAATACCGCCGAATCAAAGTAAGACGTTGGTGGTAAGCAGTATGACTATTATCGCCCACAACTCTTTGTGCTCTACTCATGCATATATCATCCACTATTGGGGAACGTAGTATTTCAAAAAAATCCTACGATCATGCAAGATCTATCTATGTGATGCATAGCAACGAGAGGGGAGAGTGTGTCCTTGTACCCTTGTAGTACAAAAGCGGAAGCGTTTAGTAATGCGGTTGATGTAGTCGAACGTCTTCGCGATCCAACCAATCCAAGTACCGAACGTACGACACCTCCGCGTTCAGCACACATTCAACTCGATGACGTCCCTCGTGTTCTTGATCCAGTGGAGGACGAGGGTGAGTTTCGTCAACACGACGGCATGGCGATGGTGATGATGATGTTATCGGTGCAGGGCTTCGCCTAAGCACTATGATGGTATTATCGAGGTGTGTAATTGTGGAGGGGGCACCACACACGGTTAAGAAAACTTGTCTATTCTAGGGTGCCCCCTTGACCCCCTATATAAATGAGGAGAGGGGAGGCCGACCGGCCCTTGGGGGCGCGCCAAGAGGAGGTGTCCTACTAGGACTTCCTAGTACTAGTAGGATTCCCTTACAAGGAAGAGAGGGGGAAGGAAGGAGAGGGAGAGGAAGTAGGAAAAGGCGGTGCCGCCACTTCCCCTAGTCCAATTCGGACTGCTAACGGGGGGGCAGCCAGACCCTTGCGGCCCTCCTCTCTCTCCACTAAGGCCCATGGTGTCCCATTGCTTCCCCGGGGGGTTCCGGTAACCCTTCCGGCACCCCGTTTTTAAACGGTACCATTCAGAACTCTTTCAGTGTCCGAATAACATGGTCCAATATATCAATCTTTATCTCTCGACCATTTCGAGACTCCTCGTCATGTCCGTGATTTCATTTGGGACTCTAAACAACCTTCGGTCAATAAAACACATAACTCATAATACATATCGTCATCGAACATTAAGCGTGCGGACCCTAGGGGTTCGAGAACTATATAGACATGATCGAGACACATCTCTGATCAATAACCAATTGTCGAACCTGGATGCTCATATTGGCTCCTACATATTCTACGAAGATCTTTATCGGTCAAACCGCATAACAACATACGTTGTTCCCTTTGTCATCGGTATGTTACTTGCCCGAGATTCGATCGTCAGTATCCGCATACCTAGCTAGTTCAATCTCATTACCGGAAAGTCTCTTTACTCGTTATGTAATGCTACATCCCGCAACTAACTCATTATTCACATTGCTTGCAAGGCCTATAGTGATGAGCATTATCGAGAGGTCCTAGAGATACCTCTCCGATACCGAGAGTGACAAATCCTAATCTCGATCTATGCCAACCCAACAAACACCTTCGGAGACACCTGTAGAGCACCTTTATAATCACCCAGTTACGGTGTGACGTTCGATAGCACACAAGGTGTTCCTCAGGTATTAGGGAGTTGCATAATATCATAGTCAGAGGAACATGTATAAGTCATGAAGAAAGCAATAGCAATAAAACTTAACAATCATTATGCTCAGCTAACGGATGGGTCTTGTCCACCACATCATTCTCTAATGATGTGAGCCCATTCATCAAATGACAACACATGTCTATGGTCAGGAAACATAACCATCTTTGATTAACGAGCTAGTCAAGTAGAGGCATACTAGGGACACTATGTTTTGTCTATGTATTCACACATGTACTATGTTTCCGGTTAATACAATTCTAGCATGAATAATAAACATTTATCATGACATAAGGAAATATAAATAACAACTTTATTATTGCCTCTAGGGAATATTTCGTTCAGTAAGCAGTATGACTATTATCGCCCACAAATCTTTGTGGTCTACTCATGCATATGTCATCTATGCATAGACCTGGCTAGGATGCCACTATTGGGGAACGTACTAATTCAAAAAAAATCCTACGATCACGCAAGATCTATCTAGGAGATGCATAGCAATGAGAGGGGAGAGTATGTCCATGTACCCTCATTGACCGAAAGCAGAAGCGTTATGTTAACGCGGTTAATGTAGTCGAACGTCTTCGCGATCCAACCGATCCAAGTACCGAACGTACGACACCTCCGTGTTCAGAACACGTTCAGCTCGATGACATCCCTCGTGCTCTTGATCCATTTGAGGACGAGGGAGAGTTCCGGCAGCACGACGGCATGGCGACGGTGATGATCAAGTTACCGGCGCATAGATTCTCCTACGCACTACGGCGATATGACCGAGGTGTGTAACTATGGAGGGGGGCACCACACACGGCTAAGAGAAAACTTGATCTGCTTTGGGGTGCCCCCCTACCCCCGTATATAAAGGAGAGGAGGAGGAGGCCGGCGGCCTAGAGGGGGCGTGCCAAGGGGGAGTCCAACTAGGATTCCTAATCCTAGTTGGAGTCCACTTCCTTTTCCAAGAGGGGCGAAGAGGGGAAGAGGTGGAGGAGAAGGAGGAAAGGGGGGCCGCCCCCCCCACCCCTAGTCCAATTCGGTTTGGGCTGGGGGGTGCGCCTCCACATGGAACCCGCCTCCTCTCTTCCACTAAAGCCCATCAGGTCCCGTTAACCCCCCGGGGGGGTCGGTAACCTCCTGGTACTCCAAAACCATTCTGGTGTCCGAATATAACCTTCCAATATATTAATCTTTATGTATCCACCATTTCGAGACTCCTCGTCATGTCCGTGATCTCATCCGGAACTCCGAACGAACTTAGATCGTCAAAACACATAACTCATAATACAAATCGTCATTGACCGTTAAGCGTGCGGACCCTACGGGTTTGAGAACTATGTAGACATGACCGAGACATATCTCTGATCAATAACCAATAGGGGAACCTGGATGCTCATATTGGCTCCTACATATTCTACGAAGATCTTTATCGGTCAAACCGCATTACAACATACGTTGTTCCCTTTGTCACCGGTATGTTACTTGCCCGAGATCCGATTGTCGGTATCCTCATACCTAGTTCAATCTCGTTACCGGCAAGTCTCTTTACTCATTCCATCATGCTGCATCCTGCAACTAAGTCATTAGTCACATTGATTGCAAGGCTTATAGTGATGAGCATTGTCGAGAGGGCCTAGAGATACCTCTCCAATACACGGAATGACAAATCCTAATCTCGATCTATGCCAACCCAACAAACACCTTTGGAGACACCTATAGAGAATCTTTATAATCACTCAGTTACGTTGTGACATTTGATAGCACACAAGGTGTTCCTTCGGTATTCGGGAGTTGCATAATCTCATAGTCAGAGGAACATGTATAAGTCATGAAGAAAGCAATAGCAATAAAACTTAATGATCTTTATGCTAAGCTAATGGATGGGTATTGTCCATCACATCATTCTCTAATGATGTGATCACGTTCATCACATGACAACACATGTCTATGGTTAGGAAACATAACCATCTTTAATTAATGAGCTAGTCCAGTAGAGGCATACTAGGGACTATATGTTTTGTCTATGTATTCACACATGTACTAAGTTTCTGGTTAATACAATTCTAGCATGAATAATAAGCATTTATCATGATATAAGGAAATATAAATAACTACTTTATTATTGCATCTAAGGCATATTTCCTACATCAACCCCTTCACGGTTAGTTGCAAAAGTGAGATCTAATCGAGATAGATAAACGGTAAAGTAAATATTTTTGGTATTTTTGGTTTAAAGATTGGAAAGTAAAAGATTGCAAAATAGTAGATTGGAGACTAAAATGATGGAAAATAGAACTTGTATGATGGAAAAGAGACTAGGGGGCATAGGTTTCACTAGTGGCTTGTCTCAAGATAGCAAATAATACGGTGGGTGAACAAATTACTACCGAGCAATTGATAGAAGAGTGCATAATTATGATGATATCTAATGCAATGATCATGAGCATACACATCATGTCCGTGTTAAGTAGACCGAAACGATTCTCCATCTACTACTATTACTCCACACATCGACCGCTATCCAGCATGCATCTAGAGTATTAAGTTCATAAAGAACAGAGTAACGCATTAAGCAAGATGACATGATGTAGAGGAATTAACTCAAGCAATATCATGAAAGACCCATCTTTTTATCCTCGATGGCAACAATACAATACGTGCCTTGCTGCCCCTACTGTCACTAGGAAAGGACACAGCAAGATTGAACCCAAAGCTAAGCATGTCTCCCATTGAAAGAAAAACCAATCTAGTAGGCCAAACTAAACCGATAATTCGAAGAGACTTGCAAAGATATCAAATCATGCATAAAATAATTCAGAGAAGATTCAAATAATATTCATACATAATCTGATCACAAATCCACAATTCATCGAATCTCGGAAAACACACCGCAAAAGAGTATTATATCGAATAGATCGCCAAGAACATCGAGGAGAACATGGTATTGAGAATCAAAGAGAGAGAAGAAGCCATCTAGCTATTATCAATGGACCCATAGGTCTGTGGTAAACTACTCACGATTCATCGAAAGGGCAATGGTGTTGATGTAGAAGCCCTCCGTGATTGAATCTCCCTCCAGCAGGATGCCGGAAAAGGTCCCTAGATGGGATCTCACGGGTATAGAAGGTTGCGGTGGTGGAAAAGTTTTCTGTGGCTCCCCCTGATGGTTTTGGGGTATAAGAGTATATGTGGGTGAAAGAATTAGGTTAGGAGACCCACGAGGGGCCCACAAGGCAGGGGGCGCGCCCTACCCCCTAGGCGCGCCCTCCACCCTTGTGGCCACCTTGAGGCTCCTCCGACTTCATCTCCAAGTCTCCTGGTTTGCTTCTAGTCCAAGAAAGATCATCGCGAAAGTCTTATTCCGTTTGTACTCCGTTTGGTATTCCTTTTCTGCGAAACTCTAAAATAGGAAAAAAAATAGAAACTGGCACTGGGCTCTAGGTTAATAGGTTTGTCCCAAAAATAATATAAAATAGCATATTAATGCATATAAAACATCCAAAACAGACAATATAATAGCATGGAACAATAAAAAATAATAGATACGTTGGAGACGTATCATACACATCAATAACATGTATATCAAATATACCTTTATTCACTTTGCCATCCTTCTTATCCGCCAAATACTTGGGACAGTTCCGCTTCGAGTGACCAGTCCCTTTGTAGTAGAAGCACTCAGTTTCAGGCTTAGGTCCAACTTTGGGCTTCTTCCCGGGAGTGGCAACTTGCTTGCCATTCTTCTAGAAGTTCCCCTTCTTCCCCTTGCCCTTTTTCTAGAAACTAGTGGTCTTGTTAACTATCAACACTTGATGTCACTTCTTGATTTCTACCTCCGCAGCTTTGAGCATTGCAAAGAGCTCGGGAATAGTCTTCTCCATCCCTTGCATATTATAGTTCATCATGAAGCCTTTATGGCTTGGTGGCAGTGATTGGAGAACTCTGTCAATAACACTACCATCTGGAAGATTAACTCCTAGCTGAGTCAAGTGATTATGATATCCATACATTCTGAGTATGTGTTCACTAACAGAACGGTTTTCCTCCATCTTGCAGCTATAGAACTTGTTGGAGACTTCATATATCTCAACGCAGGCATTTGCTTGAAATATTAACTTCAACTCTTGGAACATCTCATATGCTCCAAGACGTTCCAAACATCTTTGAAGTCCCGATTCTAAGCCGTAAAGCATGGCACACTGAACTATCGAGTAGTCATTACCATGCGACTGCCAGGCGTTCACAACGTCTGTAGTTGCTAGAGGGGTGGTACACCTAGCGGTGCATCTAGGACATAATTCTTTTGTGCAGCAATGAGGATAATCTTCAAGTTACGGACCTAGTATGTGTAGTTGCTACCATCATCTTTCAACTTAGCTTTCTCTAGGAACGCATTAAAATTCAAGGGAATGGTAGCACAGGCAACTTAGCTTTCTCTAGGAAATATGCCCTAGAGGCTATAATAAAGTTGTTATTTATATTTCCTTATGTCATGATAAATGTTTATTATTCATGCTAGAATTGTATTAACCAGAAACTTAGTACATGTATGAATATATAGACAAACAAAGTGTCACTAGTATGCCTCTACTTGACTAGCACGTTGAATCAAAGATGTTTGTGTTTCCTAACCACATACATGAGTTGTCATTTGATTAACGGGATCACATCATTAGAGAATGATGTGATTGACTTGACCCGTTCCGTTAGCTTAGCACTTGATCGTTTAGTTTGTTGCTATTGCTTTCTTCATGACTTATACATGTTCCTATGACTATAAGATTATGTAACTCCCGAATACCGAAGGAACACTTTGTGTGCTATCAAATGTCACAACGTAACTGGGTAATTATAAAGGTGCTCTATAGGTGTCTCCGATGGTACTTGTTGAGTTGGCATAGATCGAGATTAGGATTTGTCACTCCGATTGTAGGAGAGGTGTCTCTGGGCCCTCTCGGTAATATACATCACTATAAGCCTTGCAAGCAATGTAACTAATGAATTAGTTGCGGGATGATACATTAAAGAACGAGTAAAGAGACTTGCCGGTGAGCTTGAACTAGGTATTGTATACCAGCGATCGAATCTCGGGCAAGTAACATACCGATGACAAAGGGAGCAACATATGTTGTTATGCGGTTTAACCGATAAAGATCTTTGTAGAATATGTAGGAGCCAATATGAGCATCCAGGTTCTCCTATTGGTTATTGACCGGAGACGTGTCTTGGTCATGTCTACATAGTTCTCGAACCCGTAGGGTCCGCACGCTTAACGTTCGGTGACGATTTATATTATGAGTTGTGTGTTTTGATGTACCGAAGGTAAATTGGAGTCCCGGATGAGATCGGGGACATGACAAGGAGTCTCGAAATGGTCGAGACATAAAGATCGATATATTTGACGACTATATTCGGACATCGGAAAGGTTCCGAGTGATTCGGGTATTTATCGGAGTACCGGAGAGTTATGGGAATTCGCCGGGGAGTGTATGGGCCTTATTGGGCCTTAGTGGAATAGAGGAGGAGGAAGCCTAGGACGCCCCCCCCCAAGCCCAATCCGAATTGGATGAGGGGGCTGGCCCCACTTTCCTTCTTCTCTCCCTCCTCTTTCCTACATCTCCTACTCCAACTTGGAAGGGGGGAATCCTACTCCCGGTGGGAGTAGGACTCCCCTATGGCACGCCCAAGAGAGGTCCGGCCCTCCCCCTCCTCTACTCCTTTATATACGAGGGGGCACCCCATGGACACACAAGTTGATCAGTTGATCTTTTAGCCGTGTGCGGTGCCCCCCTCCACCATAATTCACCTCGATCATATCGTAGCGGTGCTTAGGCAAAGCCCTGCGTCAGTAGCATCATCATAACCGTCATCATGCCATCGTGCTAACGAAATTCTCCTTCGATCCTCTACTGGATCGGAGTTCGTGGGTCGTCATCGAGCTGAACGTGTGCAGAACTCAGAGGTGCGTACGTTCGGTACTTAGATCGGCCAGATCGTGAAGACGTACGACTACATAAACCGCGTTGTCATAACGCTTCCGCTTAGCGATCTTCAAGGGTATGAAGATACACTCCCCCTCTCGTTGCTATGCATCACCATGATCTTGCGTGTGCGTAGGATTTTTTTTGAAATTAGTACGTTCCCCAACAGTGGCATCAGAGCCAGGTTTATGCGTAGATGTTATATGCACGAGTAGAACACAAGTGAGTTGTGGGTGATACAAGTCATACGGCTTACCAGCATGTCATACTTTGGTTCGGTGGTATTGTTGGATGAAGCGGCCGGACCGACATTACACGTACGCTTATGCGAGACTGGTTCTACCGACGTGCTTTGCACCAAGTGGCTGGAGGGTGTCAGTTTCTCCAACTTTAGTTGAACCGAGTGTGACTACGCCCGGTCCTTGTTGAAGGTTAAAACAACACTAACTTGACGAAATATCATTGTGGTTTTGATGCGTAGGTAAGAATGGTTCTTGCTCAGCCCGTAGCAGCCATGTAAAACATGCAACAACAAAATAGAGGGCGTCTATGTTGTGATGTGATATGGTCAATACTTGATGAGATATAAATTGTTGTATGAAATGATCATGTTTTGTTCAAGTTATTGGCAACTGGCAGGAGCCTTATGGTTGTCTCTTTATTGCATAAGATGCAAGCGCCATATGATTGCTTTACTTTATCGCTATGCGATAGCAATAGTTGCAAAAGCAATAGTTGGCGAGACGACCATGTGACGACACATTGATAAAAATCAAGATGATGGAGATCATGGTGTCATGCCGGTGACAATGGAGATCATAACCATACTTTGCAGATGGAGATCAAAGGCACAAGATGATGATGGCCATATCATATCACTTATATTGATTGCATGTGATGTTTATCTTTTATGCATCTTATTTTGCTTAGATCGACGGTAGCATTATAAGACAATCTCTCACTAAATTTCAAGGTATAAGTGTTCTTCCTGAGTATGCACCGTTGCGAAAGTTTTTCGTGCCGAGACACCACGTGATGATCGGGTGTGATAAGCTCTACGCTCAAATACAATGGGTGTAAGATAGTTTTACACACGCAGAATACTCAGGTTAAACTTGACGAGCCTAGCATATGAAAATATGGCCTCGGAACATTGGAGACCGAAAGGTCGAGCGTGAATCATATAGTAGATATGATCAACATAGTAACGTTCACCATTGAAAACTACTCCATCTCACGTGATGATCGGACATGGTTTAGTTGATTTGGATCACATGATCACTTAGATGATTATAGGGATGTCTATCTAAGTGGGAGTTCTTAAGTAATATGATTAATTGAACTTTAATTTATCATGAACTTAGTCCTGCTAGTATTTTGCAAATTACGTTGTAGATCAATAGCTTGCGTTATAGCTTTCCTCTGTTTCTTATATGTTCCTAGAGAAAACTAAGTTGAAAGATGATAGTAGAATGATGCGTACTGGGTCCGTGATCTGAGGTTTACCCTCATTGTTGCACAGAAGAATGATGTCTGTGATGCACCGCTAGGTGACACACCTATTGCAAGAGCAGATGCAGACGTTATGATCGTTTGGCTAGCTCAATATGATGACTACTTGATAGTTTAGTGCACCATGCTTAATAGCTTAGAATCGGGACTTCAAAGACGTTTTGAACATCATGGACCATATGAGATGTTCCAGGAGTTGAAGTTAATATTTCAAGCAAATACCCGAGTTGTGAGATATTAAGTCTCCAACAAGTTCTATAGCTAAAAGATGGAGGAGAATAGTTCAAGCAGTGAGCATGTGTTCAGATTGTCCATGTACTACAATCGCTTGAATCAAGTGGGAGTTAATCTTCCAGATAAGATAGTGATTGACAAAGTTCTCTAGTCACCATCACCAAGTTACTGGAACTTCGTGATGAACTATAGTATGCAAGGGATGACAAAATCGATTCCCGAGCTCTTCGTGATGCTGAAATCGACGAAGGTAGAAATCAAGAAAAGAGCATCAAGTGTTGATGATTGCTAAGACCACTAGTTTCAAGAAAAAGGGAAAGGAAAAGAAAAGGAACTTCAAGTAGAATGGCAAGCAAGTTGTCACTCCCGTGAAGAAGCCCAAAGCTGGACCAAAGCCTGAAACTGAGTGCTTCTACTGCAAAGGAAATGGTCACTAGAAGCGGAAATGCCCTGAATATTTGGTGGATAAGAAGGATGGCAAAGTGAACAAGGGTATATTTGATATACAGGTTATTGATGTGTACCTTACTAGTGTTTATAGTAGCCCCTGGGTATTTGATACTTGTTCGGTTGCTAATATTAGTAACTCGAAACAGGTGTTACAGAATAAACAGAGATTAGTTGAGGGTGTAGTGACGATGTGTGTTGGAAGTGGTTCCAGGATTGATATGATCATCATCGCACACTCCCTATACTTTCGGGATTAGTGTTGAAACCTAAATAAATGTTACTTGGCGTTGCGTTGAGCATGAATATGATTTAATCATGTTTATTGCAATACGGTTATTCATTTAAAGTCAGAGAATAATTGTTGTTCTATTTATATGAATAAAACCTTCGATGGTAATACACCCAATGAAAATGGTTTGTTGGATCTCGATCGTGGTATTACACATATTCATAATATTGATGCCAAAAGATGCAAAGTTGATAATGATAGTGCAACCTAGCTGGGGCACTGCCGTTTGGGTCATATCGGTGTAAAGCGCATGAAGAAACTCCATAAAGATGGACTTTTGGAATCACTTGATTGTGAATCATTTGATGCTTGCGAACCGTGCCTTATTGGCAAGATGACTAAAACTACGTTCTCCGGAACAATGGAACGAGCTAGTGACTTATTGGAAATAATACATACCGATGTATGCAGTCCAATGAGTGTTGATGCTCGTGGCGGGTATCGTTATTTTCTGACCTTCAAAGATGATTTGAGCAGATATGGGTATATGTACTTAATGAAACTCAAGTCTGAAACATTTCAAAAAGTTCAAAGTATTTCAGAATGAAGTGGAGAATCATCGTAACAAGAAAATAAAGTTTCTATGATCTGATTGTGGAGGAGAATATTTGAGTTACGAGTTTGACCTTCATTTAAAACAATGTGAAATAGTTTCACAGCTCACGCCACATGGAACACCACAGCGTAATGGTGTGTTCGAACGTCATAACCGCACTTTATTGGATATGGTGTGATCTATGTTGTCTCTTACCAGGTTACCACTATCGTTTTGGGGTTATGCATTAGAGACAGCTGCATTCACTTTAAATAGGGCACCATCAAAATCCGTTGAGACGACGCCTTATGAAGTGTGGTTTGGCAAGAAACCAAAGTTGTCGGTTCTTAAAAGTTTGGGGTTGCGATGCTTATGTGAAAAAGCTTCAATCTAATAAGCTCGAACCCAAATCGGAGAAATGCGTCTTCGTAGGATACCCAAAGGAAACTGTTGGGTACACCTTCTATCACAAGATCTGAAGGCAAGATCGTTGCTAGGAATGGATCCTTTCTAGAGAAGGAGTTTGTCTCGAAAGAAGTGAGTGGGAGGAAAGTAGTTCATCACAGAAATCGGTTCCAGCGATTCCTACACCAATTAGTGAGGAAGCTAATGATGATTATCATTAAACTTCAGATGAAGTTACTACCGAACCTCGTAGGCCAACCAGAGTATGATCCACACAAGTGTGTTACGGTAATCCTATTCTGGAAGTCATGTTACTAGACAATGATGAACCTACGAACTATGAGGAAGCGATGATGAGCCCAGATTCCGCGAAATGGCTTGAGGCCATGAAATCTGAGATAGGATTCATGTATGAGAACTAAGTGTGGACTTTGGTTGAATTTCCTGATGATCGGCAAGCCATAGAAAATAAATGGATCTTCAAGAGGAAGACGGACGCTGATGGTAGTGTTACTATCTACAAAGCTAGACTTGTCGAAAAAGGTTTTTGACAAAGTTCAAGGTGTTGACTACGATGAGATTTTCTCACTCGTAGTGATGCTTAAGTTTGTCCGAATCATGTCAGCAAATTGCCACATTTTATGAAATATGGCAAATGGATGTCAAAACTACATTCTTTAATGGATTTCTTAAAGGAGAGTTGTATATGATGCAACCAGAAGGTTTTGTTGATCCTAAAGGTGCTAACAAAGTGTGCAAGCTCCAGCAATCCATCTGTAGACTGGTGCAACCATCTCGAAGTTGGAATATACGCTTTGATAAGTTGATCAAAGCATAAAGTTTTATATGGACTTGTGGTGAAGCCTGTATTACAAGAAAGTGAGTGGGAGCACTACAGCCTTTCTGATAAGTATATGTTAGTGACATATTGTTGATCAGAAATGATGTAGAATTTTCTGGAAAGCATAAAGGAGTTTTTGGAAGGAGTTCTTCAAAGAAAGACCTCAGTAAAGCTACTTACATATTGAGCATCAAGATCTATTGAGATAGATCAAGACGCTTGATAAGATTTTCAATGAGTATATACCTTGACAAAATTTTGAATTAGTTCAAAATGTAACAGACAAAGAAAGAGTTCTTGCCTGTGTTGCAAAGGTGTGAAGTTGAGTAAGACTCAAAACCCAACCATGGCAGAAAATAGAAAGAGAATGAAAAGTCACTCCCTATGTCTCAGTCATAGGTTCTATAAAGTATGTTGTGATGTGTACCAATCCTATTGTGTACCTTGCCATAAGTTTGGCAAAGGGGTACAATAGCGATCTAAGAGTAGATCAATGGACAGCGGTCAAAATTATCCTTAGTGAGGACTAAATAAATGTTTCTCGGTGATGGGGGTGATAAACGAGTTCATCGTAAAGAGTTACGTCGATGCAAGTTTTTACACCGATCCAGATGACTCTAAGTCTCAATCTGGATACATATTGAAAGTGGGAGCAATTAGCTAGAGTAGCTTCGTGCAGAGCATTGTTGACATAGAAATTTGCAAAATAGATACGGCTCTGAATGTGATAGACCCGTTGACTAAACTTCTCTCACAAGCAAAACATGGTAACTCTTTTGGGTGTTAATCACATAGCGATGTGAACTAGATTATTGACTCTAGTAAACCCCTTGGGTGTTAGTCACATGGAGATGTGAACTAATCACATCAAGATGTGAACTATTGATGTTAAATCACATGACAATGTGAACTAGATTATTGACTCTAGTGGAAGTGGGAGACAGAAGGAAATATGCCCTAGAGGCAATAATAAAGTGGTTATTTATATTTCCATATATCATGATAAATGTCTATTATTCATGCTAGAATTGTAGTAACCGGAAACATTGTACATGTGTGAATACATAGACAAACAAAGTGTCACTAGTATGCCTCTACTTGACTAGCTCGGTGAATCAAAGATGGTTGTGTTTCCTAACCATAGACATGATTTGTCATTTGATTAACGGGATCACATCATTAGAGAATGATGTGATTGACATGACCCATTCCGTTAGCTTAGCAATTGATCGCTTAGTTTGTTGCTATTGCTTTCTTCATGACTTATACATGTTCCTATGACTATGAGATTATGCAACTCCCGAATACCGGAGGAACACTTTGTGTGCTACCCAAAGTCACAACGTAACTGGGTGATTATAAAGGTGCTCTAGAGGTGTCTCCGATGGTACTTGTTGAGTTGGCATAGATCGAGATTAGGATTTGTCACTCCGATTGTAGGAGAGGTATCTCTGGGCCCTCTCGGTAATACACATCACTATAAGTCTTGCAAGCAATGCAACTAATCAGTTAGTTGCGGGATGATGCATTACAATAACGAGTAAAGACACTTGTTGTTAACGAGATTGAACTAGGTATTTGATACCGACGATCGAATCTCGGGCAAGTAACAAACCGATGACAAAGGGAGCAACGTATATTGTTATGCGGTTTGACCAATAAAGATCTTCGTAGAATATGTAGGAGCCAATATTAGCATCCAGGTTCCGCTATTGGTAATTGACCGGAGATGTGTCTCGGTCATGTCTGCATAGTTCTCGAACCCGTAGGGTCCGCACGCTTAACGTTCGGTGACGATTTATATTATGAGTTATGTGTTTTGATGTGCCGAAGGTAGTTCGGAGTCCTAGAGGAGATCGGGGGCATGACGAGGAGTCTCGAAATGGTCGAGACATAAAGATCGATATATTGGACGACTATATTTCAACATCGGAAAGGTTCCGAGTGATTCGGGTATTTATCAGAGTACCACAGAGTTACAGGAATTCGTCGGGGAGTGTATGGGCCTTATTGGGCCTTAGTGGAATAGAGGAGGAGGAAGCCTAGGAGGGCCCCCCTCCCCCCAAGCCCAATCTGAATTGGGTGAGGGGGCTGGCCCCCCTTTCCTTCTTCTCTCCCTCCTCTTTCCTACCTCTCCTACTCGAACTTGGAAGGGGGGGAATCCTACTCCCGGTGGGAGTAGGACTCCCCTATGGCGCGCCCAAGAGAGGGACGGCCCTCCCCCTCCTCTACTCCTTTATATACGGGGGAGGGAAGCACCCCATGGACACACAAGTTGATCAGTTGATCTTTTAGCCGTGTGCGGTGCCCCCCTCCCCCACCATAATCCACCTCGATCATATCGTAGCGGTGCTTAGGTGAAGCCCTGCGTCGGTAGCATCATCATCACCGTCATCACGCCATCGTGCTGACGAAACTCTCCTTCGACACTCTGCTGGATCGGAGTTCGTGGGACGACATCGAGCTGAACGTGTGCAGAACTCGGAGGTGCCGTACGTTCGGTACTTGGATCGGTCGGATCGTGAAGACGTACGACTACATCAACTGCATTGTCATAATTCTTCCGTTTAGCGATCTTCAAGGGTATGAAGATACACTCCCCCTCTCGTTGCTATGCATCACCATGATCTTGCGTGTGCGTAGGAAATTTTTTGAAATTACTACGTTCCCCAACAAAATTGACACCCCATCTCCTAGTATTTTCATTGCTCCCTTTAAAATTACCCCTCCTTTGACAATTCTTCTCTAAGTGTATGAGATACCCTCTTTTGGTTGTGCTTGTAACAAATTCCCATCAAGGTAGTGCTTTGTTGCAACAAGCTTGCGCATAACGAGGAGGGGTTCGTTAGTAGCCGCCATCCCTACATAGTGAGCACGGGCATGTTAAACGAATAAAGAATCCTTACAACCAATGCATCCCTCCTCCATTGCTAGAGTACGCTTCTCCCAACTTCCAATGCAGTTTATTTTTCATTTTCTTGTTGCGTCCAAAAGTATCTCCCAATCACATGGTAATCTCTCACAAAGGCCTTTTCTTAGGTCAAAACAATACACTGTAAAGATGGAAATAGCTTGAGCACATGCCTTTATCAAACTTTACTTTCCAACATTCGTCAATGAGTTGTACATCCAACCTTGGGATGTGCTCCCAAACGAGATCCTTAAGATATGCAAAGACATTGGCTCATGACTGACCAATGTACACTAGAAGCCTAAGATATTACTCATTCCTTGCCTCACTCCATCACCCAAGTTGCCGCATCATATGAGTTTTGTCATATTGCATGGCATTCTTACTAAACATAATGGATGATTTATCAACATTTATAGTATGTCCTGAGTAAACCTCTTAATGAGAAAGGATATCTTGTAAATGATGCAAACTTTATTCATTCACCTTTATAAGAATTAGCGAGTCATATGCAAACAATAGATGATTAATATTTGGGGCATCACGACACACTTTAACTCCTTCTAGCTGTCCATTACTTTCAACCGTGTTCAACAAACTAGAGAACCTCTTTCGCACAAATTAAGAACATGTAAGGGGAGATGGCCCCCGTCTGAGACCTCTACCTAGGATCACTTCCTCCAAATGATGTTTGATGTGACACACTTCATAGTGGTCGTCACCCACCCATCCTCTAAGCCCATCTTCTTCATCACACTCCAAAAAATGCCACTCCACTTTGTCATATGCTTTACTAATGTCTAACTTCATAGCAGCATAATGGAACTGGATCTTTTATTCTGCATATAATGAGTAACCTCATAAGCAAGCAAAAATGGTGTCTTTAATCAGTTGCCCGGTACCAAAGCAAAATGATTTGGGGCAATAATCTCTGGAATGATGGATTTTATAAGAATTTGCAAGCACTTTGGAGGCCAGCTTATAGACAACATTGCACATACTACTAGATGAGCATTTAACAAAAAAACCATTTTTCGACTAACCTGGTCAGAAAATTACCACTCTAGGAAATTTGACCAAAAACTACCACTTTATGACTACTAGTATAATGCCCGTGCGTTGCCACGGGCTACAATGCATATTATATGAATCCGAAGTCGAAGCTCATTTCTCTCCCTCATAAGTATGGACATGTTTGGATATCAAACGAAGAACCAACGTGCTCTCCAAAATTCAATGTATGAACAGTACGAGCTCTTTACCATATATATATATCCTCCCAATGTGCAAGGATGAATCGCAATCCCACAAAATAGACAAATGGCTCGTTAGAATTGATACATATCATGCCAGTTCAATTACTAAAGTTCATCTCCAATTTTGGAAGCAAATGGCCAGAAGAAAAATAATGCAATTTTGTCCACTTTTGATTGTTCCCTCTAAACAAAAATGCTAGTGATCTTTCTCTGAGTGTAGTATCCCAATAATGAAATATAAGAGCGTTTATATCATTGAAGTAATGATCTAAATGCTCTTATATTTCTTTACATAGGGATTACTATTTTATTTTCTATGCATTGAATCAACATAAATAAAATTCAACCATTTTATGAATCTGTACATACACACAACCATCAATTGAATCAACATAAAAACTCCAACAACTATACTATCTCCACCTCCACAATCTAAGATTTTTTGCAAGAAATTGTTCAATAAAACAAACATAGCAAATCCACACATGAGAAAATTAACAAAACTTCCGGCTTAGGTAAACCGAGTAAGTTAAATATAAAAATGGAGTACATATAGCACGAATGATTTAATTACTACATTGATAAATTAGGACACGTTTGAACTTACAAGTAGAGATTTAAAACACATTACTATAGAATTCACTTGCAAACTTTCACCTTTCATGTTACGAGACCAAAGAAGGATCCCATTTAAATAGACCTTCTGCCCCCGCAAGCACTTGCAGTAATGTCGGCTACTGGTTAGAGTTAAAATAGCTTTTCATTAACAATAATTCTTTGTTCCATGATACCCTAAGCCTGCTGCAATTCCTTTCCACAACTGAATTTAAGCATACCATTGAACAACACAGTTAGTTCAAATAGAGATAGGTTGTGCAAGTGAAGAATGCAACAAATCACTCGTCAATCTAAGGTTCAAATAGAGACAGTTCAGATGCAACCAAATGCCCCAAAATCTTCAATGTACACAAGAATGCCGATAAAAGCCAGTTCATCTTGTTGTTCCCTTCATGCTTCGACAGTTCCTATGATTCATGTCCATCAGTCTGTAGGGCATTCCCACATGCACCAGTGATGTCAAGCACCAATCAAGAAATGAACAAGCTAACAAAAACTATAATAAGTGGAGGCCGTCAAAGTTAAGTTGAAAGAAAGGTCCAATAGTTAAGCGTTATTTTCATATTACAAGTTTGGCAATGTCAATTTCAATATCTACATCAAACAAAGCCTTTTAAGAAAAAAAAAATCATATTAACGGATTTAAGATGGAGAGAGGATTCTAGATAATTGGTCTCACTGAAAATAGAGGTGCGGGGTTGTGCTTTACACTGACGCGATAGTAAAACAAAGACCGCCAGACAATTTTAATGCCGGGCATGGACTAATACATCGCTGGTATTGTAGCCCTCCACTCTATGTGTGATTTCAGATTTATATTTGTTTGATAGAAGAAAGATGACAGATAATACAACCATCAGGTTGGGCACTGTTTATGCATTGGAAGGTAACCAAGGCAAATAAAATATTCATTAAGGACATGTAAACAAAAAATAAAAATGAACTCCGGCCGTTATCACCCAACTAAAACCATTGGATAATGTACAACTCTATATTTTCAACATACCTTGAGTAACAGTAGAGAGAAGATGGCCGCATGTCAATTCTGAATGGGAACATCTTAAGAATCGCATGCCCTATAGAAAGATTAGCAAGATGGGAAGTTTATTGCTAAAATGGATTGAAGAATATTTTTTACAGTCATACAACTCTAGGATTCGATTCGGATGAAGTAGAAATATAGATAAATATAAATTTTTTTTGAGAACACAAATATAAATAAACATAATCAGTATGAAGGAAACACTGTTATCATTTTTTCACCGACCAATGTACTCATTGAATTTGAGCGACCTGTGAACAGTGCCCAAATCATGATGGTTGTGCAAAATTTCTAGTAACATTACTTCTAACAGTACATGAATTAGTAACATATAAATATTTTTTTTCAGTGAGCTTCGAATCGGCAAACCAAGAGAATGTACATGTTTCTCTTCTTTAGCTTTTTGGCCCAGCGTTGTCACAAATTTTTGCGATATTCTCTTTTGAGATCCTCGATTACTACCTTCATGTAAAGCATAACCATCTACATTAGATCTTGACTGTTGAATTTCTAGGTAGTAGGTATCGGTTCACATAAGTAGGCAAACACAAATCTCTAAAAGTAACATATCCTTTCTTAGTAGCACTGGAATTCTATCATTTATGTATTAAATTCTCAAGGAAATATTTTATCCTAAAGCCTAAATCGTGATGAATTTCAGACTGCAAGTACACAGTTGTAGACACAAAGGACATATGCAGTTGACCATGAGGCTCTTGAAGGCAATTCATCGAATAACAATACTCACAGTTTGGAGAAATGGAGTGAGGTCTTTTGGCTGGTACAGCTGCACTTGATGTCCCCATCGTCACATCCTTACGCCAGTGTGTGGGTCGCTCCTGATGTCCCATGCCCAGGCCTTCTCAACCAAACAATGTTTGCCGTACCTGATGACCTTTGTTGTATTTATCAACGATCGCTTGCCACAATCAACGAAGCCTGATGATCACCTCGCTCGATGAAAATTTTGTAACCCATGCGTTGGACAATAGCCATGGAAGCAAAGTGACGAGGAGTACCCAACAGTAAGAGAGAAGCACATGATATGTGTGTGCTTATAAGGTGAAAATATGCGTCTATGTTTTATGTTCTTAGCTTTGTGTGAAGGACAGTCAATTTCAGGATGACAACATCCATTTTAAAGCAAATGTTAGTTGGTAGAAATAAACATGCAACGACACTTAACTGCTTTACCATTTGTACTTCACAAAAAGTGTTAAGCATAGACTGACAAAGAAAATACCTAGTCTGCAGGATTACAAAAGTTGTAAGTACTTATCGGTAATGATCTAAAAATTTATCCACCAAAGTCAGTGCCAATTCTTCTAGTGATAACAGAACATTGTGACAAGGTAAACCGAGACATTTGCAATATGAATTTCGGTTTCCTCAGTGTACTGGATTGAGCTATAAACAATCATGCAATTATCCTCCTCATGTATGGCTAGAGCAGTTTGTGTTTCCGTGTAGAAGTACTAATGTGCAACTATGCACTCTACCAAGCTCCCCCATGGCGCTTCGTGCCCACTGTTTTCACCGACAAGCCAAAGGTTAAAGTAGTATTAGTACAGAAATAGATCACATTAACTTTTTTGTCATAAGATCACATCAAAATATTGTTGAAGATGGAAGAGCCAATACATTTGGACAGAACAAAAGCGTAATAGAACATTGGATACAAACGCTACATTTGATAGAAATACTTAGTAAAACATATAGTAAACCCTTCAACTCAGTGTTCTTCGGATCAAAGTAAAACATACAGTAAAATATACAACAAAAGTGTAATGTATAAGCAGTCCGTACCAAAGAAGGTCGCCTCGTCAACTCGGTGTTCTTTGGAGCAGCACTAGTTTGGAGTAAACCCTTCAACTAGTTAAAACCACCATAAAAGGCAGCACAATTTACTCTTCAGGTCAGCTCTGCCTATTTCCTCCCTGTGGAATGTGATGTGTGATTTTATTTGTTTGACGCGCCTACATATCCATTGTTCTACAGCCAAAGGCAAGCAGGCAGCACATCTCTGAGGTTGCTCAATTATTTTTCTTCCGTCAAGAAAATAAATCTGCAGCATTTTTGCAAGGAGCACAAATCTTCAACGAGCATGCATCATCATTAGTTACCTACATCTCTGCCCCTGTTGGCGGAACAACCATTGTAGTTGGAGGAGAGTGACCCGGTGCTCCACATTCATAATCTTTAGAGACTCAAGCCTCATTTATGGCCCTCATGAGCCTTCTCCCTGCCTTATTCCTCCGTCCGTGAGATGGATGTACGCAGGCAGAAGAAGCACTAAACTTACAGATAGGGTGAGCCAAGTGGCTTGAGGCAGATATCGGTGGCGGGATGAGAGGACGGACATGAAGACACATAGGTGCGGTCCTCGTTGCTGGAGCAAGGGCCGGAGCACACAGAATCGACCGTGCTCAATGAGCCTGCAGGACCATTCCTCCCTACATCTCAGACTCCCCATTGGCAGAACAACCATTGCAGTTGGAAGAGAGCGACTCGGTGCTCCACTTCCGTAATCTTTAGAGACTCGAGCCTCTTGATGGGCCTTGTGAGCCTCCACTCCGCCTTGTTTCTGATCATGAACCATCCGATACCTCCTTGTCAACAAGAAAGTGCTCGCAGAATTAATATAAATTATCCTCCATTTTGCACGTTTTTATACAATCAACAACACTGGTAGTCTACATCCTCACAACCTAAAGCAGAAACTACAAAATCAGTTATTAAGTCACCACTGAAATTGGTCCCAAATACAAAAGAGTATTATTTCCAATGAGAATTGGTGTAGTAAGTGGGCATCTTGCCACAACATACAAGCCACAGGAGTATAATTGGATATCACAAATGTCAAAGCTAGAACTGAACATTGTCTCCCATTTTCAAAGCAGTAACTTGACACGTTCTCTGTTTTTTAAAGAATCCATGCAAAGCATCTCTATGAGCAAGAACTATCTTGTGGAATAGAATTTCAAAATAAGGAGGAGTGATTATATTTTAAAATAAGGAGGAATCCATGCCACACACCTCCCCACCTAGCCCACCTTCTACATAAATCCATCGAGGATTTGGATTTTAATACTACGGGTGTACACCCAAATATCTACGTAATTTGCCTGCTTATTACCATATTATTTAAATATTTCTGTTACAGCAGGGTCTTCTAGAAAGGAATCTGTTCGGTACGAAACTAACATAAAAATAAACTGGCACTGTTCTAACATTGCTAGTTGCGTTGCATCAGTAAGGTTGACACATCACATGATTTTCTTACCATACTTGGAACATATCAAAAATTATATCAATTACCCTTTAAACACTTCAATAAAGGATAACAATTGTAACGTACAAAGAGAATAAGCAGTACCCTTTCATTAATCGAGATAAGGGCAAAGCCAATTCAGTTTATGTTATTTTAAAGAAGCAACCAGCAAGTGTATGAGCAGTACATGTATTTTCCTGTGGCACAAACAAGATAGCAAAATCAAATGAATAAGTTGATTATTCAGTTTAACTATATGTATCTACCACTAATTAATCAAAATGACAGAACCAATATGGCTAGAGCATGTCTAGAGAATGTGAAATACAACATATTAATTAGTACAACAAATTTATAGTTTGATTCTGTCCATCCACTATGTTTTAGCTAAAAAAACATTAGCAAAAATACCCATCATGCTTACAAAGCCTTAACATTGAGAAGGTTAGATAGTCTAACTGTGTTATAATCCATCCAGCACATAAGTAGAAGCAAACCAAATCCATTGTCCATGACTGAAACAATATAATAAATTTCAAATTTGTATTGGATGGTAGGACCATGCATCAGGAGACAACTTACAGCCTTGAACAAACAAAAGGGGAAAGATAGCCAATAATTCAAATAAATTGATTTGGAGAACCATACACTAACTACTAACTAGTACAATTCTGCATAAAGCATGTCTGTCAGGTCATGTTATTGTAAATTTATAGGGAAATGCACCTGTATAATTTGTTGGGTATTGTAGTAGTTTGTTCTCGCCTTCAACTCATCAATCTTGGCCTGCATTTCAGCGCAAAGCTTTAATAATTTACAAATAGTACACAAGCTTCTTAACCAAACGATGGTGATAACCTTCCGACGGCTCTAGTCAATCAACATCGCTCAAAACAGAATAGATTGAAGGAAACTAAAACCGGCAAACAGGCAGAGGTGACTGTCAAGAAGGAAACAGATCAATCACCAGAACGTTGTTGAGAGAACAGGTCAAGAAGGAAACTAAAAAGAACACATATTTAAGAGCCAGCAAGGTTACGCCGGCATCTATGTGGTCTGGGCGCACGCAGAGCATTGGGTGCAGGAAGAAGAGTAAGGCAACACTCTAGCCAAACATGTTTGGAAGGCATCGAGCCACGGGAAACAAAGTTGAATGAGTTTCTTTCCAACTTGGACCGTGGCAATTTCTATAGGCAGCCTACCAAGTTGTTACAGAGTACAGAAAGCATGAATTTCTGGAGAACATTCTTGTTCGAGGCTAAGGATTAAAGTGTAGGTCATACTATATGTACTTGAAGAGTATGAAATATGGCAGGAAAGGGGATTCAGTACGATCACTTGGTCAGGAACGTTTGGACCTGCTCCAGCCTTCTACAAGCACTTGACGAATCCGATGTTGCCACGGCGGCTGCACGCTAACAACAGTGGGATCACTCCACTGAATCCACCGGCATCAACATCAGCCCCACCCTAGGTAACATTTCCACGCGAGAAATCAATATGCGCAATTCATGTGGAAATTCTATGGGACTCTAGCGATCCAAGCATTGCAAGTGCTACTTCAAAAATAACCATCACGTCGCGACAATGCAAATACCTAGTATGATTTATGCAATCAACGGGAACTTGGAGATCAATTAGTAGAAGATAAAGTATTGTAGCACCTCAGTGAGCAGCTTCATGCATTCCACGGAGCCACCAAGAAGCGATGAGAGATGAGACCAGGGGTGTGAATACACGGCTGGCGAATTTGTTCGGCTGCAAAATTGCAAACTGGTCGGCCTTGAACAAAATGCACGCACCATACGAACGGCCGGACGTACATCACCGTGCCACGGATTCTCCCCTCCTTACACGAATCCTTGTTCTTCCCTATCAACAGTGACATGCAAGAAGTGGACGACCGCCGGATCCCAGATCCCATGGCTAGGAGAACCTCCCAGCTCCCACGTGCGCATCCCGTAGACGCCTCCAGCCCCAGGCGCTCGATCCCTGGATCGGGAGAGCCACCCGACGCTGCGCCGACGACCTCGCAGCCTCCCGGCGCAGGTGCTCTATCCGACGGAGGCGGCCAGTAGTGGGTGGTGGCAGCAATGACGCGCGAGAGGGAGATGGGGAAAAGGGAGATATTCCAGGGAACCAGAAACGGAAAGGGATGGCGATCTCGGACCTTGGCGTCGGCGATCTCGGATCTCGGCGGCGGTGAAGGGCTCCACGGTGGCGGCGTCGAAGGCGGCAAAGGGCTCCACGATGGCAGCAGCGGCGTGCTTCACGGTCGACCTAGCAAATAGATCGAGGGGAGCCGTGTCGTATGTTTTTTTCCTGATGTGCGAGTACCTGGATTGATAGCCTTACCATACCTGGTGGTAATTTAAATTTATTACCATATTCGATATTTCCCGAGTTATGGCCTTACCATATCTGGATTGATAGCCTTTGGGGTAATTTAAATTTATTACCATATAATTATCATATTCAAAATTTCCTGAGTTATGGCCTTACCATACCTGGATTGATTTATTACTATACGTGGATTAATTGTGATTGATTACCATAAATACGTTGGGTATTGCCGGCCAGACGAGAAAATAGAAAAACCGGTGGGAGGGGGTGGTGGGAGGAGAGACGGAAAAAAACCAACGATGTAAGGGGGTGATGGGAGGAGAGACGAAAAAAACCAACGAAAAAAAACCGTGAAGACTATTCACCAACTGCTCCATTAAGAGTAGAGATTTTCTTTTACAAAAAACTACCACCTAGCGTTAGTGACTGCTTTGGTCAAAATTAAACTCAATTATGACAGGATTGGCCCACCCGTAAGTGTTGACATGGCATAATAGTCAACTCAATTAAATTGACCGTTATGACATTTGGGGCCTGCATGTTAGTCTCAATAAAATTTCTCGGGTTGGCCCTCCGCAAATTGCAACAAGATCTCATTAAAATCCTCCGCCATCAGCCAAGGCTTGTCACTATGGTTTTTTAGTGTTCTTAAGAGACTTCACATCGCCTTCTTCTCATCCATTTTTAACTCTCCATACACCCCCGGAAGAGCCCTGCTACACATACGACAAATAATGTACGATTCGCATACGACAGTTGTCAGAAGCCGTTCGTTGGATTCCGCCGATGGATGAGATCACGTCGTACGAAAATCGTACACAGCAATTTCGCCCCCGTAAATCTCCACCCAAAACCATCCCACTCCTTATCTCCATGTCAATGTGGTACCT
>NC_041389.1:10619820-10634606 GCF_002162155.2 Triticum dicoccoides
CCCATTCCTTTATTTGTAAATCATTAAACACAGTTAGTCCGCCACTCTGGCCATTACTTTTGTGAGCCATCACGTTAGGGAGACCTACTTCCATCTCAGCTACTCCAATCCCTTAATATTCGTTTCTGTTTCTGACAAGAAGAAAACATCGTGGTCCTCCTTCTCTTGGACATCCAGGAGACCTCGAATTGCCGGACCATTCCCCAAACCACGCAATTCGATGCCACTAGTTTCATTGATTCCCACGGGGCTGATCCACGGCCCCACATTCTTTGCTTTGGTCACCTGCTCATCTCTCTTCCGTCTCTTCCCCAGCTCTCATGTCTACTCAGCATCCATGTCCATTGCTTTCTTAGAATAAGATAGACGTTTCTCCCTGGCCACTCTCATTTTAGGACGTCCATTGTTGGCAATATGGTTCAGGACATCCATTGCATTTTGAATGGCGGTTGTCTCGTCTGGTTAGTGCTAAAATAGCAGTGGCCACCAATCCATGCCAAAAATAGTACCTCCCATCCTCTGGTGGGTACATAAACACGTACGCGCCAACCAGCAAATGACAAGGAAATTAGTGCAAATCTCACATTAGTTCCGTTAACCGACCATGCACGCCGACCAGCTATTACCGGCGGTCGTCGCCGCCGTGGCCCTGGCTTGCCTGCTCATCGCCGGCCGGGCCGATGGCCTCGAGGAGTACGCCCCTACTGGGGCGGTGAGCCTGGAGATGGAGCCGCTGTCCATGAACCAGAACCCCGGGCAGTACCTCCCGCGACCGGAGGTGATGCCGCTGCCGACCGATCTGCTCTCAAGGCCGGACGCGGGTGGCGACGGTGAGGAGTACGTCCCGCAGGTGGAGGTCGTGCCAGAGGTGGTGGTGCAGCCGGGCGACCCCCTCGCCGAGGCACTCGGCGGCGGCTCGTACGTCGCAGAGCAGCCAGCGACGGAGCCGGTCACGTTCGGCGGCGACTTCTACCGCGCCGGTATGACACCGAGCTCACAGCCGCCGGCGAAGCCGTCTTCCCCTGATCAGAAGAAGTATGGCGGCTCGCCCAAGTGAAGAACACAAATTAGACAATTGGTTAAGAATACTAATCCAAAGGGACCCTAGCCTATAATCCCGTTGCTCTTCCCTTAGCAAGTTTGTTTCCTGTTACAGAAAAATAAAGGGGCCATGTAACGTGTGCATGTGCACGTCTTGGCCGAGAGAAGGTTTTACTTACCTTAGTGTTTTTTTTCTTTTATGTATGTCAAGAGCCAGACGCGAGTTTTAAGAAAAGGGACTTAATAACCGGCGAACATTCGACCGAATTGCTATAGATCAGAACACTTCAATAGTTCTTTATTTTTTCCTTAAAAAAAGTTCTTTATTTTCTCCTTTCTTTCCTAACTAAACATGTATGCATGCATGTATACTGTGTACACGAGTAGTTAGTTTAATCAGCACCACTTAATTAGCACCATGAGTGTTCGGGCATTTGGGGAAAGCTTTACAAATATATTTGGACATTTGGCGGAAGGTTACTTCTTGTCATATGATTAACATTTGGCAAGGTGATTAGTGTTTAGGTATTTGGCGGAAGCTTTGCAAATATATTTGGGCAAGGTTACTTCTTGCTATATGATTAACATTTGGCAAAGTGATTAGTTTTCTATTAAGGTTATTTATTAGTTCTTGCCAAGAAGGCTAGCTTTGGCTGAAACTACACTGGCACATGGATTAATAACCTTCCGCCAAATAAAAAGCTACTAATCACATTTTTTAAGGGAACCATGTAATTATTTGATGATTAAAATTTAACAGAGACGGATATTTACGGCTAGGCCTCCCACATCCGTGTCCGCGGACAAATGCGGGAGGAAATTTGCGGATCGGCGTTGGAGATGCCTTTACACGGGCCGGTTCACCTCGGAGGATAGCGCAAGCTAAGGAGTAGCACGATCGCACTATAAATTAATTGAGTGTGTTTTATCGGCCGCACGGCTTATATTATAGCGGAAAAAGTCCAAAACAGACCTTGAAGTTGTAGACGAAAGCTAAACCAAACCCTGAACATTGAATCCCGGAAATTGACACCCTGAACTTGTAATCCCGGTCTATTTTGAACCCTAGACCTGTTTGGCACACTGGGAATAAGAAAATCACGGCCGGGATAACCTGCTACTCAGAATGTGGGCCGGCCCACTATAACACAACAAGAAATCGTGAACTATAAAATACATTCGCGCATTTCTAAATTTTTCAGAAGTTAAAAAATATTCCTGTTTTCTATTTATCACAAAAAAGCAATTCCATTTCTGTTTTAAATTTTTCTGAAATTTTAAAATTCTATTCGCATTTTTAAAAACTGTGATTTCAAAAACAATTCTAAAAAATGTTCAGAATTTCAACAGTTTTTCACATGCTATGAAAATGTTTGGAATTTCCAAAAATTGTGTCACATTTTATAAATAATGTTTTTAGAATTTTGTAAATAATTTTTTTAGAAAACGTTTCGGATCGTTGGCGAAGGACTCGTCTGGGCCGGCCAACCAGACATGAAGCGAACTTTTCTTTTCTGGAAGCTCAACAAATTTTTGAAGTGCAAACACTTTTTGAAACATAAAAATTTTCTGAAGCCTGAACATAATTTTGAAGTGCAAATGCTTTTTGAAAATTTAAAAAATAGAACAAATTTCAAAATCTGAACAAATTGTAATAAAATATTTTATGACATCTAAAAAACATCGCAAGTTTAGAAAAATGTATGGATTAATTCAAACAAATGTTCATACAATGTATAATAATATTTCTGTGATTGAAAAAAATGTTTCGTACATTCGAAAAAATGTAGCATTTCAATAATGTTCACGAGTTTCAAAAAATGTGTTTGTGACATTTTCAAACAAAAATGTGTGTACAGTGTGAAAAAATGTTTGCGTGTTGTAAAAAAATGTGTCTTACACTTAAAAAAATGTGTGTACACCTAAATTCTCTTTTCGTACATAAACGTTCGGCGTATAAAGGTAAAAGCCGAGAGTTTTGCAGCCGCACGACGAACAAACATGACACGTGTTTGAGCTCGCCGCGCTTAACGGCTCTGTGACGGTGGGCCATATAAGCCGAGTGTTACTTAACCGAGCTCGCAACGTAAATAATACTTCTCTGTTTCTTTTTTAGTCTGCATATAAGATTTGGTCAAAATCAAACTTTTAAACTTTCATTAAGTTTATAGAAAAAAAATATCAAGATTCACAATATGAAATCCCTATGCCGTGGGCTTACAACTCGCCTCCAGATGCAAATCATCGGGCTCATCGACGAGGACCAGTCCGGGTTCTTTTCTTGGCGGAGCATCGCGGAGAACTTCATCTTCGCGACTGAGCTCGTCCAGTGCTGCAACAAAAGGGGGGCGGTGACTCTTGTGTTCAAACTCGATTTCGCCCAAGCCTTCAACTCCATCACCTAGCCTGCCCTTCGTCGGATCATGGAGGCGCGTGGGTTTCCCTCAGTCTGGTGTGACTGGATGGATCACATCTTCACGTCCTTGAAGGCGGCGGTTCTTTTGAATGGGATCCCCGGGAGGTGGTTCATGGTAAAAAAATGGCTTGCGCCAAGGGGACCCCCTGTCCTCCTATCTTTTCCTCTTGGTGGCAGACGTGCTCCAGCGCATGATCCGGGGCGACGACGTCCTCAGGCACCCCCTGGTCGGTGGGGCCGATCCACCGGTGGTGGTCCTTCAGTACGTGGATGATACTCTCATCATCATGAGGGCTGATCCCGCTGTCGCGGCCCGTCTTCAGGTCATTCTGGATATGTTCGCTGTGGTGACAGGGTTGGTGATCAACTTCTCCAAGAGCACTCTCGCCGGCCTGCACGTCGAGGCCGGGGCCCTGATGTCTATCACGGAGTCGTTCAGGTGCGTCGTCGGCTCCTTCCCTCAAAACTACCTCGGGTTGTCGCTCTCCTGCGACAAGCTCAAGATGGGAGACTTCGCGCCAATCCTTGCCAAGGTGGAGCGTTACTTGGCGGGGTGGCGGGCGCCGCTCCTGTCTCCTGTTGGGTGGCTGGTCTTGATCAACGCGGTACTCGACTCAATACCCACCTACGCCATGGCGGCCATGCGCCTGCTGCCTGCAGTGTTCGCTGTGCTCGACAGGCTGCGGGCGCGCGTTCCTGTGGAACGTCGCAGACCGGGCTTCCGGGGCGCAATGCCTGGTCGCTTGGTTGGGACCGGGTGTGTCGGGCCAAAGCCGAAGGAGGGCTCGGAGTCTGGGCCCTCACTGTCCATAACGACTTCCTGCTCCTCAAGATCCTGCATCGTCTCGACCTGACGCTGAGGTGTCGTCGCGCTAGGCGTCTTGGGTTTGCGGCTAGCTGGGTGATCGCTTGCTCCTGTCCCTCAGTGCCTTGCCCCTCAGCGGTGACCACAGGAGCGTCCTCAAGCAGCTGATGCCTTCCTACCGTGCTCTCACTAGAGTGTGTGTGGGGGACGGCCGGAAGACGTCATTCTGGCATGACTAGTGGCTTGCCGGTGGCCCGCTGTGGTGTGCTTTCCCTGCCTTGTTCTCGCATGTTGTTTGTCCGGAGGTTTCAGTGAGGGAGGCTCATCGCCACGGGCTGCATGCCTTCCTCGTTCCCCATCTCACCCCGATGGCGGAGAGGGAGTTCATGGTCGTCCAGGACCTCATGGGGAGCGAGGGCGTCGAGGGGCATCCAGATAAGCGGAGCACCGCTCTTTCCTCCGGAGCCAAAGGCGCCTTCTTCGTCCGGGCAGCGTACACGCTTGCTCGGTTTGGAGGGGTCGAGGTGCCAAACGCTGAATTCCTCTGGGCTTCTCCGGCGCCATCGCGCATGAAGTTCTTCGGGTGGTTGCTCACCTTGGAGCGCATCCATACAAGGAATGTGCTGCTTCGGAAGACCATCCTCATGGCTGCTGAAGCTGGTTGCCCATGCTGCTCGGCATCGTTGGAAACCGCTGATCACCTCATCTTCGGGTGCCCATGCACGCGACGGTTCTAGCAACGCGTCGTCCTGTCGCCGGAGGGGGCCGCGTTCAGGGAGCTTAATCTCTTCCTCGGCGTGTCGTCCCTCCGGCGACAGGGCGGTCAAGGTTCAAGGACTATAATCGCGGGCATGTAGATATCTGGCTCGGTGTGCTCGGTGCTGCCTAGATAAACCCCACACACAAAATGCTGTTTTGTCGCCCCCTCACTGCCCAAAATGGGTGAGGGGGTCTGACCTCTTCTTTCCCCTCGCTGTAATCTCGTCGATAACTCTGGCTGCTTTCGAGGTGTTTTTTACCCTCTCATATATTAATAAAAATATTCAGGTGGTGGAGGGTCCCCCTCCCCCTGGTGAAACTTCAAAAAAAATATGCCAACTAAAAAGAAACGGAGGGAGTACATTTTCTTTTTATTTTAATCCAAATTCATTTCGTCTGTTGCAAGCTGAACGGTCGACTAAATGCACTCGTCATACATCGGATAATATCTCGCACTCACTGCCCAGCTAGCCAGTTATATCGTGCCCGCAGTGCACCTTTCTCTCCACCGCTCCCCGGCATGACTCTCCGCTCCCTCTGCCATAGCACTGTAGTCTGCCCCGTAAGCTCGACGAAGACCGACAAAAACCACACCGGCTGATGCTGTTCCGTTTATCTTTTTTCCTATTAAGTTTTTTCACATTTTTATGTAGGTATGAAAATTTCATTTATATGCATATGATAACCTCCACAATGGATTCTAGTCTATGATATTTTGAAGAATTTCTATTTTTGTGCCACTTATTCCTTAGTTATGCTCAGTTTTACCTATGGCATCTAACATTCCTCACTTTTTCCCTCCACAACTCGACCCATTCTTACAAATGCCCAACGGAGCCCTTGTCGTCGGGTCAACGCGGTTGACCATTACCTGGTTCAGTTACTAACGCGTGGGATCGGGGCTCTTATGACAGGCGGGTCGAGGCCGCTTGTGGCAATTGGGCTGATAACCCACAAGTGTAGGGGATCGCAACAGTTTTCGAGGATAAAGTATTCAACCCAAATTTATAGATTTGACACAAGGAGGGCCAAAAAATATTTGGAAGTATTAGCAGCTGAGTTGTCAATTCAACCACACCTGACAATTAATTATCTGCAGTAAAATGATCAGTAGCAAAGTAATATAATAGCTATGATAGTAGTGGTAGCAGCAACAGTAACGGTAACAGTGATAGTAATAGTTTTGTAGCAGTAATGATAGTAACAGTAGTAACTTAGCAAGATCAATATGTAGGAAAATCGTAGGCATTGGATCAGCGATTTGTTGGATGATATTCATCAAATAACAGTCATAACTTAGGGTGATGTGGCACCAGCTCCAGTTCATAATTATAGTGTAGGCATGTATTCCGTAAATAGTCATACGTGCTTATAGAAAAAACTTGCATGACATCTTTTGTCCTAACCTCCCGTGGCAGCGGGGTCCTATTGGAAACTAAGGGATATTAAGGCCTTCTTTTAATAGAGAACCGGAACAAAGCATTAACACATGCTGAATACATGAACTCCTCAAATTACGGTTATCGCCGGGAAGTGTCCCAACTATTGTCACTCTGGGGTTGCCGGATCATAATACGTAGTAGGTGACTATAACTTGCAAGATCGGATCTAGAACATAGATATAATGGTGATAACATAAACGGTTTAGATATGAAATCATGTCACCCGGGCCCAAAGGGACAAGCATTAAGCATGAAAAAGTCATAGCAACATCAATCTCAGAACATAATGGATACTAGGATCAAACCCTAACAAAACTAACTCGATTACATGATGTATTTCATCCAATTCCTCACCGACCAGCGAGCCTACGAAGGAATTACTCACTCCTGGTGGGGAGCATCATGGAATTGGCGATGGAGAAGGGTTGGCAATGACGAAGATCAAAGATCCCCCTCTCCTAAGCCCCAAACGGACTCCAGATCTGGCCTCCTGAGGAAGAAAAGGAGGTGGCGGCAGCTCCGTCTTGTGAAACGCGATAATTCTTTCTCCCTGATTTTTTCTGGAAATATGTGATTTTATAGCATCGGTTTCAGGGTCTGTGGGGCAACCAGGTGGGGACAACCCACCTGGGCGCGCCTGGAGGGGGCGCGCCCTGGTGGGTTGTGCCCACCCAGGTGCCCCCTCCGGTGGTTCTTGGCTCCAGAGATTATTTTTATTCATATAAAAATTCCTCACAAAGTTTCGTCCAATCTGAGAACTTTTGTTTATGCACAAAAACAACACTATGGTAGTTCTGCTGAAAACAACGCCAGTCCGGGTTAGTTTCATTCAAATCTTGTAAATTAGAGTCCAAAATAAGAGGAAAAGCATTAGGAAAAGTACATACGACGAAGACGTATCAACTCCCCCAAGTTTAAACCTTTGCTTGTCCTCAAGAAATTTAGTTGATAAACTGAAAGTGAAAAAGAAAAACTTTTACGAACACTTTTGCTCTTGTTTGCATAAGTAAGTTTAATTAGCAACCAAGTTTTCAGCCAAGACTATAACTAACCATATCGACAATAACTCTTAAAAATTATATTAACTCATATCAATGGCATAATCAATTAGCGAGCAATAATAAGATATCTCAAACAACAACACGTTGTCAAAGCAATCATGATATAATATGACAATAGTGGTATCTCGCTAGCCCTCTCTGAGACCGTAAAACATAAATGCAGAGCACCTCCAAAGTTCACTACTAGGAAAAGGCCTACTAGTGGCGCACCAGTTTTGCCTGCTAATGGCGCACTACTGGTGCGCCACTAGTATTATATATTAATGGCGCACCACTGGTGCGCCATTAGTATCTGGAGCACCATGCGCCATTACTATGCCTCCCAGGGGCCATATTTACCCATGTGTTTTGGCATACTAATGGCGCATTGTGGGGTGATGCGCCATTAGTATCCTTTGGCATACTAATGGCGCACTATGGGGTGATGCGCCATTAGTATTAATATTAGGTTTTGTGTTTTTTCTAATTTTTGCACAGGTTACAAAATATATTATTGGACAAAATATAGACAGCGCCACACAGCAACAGCAGATTCATCGAATACAATAGAAGATTAGTCTCCGAATACAATTCATCATATTAGTCTCGGAATTCAAAAGACCGAACAAAGATAGAACATTACAAGTCTCGGAGACCGCGAGTAGCGAGTTTGTCTTCACATTACAAGTCGATATCGATCATCTAAACTACCATCACATAGAAGAGAGCTGCGGTCATCACAATGAGCATCATCGCGATGAAATTGGTCTTCATACGGTTCCTCCAACGCTCCCTCCTCTCTCCCGCTAGATAGCGGGCGTATCTAGATTCCGCCTCCGCCCTAGTGGTGTACCCTTTGTAACTATTACCGTTAAAACGGTGAACCTGTCTTCGACACTCCTCCCAGTCGTTGTAGACTCCGGGAACCTTATCCTTGTACACGACATACGACGGCATCTCTATGCACAAGCCAAACAACAGACAATACATAAGCAATATATAAGTATGCAAAAAAAGGATCGGAAGAGAAAAGCAAGACATTAATAGCACGATTCATGGTCCTACTAATAAATAGCATCGATTACATCTAAGTTGAACGACTGTCCAAACCAAAGAGACATACAAGTTCATTAAAGTTTAATTACAACATGAGCTAATTGATGTTTCAGAACTACAAATAGCATCACTACTTTTGACTCGACTCATGGGACCGCAGCGTGGATGAAGCCGCAGTCTTTCGTGATGGTCATGAAGTCGCGGGCGTTGTCAGCCTGCATTTGTAGCATTGTGTCTATCTCACTGTTGGACGGTTGATCTCTGAGGTAGAATTGCCCCGAGGTACGAAGGACATCTTGATGGATGATTTCTGCAAACTCCGACTGGATGTGAAAGAATTCTTGTCGGAGGTCCGCGTCCTGGATTGCCGCCAAGCTTGCGGCCCAATCTTTAGCATTATTTGGTAGCAGAAGGTGATTATGGTACCGTACGATCGCCCGCATGTGATGGAGGGCATAGTAGGCATCCTTCTGACCGCCAGGCGGCTGCTTGACGCAGGGGAACGTCGTATTGTGGGTGAACACGTGTCTGCCGTACCTACGAACTGGCCTCTTAAAGGTGCCTCCAGATGTGGCGTAGCCGGGGAGAGCATCATCAAGAACTTTCTTGATATTTGTGTAGCCTATCTTGGAGTCACGGTCTGGGTCGAAATACGTGGCCATGGAATATTTCAGGCTTAAGAGGATGAGTGTGCAATATGTGTCACTGCACAGAACACGGAATGTTAGAAAAAAAACGATCGAAATCTAAGAAATCATATGTTACGGGGCGGTGAGGGGATGACTTACTCAGGAAAGTAAGGCACGAGGAAGTTATCCTTATCTGGGTTTGCCAGAATGACGCCTTCAAGGTGTGAACTCGTGACTTGCCGGTCCCCAGTGCTGCCCAAGATCTTGGCACGCATGTAGAAGGGGTCGACTACCACGATGTCCGGGGTCTTGTCTCGAATGATCCGCATCTCCATATTCTGCGAAAACAGCCGAACGAAGGTGTAGTGCAGCGGATGAAGGTTAAACATAGCAAAGATGTCATCAAACCGCAGGACGATCATACCCCCGATGGAGCCATCCACAAAGCCCTTGCCCTCTGGCACCTTGGCCACGAAAACCGGGTATGCCACATCATTCTGGGAGAGACGCCGCTTCTCCAAAGAAAGAACACTGTCATGCAGACTCCGCATAGCACCAGTTGCAGCATTGAGCATATTTGTCGGTAGCATCGCCCTACCCGCCAGATGCACCCTCCTCGAGATATCCTTAGGTGAAGGTGGCCCATCCTGAGCACGGATCGTACTCGGTACCGGCTGGCTCGCACCGGCGCCCTTGTTAGTCTTTCGTTTCCGTCCCTTCTTCTTGATCTGCTGTAATGGGACCGAGTTCTGCTTACAGACCGCCTTCTTGAGCGTGTTGGGGCTGATAATATTTCGCACCTCAGCTATCTGAGGCTCGGTGAAGGCGGGAGCTGGAGGCGTCTCCTGAGAACTGAACGCCAGAAGACGCCTGTTGCAATTGGATTTCTCCGCCATACCAGCTAGATCGCGGTCGTCTTGGTTGGGTTCTTGAGAAGGAGGCCCGCAAAACTCGTCACCGTACCCATGTTCGGCAAAGTACTTATCGACGTTGGTAAATGTACCGTCGTCATTGTCGTCATCGTCCGGATCCTGTGCCATATTCATGTCCGGATCTTGTGCCATAGGGATGTCCGGCATGTCCGGTAGCGTTGCGGCGTTCTTACCATGGCTTGGCACCGGCAGAACCAGCGGTCTTGTCTGTGGGGTGGTGTCCCCGCCCCCAAATGAATCTGGCTCTTCGGCCAAACCAGGGGCCAGTTTACACAGGCGCTGAGGGTCATCTCATCTTCTTCGTTGGCCCCAGTGGGTCGAATCGGAGGTAATAGCTCGTCGCAGCCTGGCAGCACCCGAACCAGTTCAACCCTATACACTGTGGGTGGCATCGGATTACCGTGGAACACGGGGTTGCCCGGTTGAATGATTCTGCCCTTGGTGACATCGACCAACTCGCTGCCCACGAAGTGCAGGAGAGTGCAAGGAACTTCGGCGGCGCCCTGCGAAAACATGTAGGGTGTCAGGGATGCCCAGTCAAAGGAAAGGAGATGGAGTCATCGGCCGAGAGGCTTAGTTACCGTGATGCCGTCGAGCTCGGCTAATGTCGAGGCACCGCCAACGGTGGGCCTACAACTGAGGGAGGGGCCGCTTGCTGGCGAGGTGCCGGCCGGCGTACACCTGGGTGCATTAAGCTCCAATTCCCGTACCGGCACCGGAGACACGAATACCGCCTCCGCCAGAGACACCAATGGCGCCGCATGAGACACCAATGGCGCCGCTTGCGCGTTGTGCGAGTTGCTGGCCGTGAAGCTGGGAACCGGGGGAGGCCCCTGTTGGCCGCCCGCAATCCACGTTGTCAGCCCCTGAATCAACGTACGCACCATGGAGGTGAGCGCCGTTCCCAGTTGTTGTTGCACTTGCTCTTGGATAATCTCTGGAATCCGCGCCACTTGTGCCTTGAGTGCTTCAACCTCACGCGACTGGCTTTCCGAGCTGGTCTTTTTCTCCTTTCGCCCACCAGCGGTATAGTATGATGACCATTTTGTGGACAAGCCTTTGCTGGCCACATGACCAGCTGACGACGACTTACTGAGCTTATCCTTGTTTTTCATTATGTTCAATGCCCTATTTAAAGGGGTGTCGATAGGGGAGCTCTGAGACGACCACGCGCTACTGCTTTCAGTGTCCTGCGGAAGGAACGTGAACCATTTGGAAATATTGGGGATTAATTAGAATGCAACCATATGGAGCTAATTACGCGGGGGGTGTATTCCTTACCAGAACAAGCTCAAGCGCCCTGGTCTTCGGATCCGTGGTAAGCTCCTTTGTTACCGGGTCCTCCTCGTACCGGGCCCTGACATAGTTCCTGGTCTGCTTGTCATGGTATTTCTCAAAGCGGGGCGGTAGGCCTTGCTCGGCATGCTCCGCGTCCTCCTTGTCCCATATAGGCTCCGCCACTCTGTAACCTCCGGGACCGAGTTGGTGGACCCCTAAGTTCAACTCCCGCATTTCTTTCCCCCACTGACTTGATTCGGAGGTTGCGCTTCTCTCGCACTTGATCTTGAACTCCTTGTAGAAGATGATCAAAGGATATTTCGCCTTGATCTTCTCATAACTATCACCTTTTTCAATCATTGCCTTCACCGTGCTTCTCCAAGTAGACAGGGTCGTGCTCATCTTCGTGAGGGCGGCACTGTTCACTTTATTCCCTGAGAGGCGTGTGTTTGCAAAGTCAGCAGGGAACTTGTATCGTTCGTGCAGCTTCATGAAGAGGAGGTTGCGCAAATTCCCTCGGTCCTTATGCCTTAGGTTCTCGGTGTTGATCGAGACAGTGCTCCGAAGAATGCACCCGAGCGGAACCGAGTACCCCTTGACTAATTCTTTGGGCGTCATTGGATGCCCGTCGGAGTTCACTTCAGTAAATTCCTCCTTGATGGTGCCGAGCACGCTCGGGCGCCGGCCCTTCCGTTGCCTCTTCGGTTGGCTGCCATCTGTGTGTGCGCCGCCATCATCAGTGGTGGCATCCTCGGCGGCACCATCAGTGGTGTCATCCCCGACGCCACTAGGGGTTGTGTAGTCAAGATCGGTGTCTTCCGTGGCGTCCTCATAGCGGTGAGGTTCTTCCTCCATCTCCTGGGATAGATCCCAGAATTGCTTCCCGCTCGAACCGCAGGCCTCATCGTTGTGGGCCATGTTTCGCTCTAAATAGGAAAAAAGTTTGGTCAAAAAGTTGGTTATTGTCAAGGAACAAGATCATGGTCTCATCATTTAGGGTTTGTCGACACCGAGGCATCCTAAAAGCTAAGCTTTTATCACTTAGGGTTTGTCGACGCCGAGGCACCCTAAAAGCCTAAGCATACATCATTTAGGTTCTCATCGACACCGAGGCACCCTAAAAGCCAAGGTTTTATCATTCAGGGTTTGTCGACTCTAAGTTTGTCCTAATCACTTGGCTCTATTGCCACCTATGGTTTAATGCAGCAAGAATAAAGGGGCAGTTGATCCTACTTAATTAAGTACTAAGATACCCCGGCCCATGCATTAGTATAGCAAGTACCCCATATGTCTGATTTTTAGCAAAGTCATGCTAAAATTCACGGAAAATTTCAGCATGACCTTTGCTAAAAATAGGACATATGGAGTACCCGAATTTGCCGGAACGGAAGTTAATCGACATTCCGTCAAACTCAAGGGCCTCTCGGGGTACCTGCAAAATCATCACGACACGAAGGTCGGAGACAAAACCCAGCAAACTAGCACCACAATGTGCCTCTACTTTCATATGGATGAAAAGGCCACAGACCATATGGTCCTTTGCTTTCATATGGACAAAAATCAGCTCAACTTATGTGAGCTTCTATTCCAGATCTAATAGGTCACCCAACAAAAAATCATCAATAGTTTAGCAAAGCACATAACAATAATGTTAAGCTACTGGAAATTCCACAACAGTAAAGTTCCAGATCTAATATGTTTATTTGACATGGAGTAGTTTATTTCATAGAGTAAACATTAGCACTATTTGACAGTAAAAGGTTTTAGCTAATTTGAATTAACTGAAAGCAGTAGTACACTAGCAGTACATCATTTTTATTGACACTAAAATGTTCAAAGAAACCGAAATATCAGTACAATAGCTAGATTACAATACCAGTAGTTTTATTCAGTACTGCTAATATGGTTGGAGATTACTGAAAGTACCAGAATGTACTAATTACTAAATAGTCTAGTAGAGAATTATGTGGGTGAGACAAGAAAACAGTTAGCAGTGTATACAACATGTAGAGAATTATGCCCACTTGAGTTGGAGTTAATGACCTCGATAGACTGTCACTGGCAGTAAGAGAGTAGCACTACTAGTACTAGCCTTGTACTACTTGTAATGGAAGAATATGACACAGTGCTAGTACACAGGTACAAATTACAATCAGTAGTAGTAACAATTGTATTGGTGAGACAACAAGACAAGTAGTCGTGCTTTGTACCGCGGCTAGGGGATTATGCTCGCTTCAATTGTATTGGGGTTAATTAACTTGATAGATTGTCACTGGCAGTAAGACAACCACTATAAAGACAAGAAAACAACTGCACAAACATACATGAACTTACTAGTGCGGTCCTTCCTTGCTTGCTTACTACTTCAAGTTCTACAGAATTGTACTGTTAACTGCAAGGAACATCAAAACACTAACAAATGCATACTGTAGCCCACAACGAATGAATGAACTTTGATAAGCAGGATGCAGGGAATCACAAGTTCAGTTTCTGAATTTACCAAAGTTCCTGGAGGAGGGGCAGGACGGGCTCCTCGTCGGGGTCGGCGCCGCCGCCGGTCGAGGAGGAGGCGAGGGGCTTGGACGAGTCGGAGGAGATGGTGAGCGAGGGACCCGGGCACCTTCGCTGCCGTATGTGGGCATGCGAGGGGTGGGAGTAGCCGGAGCACGAGGCGGCGGCGACGGACGGACAGCGAGTTCGGTGAAGAGAACAGCGACGGCGCCGCAACTAAGCCGCGTGGGCTAGCGGGGGCACGGGGGTGGAGTCCGGCGGGGGCACCGCAACAAGTCAGCCGCAGGGGCGCGAGGGCGCCGGGGGTGGAGTCCGGCGGGGGTCGGGGCGGCGGCGGCGTGGGTCGGGGGGGCAGCGTGCGGGTTGGATCTGGCGAGGGAGAGAGGGACGAAGGGGATCTGGCGAGGGAGAGGGAGGAATTAGCTAGGGGGAAGCTTACTAATGGCGCACCCCGCAGCGGTGCGCCATTAGTATTTTTTTAGATAGCAATGGCGCACCCCCCGTCGGTGCGGCATTAGTAATCGTTTTTTTATATAGCAATGCCGCACCAGACAGAGGTGCGCCATTAGTAATCTTTTTTTATACAGCAATGGCGCACCAGCCAGAGGTGCGCCATAAGTAATTTTTATTATTATTATTTTTTGTTGTGTTTAATAATTTTTAAGAAAATGAATATGAATATGAAACAGTAATATTTTTTTTTATAAAAACAGTAATCTTTTTTTTAAAAAATATCATCAAATTTGTTATTTGAAAATATTTATGAATATGAAAAAATATCATCAAATTTATTATTTGAAAATATCATCAAATTCGTTATTTGAAAATATAATCAAATTTGTTTTTTTTATTTTAGTTGCATTCATTTGTGACGGTG
>NC_041389.1:10635008-10693379 GCF_002162155.2 Triticum dicoccoides
GGCGACGGTGGAGCGGGGGAGGGTGCGGGGGGGTCGGCGGCGGCGGCCGGTGGAGCGGGGGAGAGGGTGCGGGGGGTTCTCGGCGGCGAGGGGACCGAATCTGGCGAGGTGGGATAGCGATCGAGATGGAGGGGGATCGAGATCGAGTGTCCATGAAATTTAAAAACATTCATGAGTTCGAAAAGTGCCCATGAAATACAATCGAGAAATGAAGGCTACAATTTAAATACAATCGATCTTAGCTAGCTGCCCTTATTTTTCATAAATGGAGTTCTTCTCTTGAACGGACGTCCTTTAGGTAGGGTGGTCCTGCTTCTTCTTGTGGTGTATGCTGATACTTCATCGTCGTCGTCATGTTCCATCTTCGGGTCCCCATACTTGTCGAAGTCTTGCTCATTGGCGACTCCATCCATTCCGATGATCTTCCTTTTGCCTCTCCTCACGACAACACGACTGGGCTTTGGCGGGTCGGTAATGAAGAAGCATTGGTCCACTTGGGAAGGCAGTACCCATGGCTCATTTTTCGCGGTAACGTTTGCGCCCGCGGTCTTGGATTTAGCTTCGGGTATAACCATGGTGGTGAAATACCGGTCTTCTTTTATGACATTCTTGGCCCATCTGACACGAAACATTGGGACCTTCTCTCCAGCGTAGCTCAGCTCCCAGATCTCCTTGATCCTTCCGTAGTATATGTCCTTGTCGTTACTGGTGTAGTATTCCATCGTTACCTTGGAGTTCTGATAACCATCGCTCTTCATGTCCTTTCCCTCGGTGTAGAATGTGTAGCCGTTGATATCGTATGCCTCATACGTCATCAGGTCGTGCTCGGCGCCCAGTGACAAGGCGAATATGAGTTGTTCTTCCGCGGAAGAATCCTCATGTAAAGGGTACAACAGAAGCTTCTGCTTGAACCAACGCGTGAAACATGAGTTGTGCTCTTTGATTATATCTCCGTCCGTCATCTATTGGCCTCGGTCATTGTACGTCTTCTCAATAAAGGTTTTGTGCTCTACCACCCAAGGATCGGCCACGTCTATGTGTTGTAGCGCGACTAGGTTTGCTCTTTCAAAGTCGGCGAGTCGACCCTCGAAGTCGACATGCATTTCACGGCGACCCTCACAGTGACCCCATCCAGCGAGCCTGCCGAGGTGCCTGTTGACGGGCAGACCAACAGGGTTCTCGATGCCTAGATAATTCGTGCAGTAGGAGATGCAATCTTCGGTCAGAAAGCCCCTGGCTATGCTTCCCTCTGGGCGTGACATGTTGCGAACGTATCCTTTGATGACACCATTCATCCTTTCGAACGGCATCATGCTGTGCAGGAACGTCGGCCCGAGTTGGATGATATCCTCCACGATATGGACCAGCAGATGCACCACGTGCGGGAAGTACATCTCAAGCTCGCATAGTATCACCACGATCTCTTCCTGTAGCCTTCTGAGTTGCCTCGCGCCAACCGACTTCCGAGAGATGACGTCGAAAAAGTTGCATAGGCCAAATAGCATTTCACGGACGTGCGCGTCCATGATCCAATGGATTGCAACTGGAAGTATCTGCGTCATCAGCATGTGACAGTCGTGAGACTTCATCCCGCTGAACTTCTGCTTCGCTGGGTCTAGGTATCTTCTTATCTTCCCCGCGTAACCGTAAGGAAGTTTTACTCCTACGAGGCAGGTGAAAAACTGATCGATCTCCTCCTGACTTAGAGTGAAGCACGCGGGAGGGTAGTCATTTCCGGTCTTCTTGGCCTTTTTGCCTTTGCGACGACTTTCCGTGTCCTTCTTTGCCTCATCATCATCATCATTAGCATGAAGCTCCTCCCTGGTGCCCATTGATTTCAAGTCTACCCTTGCTTTCGGCCCATCTTTGGTCCTCTCTGGCATGTTGAGCAGGGTACCAACAGACTCTCGCACACATTTTTCGTGATATGCATGACATCAAGGTTGTGAGGCACACGGTGGATCTTCCAGTACGGCAAGTCCCAGAAAACAGACCTCATTTTCCATACCTTCAGCAGCGGCTCTGGCGCCTTTTGCTTCTTTCCCGGCTCTGGCGCCTTTTGCTTCTTTCCCGGCAGTGGGCAATCTTTCCAATTTTTCAACAACTCATCTATTTCCTCGCCGCGCCTCGTACGCGGGCGTCTTCGGGGTTCGGTTTCACCATCGAACAGATCCTTGCGTTTCCTCCACGGGTCATCGTCGCGAAGCCACCTTCGATGTCCCATGAACACGGCTTTCAAAGACCCGGGATCTCTATCTAGCTGGCGATACGTTGTGTCATCCCTGCACCTAATGCATCCAGAAAATCCGTGGACCACCTGCCCCGCGACATATTCGTAACCGAGATAGTCGTGCACCGTCATGAGCAGTGCGGCTCTCATAGGGAAATATTCTTTCTGTGCAGCGTCCCACGTATTGGCTGGCGTTTTCCACAGCGTGTCTAGCTCCTCTTTCAGCAGCCCCAGATACAGATTGATGTCGTTCCCTGGTTGTTTCGGCCCTTCAATTAGCATACTCATGTGAATGTACTTCCTCTTCATGCACAACCAGGGGGAAGGTTGTACATCCACACAAACACAGGCCAGGTGCTATGTGTGCTTCTCTGGCTGCCAAACGGATTAACTCCATCAGTGCTCGCGCCTAGCATGATGTTCCTTGGATCCTTCCCAAATTCTGGGTGTTCGAAGTTCAATGCTTGCCACTGGCTCCCATCCCTAGGGTGACTCAGCATCTTGTATTTTTTATTTATCTCCGGATCATTTGCGTCATCTTATGGCTTCTTCTCCTCTCTATCTGCGTGCCAACACAGGAGCTTTGCTACCTTAGGGTCCGCGAAATACCACTGCAGACGAGGAGTGGTCCACTACAAGAAATATGTTAATCCGTGACGGATTTCTCATGACGTTCTCCTGAACCGTCACGGCAACCGTCATGGATCCGCAAGATGTGAATGGGCCTCAAGACAATAACCCCATTGTGATGGACGTTGCAGGACCGTCACGAAAACCGTCATGAATTAACCAGATGGGCCTAGTCGAGCCTAACTTTTTTTCTTTATACACCATTCGGACCGTCATGGGTGACTCCTGATGTGTGTGCTTTTTTGATTGGCCTACATGTCAGTCGAATGCAATAGTGAATGGGAGAAAACCGGAGAGTAAAATGAACAGAGCACGCGCGAGAAGGCCAATTTTAAGTCCCCGGTGCAGGGAGTGAAAATTTTCGAGCCAGCCCATTTAACTACAGAGTCCACACCATCCTAACCCTAATCACCGTGCTCCACTCCACCTTCAGCTGCCGCCGCCGCTGCCGCCGCCACTCCACCTTCAGCCGCTGCCGCCGCCACTCGACCTTTTCTCCTCGCGTCATGGCTTCTGCCTTCAGCGGCGATGAGACCGCCCCCTTCTTCAGTTTCCTTGGTGCCACTGCGGCCCTCGTCTTCTCCTATAAGTCCCCCAGATCTCACCTCCCCCTCCTCCAGATCGGCGATCTAACAGTGGTTGTGATGCAGGCATGGGGGCGGCGTACGAGAAGGCCAAGAGCGGGGTGGGGGTGGCCCGATGGGGGTTATGTGGCCAGAGCAGGTGATGAAGTCCATCGCGCCCGTCGTCATGGCTGTGGTGCTCGGGATCAACAGCCTCATCATATCCACCGGCATCAACCCCAAGGCCAAGCCCTACTTCCTCTTCGACGGCTACGTGCACCTCTCCTCCAGCCTTGCCTGCGGCCTCGCGGGACTCGCCGCCGGCAAGAACATGAATAACAACCTTGATAGTTTATATGTTATATTGATGTAAAATGGATTGTACTAGTTCCTAACTTTTTGTGTGATATATTGTCAATCTATGATGTAATTATCATTTCACAGAGGATTTTAAAAATTGCTATGTTGCATTTACATACAGATGGCTGCAAACTAGATCAACTATGTAATGTTGTGACACTTTGCAAATGCTTCCTCTTGGGCCAAAATCGGCATTTGGATTTGTGAGACATTATGCTAAAAACATGCTTGGTCAAAATATGGCAGAAATAAATGGGCTAATGAGGCGCAAATGAATGGGCTAATGGGCTGGGCTAAATTTAAATTGTGCCCAAATCAATGACAATTTCTGTGACGGAAAATAGTATCCACGTAAGCAGACATTTCATATGAATTGATCAATCGAAAATCCTACGTGGCATCTTATGCATGACGGATTCTTACTGTCACAGAGGTCTGGGCTTGGGCGGGCCTGGTGTAGATCCATGACGGTCAAGAACCGTCAAGGAAGGTACGATTTCAAATTATGACGTGATATACCTGACGGATTTCAGATTCGTCGTGTACGGCAACCCATGACAGTTTTACACTAATCTGTGATAGACTATATCCGTCATGTATTAATAGATTTTTTGTAGTGATCGGAAAGTACCACACCACTTTTCAAGGAGCTTTCTTCCTCTTCTTGTATCGAGTGACGCCGCACACCGGACATATGGTAGACTCCGCGTGCTCGTCCCGATAAATGATGCAATTGTTCATGCACACATGGTATTTCACGTGCGGTAAATCCAGAGGACACACGATTTTCTTTGCCTCCTCAAAACTGTTCGGGCACTTGTTCCCCTTGGGAAGACGTTCGCGCCAGAATGTCATGTTCTCGTCGAAGAATACGTCGGTCATTTTGTGTTTTACCTTCATCTCTAGAGCCATGAGCGTTACTTTCAGGCGGGTATCCTCGGGCCTGCATCCTTCATACAATGGAGTAACCGCGTCTATCTCCAGTTGATCCATCTTGGCTTTCTCTTGGGTGGCAGCTCTTGCGTTATCCGTCTGCTTGAGAAGCAGCTCTTGAATATGAGGGTCCTGCACCCAGCCCATCGATGGTCCATCGTCGTCTGCTCCGCCGGCATCTTCATCTTCATGATCATGCCCTTCGTCTGCTCCGGCATCTTCCTCATCATCATATCCTGCATCTTCTACATGATGACTGTGTACAGCATCACCGTCGTGATCATGTCCTGGAGATTCTTCGTCTTCTCGCCCGCCCGAGCCGCCGTGGTTGTCTTGTTGCCCTTCCTCATTTCTTGCCCAGCCCCCATGGACGACTTCATAGTCATCTTCATCACCTTGCCTCTGATAGCCATCCATGAAACCACGCAAGAGCAGGTGGTCCCGCACCTGCCCGGAATCCGGGTCCGCAATAAGGCTCTTCAGCTTGCATCTTCGACACGGACATCTTATCTCCGTCTCGTTCTTTTGAAGCATCTCGGCCTTCGTGGAGCTCAAAAACCTATTCACGATGCCTTCGGTCATCGTGCGGACCATGGTCGCCTGCGGGGTAGAGCAAAACGATATTTTAGAACCAAGAAAAATTTTGGCATGACTTTCCCTAAAAATAGGACCAAAAAGAATGCATAGTGCCAAAATTCTCACTGAAACAGAAATGAATCAACATTCCGGCAAAATATTGGCAACTATCGCATTTCAAATATTGGTACCTGCAAACACAAACATATATGCAACACCACAAACATATGCAACACCACGAACATACATAGATCTAGCTATGCCATAAGAAGTGCATGTGCACGTTGTTGGAGGGAGAACAACATAAAGATAGCTTCCCCCTTACTTACCTATCAAAAAAAGGTAATTTAACCACTTAATTTGGATGAATCTATGGTGCAAATGAGGTGAGGAGGAGGAGGCAGCCGAGACAAGCTTGGAGGAGGAGGTGGAGAGAATGAAGTGGGGAAAGTGAGTGGGTAGGTGTGGCTGTCCAAAATATCTAGCTGGTACCAGGTTACTAATGGCGCACCACCTACAAATGCGCCATTAGTAACCCTGGTTACTAATGGTGCACCTGCTGGTGGTGCGCCATTAGTAGTTTTGCAAAAAAAATATACTAATGGCGCACCTGGCGCACTATTCCCCGGTGCGCCATTAATAGTTTTGCCAAAAAACAGAATAAAAAAAAAATAGTAGTGGCGCACTATGCGGATGGTGCGCCATTACTAGTTAGAAGTAGTAATGGCGCACTGTGCCCTGGTGCGCCATTAGTATGTTTGGAAAAATAAAAATAAAAAATTTGTTACTAGTGGCGCACCATGTGTCTGGTGCGCCATTAGTGTCTTAGTGGCGCACTATGTGGATGGTGCGCCATTACTAGTTAGAAGTAGTAATGGCGCACTGTGCTCTGGTGCGCCATTAGTATGTTTAGAAAAATAAAAATAAAAAATTTGTTACTAGTGGCGCACCATGTGTCTGGTGCGCCACTGCTATATAGTAGTGGCGCACCACATGTCGGGTGCGTCATTAGTGGCCATCCCATCTATAGCCCTTTTCCTAATAGTAGTTCAAGCAGCGACTAAACATTGTAATTCACGATATAAAAAATCCAGTCATGATGCACCCAACATTAGTTACACACAATGCATGAGGATGAAAATAATGCTCTCAGGTTTGGTACTTATTTGTGAAGGTGATGCCACAACATAAAAGTAAATAGATAGTCCCTTCACAGAGGGAAGTAGTGATTTGCAGCGGTGCCAGAGCTCAAGTTTTGAAAACAGAGGTAAATGAAATTTTGAGAAATGCACCCTTCTTGTTTACTTCACGACCATTAGTTATCAGTATATTACATGCTAAACACATTAGAGGCGGTTCCCAAGCGATAAAAGTAAAGGTTTACTCCCCCTACACCAACAATCACGCTCCACGGCTTGTCCGAAACAACGGGTGTCGTCCATACCAACAATAGTCCGGGGGGAGTTTTGTTTAAGTATTTGCAATTTGAATTCGGGACTGGGAATCCCTATTACCGCCCCTCTCATGCAAGGACAAGTGAATAAACACTCATCATGAGAATAACCCGCTTAGCATGAAAGATATTGACTACCTCCTGTCACTCTATGAACAATCCAGGCACACACAAAAGGATATTTTGAAGTTTTTGGAGGTGGCACATGCAAATTTACTTAGGACGGCAAGGTAATACCGCATATAGGTAGGTATGGTGGACTCATCTAGAATAACTTGGGTTTCATGGTTTTGATGCACAAGCAGAATTCCCGCTTAGTATAGGCGAAGGCTAGCAATTAGGTTGAGAAGCGGCCAGCTAGAGAGCGAAAACGGTCATGAACATGCATTTTGCATAAGTAACATTGGATACTAGCATGAGTAGGATATGAACACCATGAACATAAATATCATAGAGGCTATATATGTTGGTTTTGATTCAACTACATGCATGAACATGTGCCATGTCAAGCCACTCCAACATCTAGAGGAGGATACCATATCATCATACTACATCACAATCATTTTAACACAATTTTGACATACAAGATAAATCATTATCCACTCCTAGCTACTTATGCATGGCATGCGAAACTATAATCTCTAATTGTCATTGCAAACATGTTTGATCATAATAGGCCAAATCATGGATATTAGGTTAAACATATTTACAAAAACAGAACAAGTCGAGTTCATACCCGTTTCTCTCTGCCACAGCCAGTTCATCAAATATCGTTATTATTGCCTTTCACTTGCATGACCGAACGACGTGAAAATAATAATAGTGCAAGAGTGTCGTGGACTAAGCTGGAATCTGCAAACATTTTATTCAAAAGGAGAAAACAAGATAATATGGACTCTTTATTAGATCAACAATAATGCATATGAGAGTCACTCAACATTTTCATCGTGATCTTCTCCTTGGTATGACTCAATAAAAAGGAAAAGAAATTCAGAGAAACACACTAAAATATTTTTGGAGTTTTTAGTTTTTGTTGAACGAGCAAATAAAAGGGAAAAACAAAAACGAGAAAAGATATTTACACGGAAAAGCTCCAAACAAGCAAAAGAAGAACAAGGACATCTTTTTGGGTTTTCTTTTTAGTACTACAACTAACTACGCTTGGAAGAAAAATAAAAAAGAAGCAGTAAATATTTTTGTATTTTCTCAAAGTTTTTCAAACAAAGAAGAAGAAGGTGAGAAAATAAATCTAACATGGATAATACAACGAAAAAGTGTGGACACCGACAACTGGAATGAAATGTGTGAATATGAAAGTAATATCGGTGGAAATACGTACTCCCCCAAGCTTAGGCTTTTGGCCTAACTTGGTGATCACCATTCGAAGAAGCCATGGGGTCCTATGTTGAGGTGCTGGGGAGCGGGCACCTGAGGGTCCCACTGTTGAGGCTCCTCCTGCACCGCAGCCAGGTTGATCCGGTATGGGTCAATGTCCTCAGGCATAATCCTGTATCCGCCCCTGGCAATAGGATCAAACAAAGCAGGTGCAGGCAATGGAATAATATCACGAGTGTCCACACTGAAAACCGGGTTATAAGGAATAGGAATGTCAGTGTTCTCGCCATCAATAAACTGGTGGTGTGCCATATCCTGACAATCTAAATAAACTTTGGGTAAAGGATAATCATGCTGGCATATCTGAACGTTAAACTGACTCGCTAAGCGAGTAGCACAAATACCATCATGTATTTTACCCTTGGATCTGCTAAGGTGGAGGCGACGTGCCACAATAGCTCCCAAGCTATAAGTGTTGTTTTCATAAAGTGCACTACATAAAACAGCAAAGTCTGGAGCACCGAGTGCACCTATCTTCTCTCTAGCAAGTAAACACTTCGTAATGAATAGAGTAAAATAATGCACAACAGGAAAGTGTGTACTAGTGTCAGTGACACTCGATACCCCTCTCTCATCCCCCACTATTAGAGTATGATAAAAACCAGCAAACTCCATGGGCCTAGGCTCTACTAAACTACCATCAGAAGAAAGCATGCATATGTCACAAAATTCAATAAGCGGTATTTTATGGTGTCCAGCATATAAGTTAAATTACACCTCAAGGGGATTATTCCTACTCAAGAAATAGAAACTTTGCACAAAGGAATTTGTGAGGAGATGATACTGTTCACATTCAGCTATGATGAAGTTGGTGAGGCTGGCATTAGCAACATATTGTGCAAACTCTTAAAGGATTTCGGCCCCTTCCATGAACGGGTTATGTGGCCATTCACACGGTCGTACCTCTACCATTCTCTGGGTATGGAGATCACTGACAGATGACATCCCAATAACTCCCTTGGAGTCCTTCTTGGAAGCAAACTTCCTAAAGATACTCATCTTTTTCCTATGAACAAAATTCTAAAATTTTTAGTCCACAAAATTTTCTCAACAAAACTTCACAAAAATGAAAGCAACTACTCCTAAGGATGCATAGAGGCCATAGCAAGCATTCAAACTACTTAGAACTCTAAGAATTCAACATGCAAGCTCATCTACATCAGCACCAAGAGTAACTAATTATTCAAAATATAAACCATTAAAGCAAAAACTAATTGGACCCATGGAAGAGTTACATACCAAGCAACAATCCCCCGAAACAGTTTCGGAAACGGAGCTTCAAGCAAATAGACCGAAATTTAGTTCTTGAGCATTTGATGATTACTGCCTAGATTGAGGCATAACTATGGAGCATATTGGTACTTGGTGTACGTACCCAGATTGGTCTTGCGGAATCACTTGTCAAGAGGATAAGTTGATAGAAAGATTGCTCCTACAAGATTCTAATCTCCCAACATCTAGTTGGGGACATTGCAGTTTTACGTATTGCATATACAAATTCGACAAACTGCATATTATATGGTCTCCCTGTTGCAGTTAGTACGTGGAAATCACTAAGTATTTCACATCTGCGATATTTCGATTGCGTTGGATACGAACCGATTTCACCACCACAACATATAAATATGGGCCCTCATAGAGAAATGGGGATCTATGTGAGGTACAATTTTCTATCAAACATAAAGTACCCGAAGTCTCTAGAAGGGGACTTGTTTATGGCCCGGTATACTCGTTGTATTTTCATGAGGACATTTTTCTAGCATTAGGGGGAGATAAGAACCACATTGAATGCCAGGAAAATAGAATGTGATGTGAATAGACATCTATTTCTTAGGTTCACGTACAAATGAGTCTGAACTAGAGGTTCAGAAGATTATCAAATTGTAAAGTACTACAAATAATCTGGCAGTTGCATTTACTAAGTATAAAGTTGTCACAAAGTAAAATGTTCCCGCGTGGATTATGCCAGACATAGTGGATGTGACCCATAGGTTCATTCGGCCACCCATGAGGGGGAGGAATCTGGACACAAGAAGACAAAGCTTCAGGGAAGCATCCGAGGGGAATGAGGCATCCTCAAATAGTAAATGCAGGTCAACTTCATGTTGACATTCAACCTAGGGTTGAAGGACACCTAAAGGATGTTGGACACATCCAACACCCAGCACGAGTGTGCACACATATATTGATGCTGGGACATCGGAAGATCTTGACTCGACTGTTGTGGGAAATCATGAAGAGTTAAAAGGAAATGATGTAAACTTCACTCTGTATATGGATTTGAGAAAATCATATAACAGAAAGACTACATTATGTCGACATTTATTTCTCCTCGAGAATTGCAAAAGACCTTATATTGGATCTAGAACTTAAGTCCATACATGGATCAGTCTCTTGGACGCTCTAGTTGATCCAAAGAAAGGCAGCAATTGAGGAGGCGCTCGATCTCAAGAAGAGGGGTGTTGACTTGATCAATAATACCCACTCCTCTAAATGTGTTCCCGGGGTTGTTTATGAGAGGAATAAATACCAAGAGATGGTGAGACATGAAGCGAGGCTTGTAGCACATGGGTTCACGCTGAGACCTGTCATCATTTATGATGAAATATATTCTCCTATGAGTGGAATAACATTTCGATATTGTATACCATTGGCAGTGAATAATGATTTTTTTATCCAACTGATGGATGTTGTATGCATAGTTGTATGAGTCATTTAATCAGATATCTCTATGGTAGTTCCCGAGGGAACGAAGATTCCGAGTTTAACCGCAACATGTGTTGCGTAAAGCTTAGAAGTCATTATGGCTTGAAGTAGTCACCAATGATGTGGTAGAACCGACTGGGTGAGTTCCTTTATTAGAAGGTCACTCAAGCATTGATGATTATTCATGTATGTTCATCAAGAAATCTGAAGAGGGATTTTGTACAATTTATATGTGTGTTGATGATCTGAGTATCATTGGAGCTACACAAGAGATACATGATAAAATCATATCATCTTAGGACAGAGTGTAAGATTTGTCTGAGACCAAACTTTGCTTGAATTTGGAACTTGAGCACATTCCTTCGGGAATACTTGTTCATTAGTCTACATTTATCAAAAAGATTGTTGAAAGTTCAACATGGATAAGTTATATCCATCAAAGAACCATGGTTGTGAGATCTCTTGATTAATAGAGATTAAAATCCATTTAGACCCAAGGGCAGTGATGAAAAGATATTGGGATATGAGTTTCCATATCTTGGTGCACTGGAGCACTAATGTATCTAGTAAACTGCACCAGGCCTGGTATATTATTTGCAGTGAATTGATTGGCTAGATACAATGCATCACCAATAAAAGGTATTGAGTTGGTGTGAATAATATTTCCAAGTGTATTTTGGACACTAAATCTTGGTTTATTATGTGAGAATAATCAAGATATAACCATGGTTGGATATTGTGATACTAGGCATGTATATATAATATCCCCATAATCCTATATCACAGACTGATCATGTCTTCTCCAATGGGGGACAACCTTTAGTGGCTGCATCCACTAATCATTCTGAAATTCTTGGTTTTTATGAAGCATCACATGAGTGTATGTGACTTCACAAAATGATGAACTTTGTTGAAAAATCAAGTGGGATTGGTTGGTAGAAACCACCCATCATTATGTATGAAGATAGTGTTGTTTGTATTACGCAGATGCAGACAGGTTATAAAGAGCAACATTGGTTTATGACTGGATCTAAAAGTATTTTATTCCTCATGAGTTGAAGAAATGTGGAAGATAAAATATCTTGCAAATGAAGTCATGCAATAATTTTGGTGATTTATCCACAAAGTCTTTATCAAGTTCTTCATTCCATAAATAAGTTAGTGGAATTGGTATGAGATGACTTTGATATTTGCAAGGTTCGGGGGGAGTGCACTCCTGAATGATAACCTGTTCGAGATCCTGGGATCCTTGATATTGCACTCTTTTTCCTTTATGAGTTTTTTCCTACATGGTTTCTCATAGAAGTTTTTAATGAGGCAATAGTAATACAAGCATGGTGATATGGCATTTTCTCCTTATTTCCCGCTGGGTTTTCGGAAGGAGTTTTTCATGTCATATTACGTATATCTCCTCATATTTCTCCCATGGGGTTTTTGGAGGAGACATTAAACAAGATGATAATCACAAGAAGAAACAGTTATTAGGGGGAATGTTAAGAATTATTTAACATCTATTAATTAGGGACAATCCCTGCTTTCCATCTAACCACCTGCCATTGCTATTTGAGCAACAGACGCGACTATTCCCCCGTGTCCTTTCGGTAAAAGGCACCTCTTGTAATACACCCATTGGGAGGGTATAAAAACCCAGATCAATGAATAAGAAAATACAGATCAATGAATAAGAAAATACAGTTGATTCATTCTAGCAATTGTTTCTTCAACAGTTGTCAATGAAGATGGAGGGTTTGTGTTTTACGGCTGGAAATGGACAGACATCTCGTCTTTCATCGATTTTGTACACTGGTAACCGAACACATGAGAAACGGAGAGACGGCTCATCTTCAATCGGTTCCATATTAAGATTTGATGATATGGCTGGGTTGTTCACATGGATAGCCTGCAAGTTGAGAGAATTTTTTTTGATAAAGGACATTTCATTAAGCTGTTTTATCAAAATGATACAGCCGTATCAAAAGAATGCCTTGCCTCTGCATGACATGATGTACACAGCCAACAAGTTCAAACAACCGAAAAATAAACATTGTTTTACAGCAAAAATAAATCAATCCAGTCTAGGGTAGGGCCGCCATCCATGGAGGGAGAGAACCTCACTGGTCGTACACTCCAGCCATGCAGACGTCATCATAAAAAGGTTTCTGTCCTCCGACTTCTGCAGGATGGACCAAGTACGGAGCCGTCATGTACATGCATGAATAAACTGCGCAGGGGAAGAAATATATTTTATTATTAAAGACTACATCATTTCCATGAAGCCATCATGCCCAGCATAAGGCAGCCGTCCCCACAAGAATATGTGCAGAAAGTTGTTTATTGACACCTCGCAACCAATTCCCGAACATACATGTTACGTGCACTATATGGGCGAATGGATCTCCTAGGTGTACATAGGATCAAGGTTTTGGTTACCGAATGAGGCAATTTTACCGAGGGGGACTGGTAAATGTTGTTGCCAAGGTTACCGAGAAATACCGAGAATATTTCGAGTGAATTTTGTAGTTAAATTTTTAATTCAAATAAGTGAATCAACGAATATTCGAACCAGAGACCTCTCAAAACACGAACTAGGTTGCTACCAACACGCCAGAACCAACTATCATGACGTTAATTAGATCCTACATACTTTACAGTAAATCGAGTGTTTAAATTTAAAAAATTCAAAAAAATGGTATTTTTTGCTCGGTATGGCGATTTACCGAGGGGCACGGAAATACGAGGTAATCATGGGAAATGTTGAAATTTCGGCCGGTAACCAAAACAGTGTATAAGATAGGATCGAGAATTAGCATGTGTGTTGTGCACGTTCTTTTTACCTTGTTCCTCTGGGCAGTTAGGACGTCCATAGCTCTCAATCTAGTTTAGGACATTCATTGTAATGTGGTTGGTCCAGAGAGATGACGTAGAGTATGTTGTTTATTGCACGTGTGTGTAGTATTATCGGTCCAGAAAATAGCAGTGGCGTATTATCGGTCCAGAAAATAGCAGTGGCCACCAATCCATGCTGAAATTAGCATCTCTCTCGGTACATAAACACGTACGCGCCAGCCTGCAAAAAAATCTAAAAAAGGTGCGAATCCCAACCACTTCACGTTAACCGACCATGCGCGCCGATCAGATAGTACCGGCGGTCGTCGCCGCCGTGGCCGTGGTGTGCCTGCTCATCGCCGGCCGCGCGGACGGCCAGGACGAGTACGTCCCTGCTGGCGCGGGGAGCCAGGAGGTGGAGACGCTGACCACGAACCAGAACCCCAAACAGATCCTCCCGCAGCCGGAGTTGATGCCGGAGCCACAGACGGAGGCGGAGCCGCAGCCGGAGCAGACGTCCGAGCCGGAGCCACAGACGGAGGCGGAGCCGCAGCCGGAGCAGACAATCACGAGGGAACCGGAGCCGGTCACGCCCACGCAGGACCAGGGCGATTTCTACCGCACCGGCGCGACGCCGACCACGCCAGAGCCGCCGGCGACGCCAACCTCGCCGGAGACGTGGGAGACGCCGCGGGCGACGCCGTCTGTGCCCGTGCAGCAGGGTTATCCTTAGTTGTTACACATGCTCAAATTGGATTTGCAGGCAGAAGACTCCTGTGAAGACCAATAAAAACAACACTCCGGTCAACAAGAAGACTCTAGGAACTCTAGGAACCAAGAGAAATCTGCTTCATTGGCTTGGGGGATGAATATGCTTACTTGTAATCTGTTCTGGACCATGCGTGTGCGTGTGCTTGTGTGGTAGCTCAAACTGTTACTTGAACTGGTGTTTGGGGTAGCTGTTTGTGTGTGGTAGCTCAAGCTGGAGCTCGAATTTTAAGACTATTTTGGTTCATCTACTATTATGCAAAATATTATAACTTGTAATCTGATGCAAATTATCTGTATTTTCACTAAGGTCATGTCAAAATTTAACACTAACTTTATGCATCTGTTCATCTTCAAACAATGCTTATTATATTCACAGTTTACGTACTTTGCTCCATTCACTTGAACACCACATTCACTGTACATCATAGACAGAGAGAAGAAGTTACACTTTTGCACAGCCACCAGAAGCAGTGCACACATAGAAGCACACAAAAACACAGGTTACATCTAGCTACAACTACAATGTTTCCAATCTCCCTACTATTTACATCACATAAAATCTCAGCATTTCTTTGCTGAATTTCACACATCATCTTGTGTGCATTCTTCAGGTGTCGCCTTCTTCTCCGCTGCCCAGTTACATTGTTACTACTCCAAGAAGCAAACGGTGAGGAGCTCCACCCAGTTACATTTCTCAAGGACATGTTGGTGTTGCGCGAGGTGGTTGCCAGAAGAGCTACGGCGGCGCTGCTGTGGGGAGCCAGCGACGCAAGGAAGAGGCATGGGTGTGAGGCGAGCGGCACTGCCAGCTGCGGGGATGAAGGGGAGGGAGGCGGCGCTAAGCAGCACGGAGATAGCTAGGGCTGCAAGGCAGCGATGGCAGCTGCTGGAGCACGCGACGAGGAGGTTGGGTTTGGGTCAGCTGGGGTAGAGGAGGGGATCGAGAGAACTGGAGGAAGAATAGGTAGCGATGGTGGTGGCTGGGGCTCGGTGTCGGTGGTTCTGAGTATGTTGGGGCCAAGGGCATTTTCGCCCAGAAGAAAAATTCGGGACATATAAAAGACACTTTTTGACTAAAAATGACCTCAGATAGCTGAAGTGGGAGAATTGGAGTGGCATTATTCCGAGTTTAGAATTTGGAGTGGCATTTTCCGGAATCATCAAAATTGGAGTGGCATTTATCCAATTAATCCCATTTATAATAAATATATATGCAAAATTACATCTGCTTGGAGAATAGTTTCGACTGCCTTCTTAACATCAATTTCAGTGACACTGTATGCCTCACTCCAGAAACAATGTGCCATTGTGAACACTACTACTTGAATTTCATAATTAATCATTTTTCCTCAAAGTGTGCATTGAACACCCCTATATCCTTCTTAATCGATAATTTGCATTTCTGTTCTGGTAGTTTGACTATCATTCTTTGGTAATTTACATGTATATTCTAGTAGTAAAATTCCTCTATATGTAGCATTGACACTCTGCTAACCTGTCCGGTCGCGCCTGGATCAGCATTGCACGCACCCCACCAAGACATGACATGGTTGTGCATACCAAGAGAGGTGTGTGACGTGGTTGGACTGGCTAGCTACAGGCTCTCACCGGTGACAAAAGGACGAAGAAGAGCGTAAGGAGTTGAAGCTGGTTATCATGGTGATGGTGTAGATGATAGTATGGAGGCATAGATGCATCCTTGATGTGGTTGAGTACAATTTGTAGCTGGTAAGGAGGAAGAACGAGAAAAGTTGGGTGCAGCTAAAGCCGAACAAGTATTACTGGAGCTACCTCCACCTTGCCTCTAGCCTAAATTAGAGAGGGACCTATTCAGTCATTCGTTGTCTTGATTTTGTGATTGTTCAACAAGTTTACTGCATTATCTTTTTATGGTAAAGGTTTTCCATTTCTTTGTCCTTTGGCACAAGTTGCATTGCACTATAAAATGATTAAACCTTTTATTGTTCATGTGATCAGTGGAATTTTCACAATACCATGCACGATCAAAACCACGGATAGAAATCAATTTTAGTTGACACAATATTTGAAGTTATGGCGAAACTCTAAAACATACAATATACTCCCTCCGTTCCAAAATAGATGACTCAACTTTGTATTATCTTTAGTACGAAGTTGGATCATCTATTTTGAAACCAAGGGAGTAGTTTATAAATTTGTCTGGTTATTATCATTTATATTAGTCAAGACGTGTGTTGCGTGCTTACTAGACGTGTGTTGTGCACGCTCTTTTTACCTTGTTCCTTTGGCAGTTAGGACGTCCATTGCCGTCAATATGGTTTAGGACATCCATTGTAGTGTGATTGGTCGAAAAAATAGCAGTGGCCATCAATCCTTGCCGAAATTAGCATCTCTCTCTCGGTACATAAACACGTACGCGCCAGCATGCAAAAAATTCTAAAAAAGGAGTGAATCCCGCCCACTTTACGTTAATCGACCATGCACGCCGATCAACTAGTACCGGCGGTCGTCGCCGCCGTGGCCGTGGTGTGCCTGCTCATCGCCGGCCGCGCCGACGGCCAATTGGAGTACGTGCCTGCCGCGGCGAGCCAGGTGGTGGAGCCGCTGGCCACGAACCAGCAGCCGTTCCTCCCGCAGCCGGAGGTGATGCCAGTGCCCAACAATCTGCTCGCTAAGCCGGAATACGTCTCGCAGACGGGGTTCTCCCTACCGGAGCCCTCCCTAGCCGGGGCGTTCACCGGCGGCTACTTCCCGCAGCAACCGACGACAGAGCCGCAGCCACAGCCGGAGTCGCAGGCGACCAAGTGGGTGCCGGAGACGCAGACGACCAAGTGGGTGCCGGAGCCGACGTGGCAAAAGCCGGCGACGCCGTCTGTGCCCGCGCAGCCGAGTACCAGCGGCGGATCGTACGCTGGCGGGGGCGCCAACAAGCAGCTGGACGACGACGGGGAGCCGGTGGACGGGCTGAGCCCCAAGGCCATCGAGAACATCCTCAAGGAGCACAACGCATTCCGCGCCAAGGAGCATGTGCCCCCTCTCACGTAAGCTCTCTTGACTTGCAAGCATGCATGCATCTCGCGGCGGCCGCCGGCGCCGGAGACGATCGATGATGACAGCTCGGCGAACTGGATGGATGTGTGGGTGCAGGTGGAACGCGACGGTGGCCCAGTACGCGCAGCACTACGCGGTCGAGCGCAAGGGGGACTGCGCGCTCAAGCACTCGACGGGGCCGTACGGGGAGAACCTCATGTACGGCGAGGGCCGGGCGTGGACGTGGCGCCACACCGTCGACGAGTGGAGCGAGGAGAAGCAGAACTATCACTACGGCACCAACTCCTGCGACGCCGGCAAGCAGTGCGGCCACTACACCGCCGTCGTCTGGAAGCACACCACCGCCGTCGGCTGCGGCCGCGTCACCTGCACCAGCGGCGACACCCTCATGGTCTGCAGCTACTACCCGCCGGGGAACTACGACGGGGAGAAGCCATTCTAATCTAATTCTAACTCATCATCCTCACCATTATTTCTCTCTCTCTCTCTTAATTAATTAATATTCCATCTGATTAATTAATCGGTTAATTAATTAACTAGTTCATTCCCCGCATCCACACAACAGTACGTAGTACAACTCAAGTAGAATGTAATTTTTTCAGTAATGTTTCTTGCAAGAATTAGCAATCTTCGACCGCGCAGCTGCTGGTAGAAAAAAGTACCAGGTACTGTATTTCTTTTTTCTTTTTTTGCGGGTAGGTATTGTATTTCGTTGCCAAGAACAACTTATGATGTCTACTTTTTACGAAATAATGTGCTTTCTTTTTTGAAGTAGAGAGAATACTTCACTCTCCTATGTAAGCAGTTGTCTTTTAGCAATTGAAAGTTGTGTCAGTTAATTTTTTTTAAATGGAGGCATGCCCCCGGCCTCTGCATCATGACGATGCATGCAACCATCTTATTAAAAGGTCTTGGAGTACCACAAAAACAAATAAGTATTACAGCTCGCAAGCGGAGCAAAAGAATAAAAGGAAAATTACATACTAAAAATCGCAATCGGTATGACAATGCCAAGGGCAAGCTCTCTAGACTCCGATCCTGTTATGCAACCGCCATCTGAACTGATTGAATATACCCCACGCTACCATCTCCCACAGGTTGCACCCAGTAACCAAAGGCTCCCTGAAGTCCGTAGGAGTGAGTAAGGACCACGTACGGATCCATGCGGACGCTCTGAAGATGACCTGCAAGAAAGTTCAATTATGTTGTCTGTTAAAAATCATGTCATTCCTGCAATTCCATATAGGCCCACATGAGCGCACATATTCCAATCCGAATACGAGCCGCAATAATCGTATCAATCCCAGCGAACCACGTTCCAAACAACGATTCAATGTCAACTGAAGGAGTAATGTTAAAGGCTATATGGATCGTTCTCCAAACCAGCTTGGCGAGTGGGCACTCAATGAATAAGTGCTGTATTTTTTGATCATGATCACAAAAACAACAACACGAATTACCTACCCGCCACCTCTTAAGTAAGTTATCTTTGGTGAGGATCACTTGCTTGTGGACGAACCACATAAAGATCTTAATACACAAGGGAAATCTTAACCTTCCAAATATGTAACGATCTCGAGATTGGGCCAGAATTTATCAAGTCCATATAGAAATATTTCACTGTAAATACCCTATTTCTAGCTAACTTTCAGTGAGTCGAATCAGGTTGGTCGGATAATTGAACATCTATCAATCTCCGGACCAAATGCATCCAGGCAGTCCATCGTTCACCAACGAACGCACGTCTGAACTGAATGTTCAAGGGAGTCGTTTGAAATACTGTGCCAACGTAATCCTCCTTACGTTGCATGATGTTATACAGGGTGGGGTATTGTAAGGTTAGGGGCGACAATCAAGAATTTTACCCTACAAAAGAACAAGTCTTCCGTTCGCATGAGTCCCTTCCAGAATGGTGAGTTAGTTGGTCTCACGTTGACTTGGGCGAGCGTATTCGACTGTAAATACTTATTACGTAAAATATGTGCCCACATACCTTCCGGTTCAGTCTCTAATCTGTATAGCCATTTGCTCATAAGACATTTATTCTTAATTTCCAAGTTCTCAATTCCATGACCTCCCTGAAAAAATCTTGTAAGGTCTCCTGGAGATTGGAGCGGTTCCTGGAATAAAAATCTATGAAAAACTCTACCCACCACCTCTTAAGTAAGTTATCTTTGGTGAGGATCACTTGCTTGTGGACGAACCACATAAAGATCTTAATACACAAGGGAAATCTTAACCTTCCAAATATGTAATGATCTCGAGATTGGGCCAGAATTTATTAAGTCCATATAGAAAGATTTCACTGTAAATACCCTATTTCTAGCTAACTTCCAGTGAGTCGAATCAGGTTGGTCGGATAATTGAACATCTATCAATCTCCGGACCAAATGCATCCAGGCAGTCCATCGTTCACCAACTAACGCACGTCTAAACTGAATGTTCAAGGGAGTCGTTTGAAACACTGTGCCAACGTAATCCTCCTTACGTTGCATGATGTTATACATGGTGGGGTATTGTACGGTTAGGGGCGCCAATCAAGAATTTTACCCTACAAAAAAACAAGTCTTTCGTTCGCATGAGTCCCTTCCAGAATGGTGAGTCAGTTGGTCTCACGGTGACTTGGACGAGCGTATTCGACTGTAAATACTTATTACGTAAAATATGTGCCCACATACCTTCCGGTTCAGTCTCTAATCTATATAACCATTTGCTCATAAGACATTTATTCTTAATTTCCAAGTTCTCAATTCCATGACCTCCCTGAAAAAAAAATCTTGTAAGGTCTCCTGGAGATTGGAGCGGTTCTTGGAATAAAAATCTATGAAAAACTCTACATGTCTGTCAGGTGGAACACCTGGCAGTTCCTCTGGAAAGACATCCGGAAAGTCACGGACTACCGGGATATCTTCAAGGTCTGGGACCTAAGAAAACTCCAAAAACGATGCCCTCAAGAGGGACTATGATACAAAAGCACTGTCGGTGCTCGATCCCAATGATATCTAGGGTTTCCCTCGGAGTTGCCTGCAGTATCAAGGATCCAGACCAGGGTTGAATCCCGACGTGATCTGGAGAACCCGTCGAGATCCGCCCAGTTGTCGGCGGGCACACCCGCCACCGCGCCATCCGCACCCCGGTGACCATGGGTCAGTTACTGTACATCACGAACGCATCCAGCCAATAGCCACGCCCAGATCTGGCTGAGGCTAGCGACCCAAACCAGTGATCCCGCGCCGCCGCAGCCCACGTCACCCTATGCTTGGATCTGATGGAGCCGCCGCCGCAGCTAGCCGCCCCACCTCCCCAACGCGTCAGCATGTCCCACCAGAAATTCCAGCAGCCGCCGCCGCACCGTCTCACCGTTGTGCCCACAACACAGATGGCCGCGTCGCTGCCGAGCCGCCCTGTGCAAGTGCCTCGCTCCTCACCCGCACGCCACGTCCCACGCCGCAGAGCAGTAGTGGACGAGGGAGAAATGGCCCCGCCGCCACCGCGCCATCCAGGCTTCACCCGGCGGCGCCCTCCGGTGGCGGCGAGTAGGGGAGGTGGGGGAGAGGCCTCTGGTGGGCGGCAGTTAGTGGGGTCATGGGATGCGTGGGTGGAGAAGAGAAAGAAAAGGGAGGAGAGATAGGTGGGAGGTGGGTGGGTGGATGATAGAACCAAAATTTGACCCAAATCTAGGACAGAAATGGGTCTAACGGACGGAAAAATGAAATGGATCCCTACGTTCGGCCGGGAAAATGAAATGGATCCCTACACCGGGCCTCGTTTCTTGTTTGCGTGGACCAAAACAGACATAAGTTGACGAAATGGTTTCCTGTATTAGAGTTGTCCTAAAAGCACCACAATAGTAGGGTACATAATTGTTTGCGTGTACCGAAGAGGGCCAGAACCTGGTATTTTCCTAGTATTTGTTAGGATTATATCCACAACATCACCGCTAATACTACTGGTACTTCCAAATGTGGTGTATAAAATCCTATCTAGGCCTCATTTTGCAAAGTTGAATTCCTAGATTAGTTTGTCATTATCTATCCGCAACCATGGTGGGGCTAGATGCCCCTTGGTGTAGTAGGTAGTAGTGCACTAGTTCGTGTCATCTCAAGGTCCGGTCCGGTCGATGGAGCACCTCGAGATTGATAGAGAAAGAGCCAGTAGTATTGCGGTAGGCTTTTTTCGTAGCGCCATGTAGCTGTGCCGATGAAGTGACACGACGCATGCAGCGTGGAAAGACGAGCAGCCAAAGCTGAGCTGGAGGCTGGAGCAGTACACATATCTAGTGCAGGTGCTGCAGGCAGGGCCTCTGCTGGTAGGAATACATGGGATCTGCAAAGCTTGCTTTTGTGCTCTGCGCTTTCTTGTGTTCGTGTGACTCTTAATTAACTCTTCGAGTCATGCACATCAGTTATGCTTCTACATCAATGTGAGTAATCTACATGCATGCCTTGTTTTATTTTTTGCACAACTAGCTAGTGCCGATAAAGGTTTGTTTCAGAAAACAAATGCCGATAAAAGTAGAATTAGCTAGGCATGTGTTAAAAAAAGGATAAATCAACGTGCAGTGCTGTTGCAAATTGTGGTGTTACCGCGAGAGCAAGACGATTGGGTCCAACCTCGCTGCTTGTATCTTGTGTCGGACAGTCAGGAGATATAAACGCTGTGACGGGACAAACTGTGAGCTCGACACACGGCATCGTTCCCGTCCGCGCCGGGCCCGAGGAATTGTTGTCACGTCCAATCTTTTAACTCCACTGCAAAAGCGGCCAGGAGCCACTGGGCAGAGATACACTTGTTTGGTGTACTGCAGGACTTACGACCGATCATGTCGTCAAGTCTAGTCTACTCTGCTCTGCATGTGTTCTCTCAAATTGACAAAAGGTGTGTACTGCCTACCGGCGTACATTGATGAACATGCAGGGGTGTAAACTCATTTTGGCTTGTATTCTCAGGTATTATACGTGTCGACGATTGATCGAGCTGGTCAGGCCACACACCGCGGTGATGTACCTCCAGGATAGTCCAATCCATCCCTCTTCTGTCGGCTCAAGTCAAATCAGATCAGATGAGCCAGGTGCCTGCATCCGCATAGTAGTACTCCCTCCGCTCAAAAATATTTGTCATCAAAATAGACAAAAAAAAACTAAAATACATCTAAATACACCCTATTTTATTTATTTTGATGACAAGTATTTCCGGACGGAGGGACGGAGGGAGTACATGCAAAACCATCGGTCTCGTCAGAGTAGCATCTTTTACGCACTGCGCTGCCTTGCAATGAGACCGAACAAGCTGTCCATCCATCTGGCCTTCCATGCACCGCGACGTCCCGTCTGTGCGTGGTTTGGTTCACATGATCTCACCAATGTGTTGGTGTTTCTTTTCACTCTAGGTTGGAGGGTAATATTCATCCACTCAAGCTTATTTGAATACATTCTCTGTTTTTCAATGGTGTCAAACACTATTTTGTCCAAATTTATGTAATTTCCTTAGTTAACAAGGTAATAAATGGAATGACACTTGATTTCTGTTTTTTTTTTGCGGAAAATCTAAAAACAACATATGAAATTGAACGGACACCTGCAAAAATACGTTCATATAAACTGAAAAATACTCTATATCTACATTTCCTTATATTTCTGGTCTTAAAATCAACTAATGATCAAATAGTCCTAAAGTTTGGAGGTCAACCGAGAAAAGGCATTCATCCTGCTTTATATATAATAAAGCAACGACCACCACGCAGTTCGAAGCATACAACACGCTACCACGCGAATACACACCAGGCAAGATACAAATGTGTTCGTGAGCAACGACTGCAACACCAGCCAATAGAACTCCAAGCGAACGTCAGTTGGACAATTAGCATCACCATGGAATCAACGGAGTCGTCAACCGTGATTGAGTCAAAGACGAAACTGAACACCGAAGAACCATGAGCTCTAAGGCGGTTCCTTCAAAAAGGGCATGATGCCGGGGTGCCACCATTGCTCGATACAACGGATCGTGGTCTTCACCCAGAGCATAATGAAGGACAAGAAGCAACCGCGACGGAGCATCCAAGAAGGAGACCACACCCACCACCATCGCCGTCGCCGGTCTGGCCAAAGCCAGACAAGGTTTTGATTTTCACCCTGACAGGCACTCTTCGAACCAGGGTACGACCAGTCATGAGAACGTAAGCTACACTACCACCACGAAGCACCGGATACCAGTCCCCCATGCCGCCCAGACGGCAAATGGCAGCCAGCTAACACCCGAGCCGTGAGCTTCACCCACGAGCACCACGACTACCACCACCAAGGGCCCCGCCTGGTAACCAGATACCCCAAAGCCTATTATGGGCATGGGCCTTGCACTGACTGCTAGGCTCCAACCACCGACCAAACTGCCAGCGACCGGCTTGACCAAATCAGCCCCCAATCAAGGCCCCAGGGCCTATGCTTCTCTCTTCAACACCTAAAACAAGGATTTTTCGCATTTGGATAATTACATGAGCGAAAAAATAAGATTAAAAAATGATGAAGAAAAAAAATTAAAGATATGCCAGCTTGCCATATTCCCAAAAAATAATGATGGAGATACAAGCGATGACCACACCACTGGAATTTCCAAAATAAGCTCGTCGAGTCCCCTTTCTTGGAGGACGTCTTGCTCTTTTTCTACTGTTCCACCTGTCACCGTGGATGAAGATTTGAGATGAAGAGGGTGATATTTCACTTCTGAGCCCAGACTCATCTGCAACCGCACTGAAGAAAAATATCAAAACAAAAATAAAAAAAATCATTTTTTGCATGGTTGATTATTTGATGTGTAAGGCCCGCTCCAATTTTCAAATCATTTGCATGGTTGATAATTTGATGTCTAAATGGTCTGAAAATTGGAGCGAACCTCACACAATAAATTTTCTACCATGCAATTTTTTTTGGATTTTTTAAGAAAATTTTTGATTTTCTTTTTGACGGTCCGATATCCCCCATTCCCTCTTGAAATGGAGGGTGGACTAGGGAAGTTCGGGCAGGTGCGAACATGCCCATAAACAAATAGATGGGTATATGATTTGGATGCCATTGGAGATGCCCTCACATAGCATGGAATTTTTCTTTCTCCCCTAAACGGTGATCCCTGGCGAGTGCGGCGTTGCAAAGGAGGATCCATGGAGCCCCTTTTTACTAAAAAAATGAAAAAATATTTAAGTTTCAAAAAATGGTTATCTTTTTCTACAAATACATATGCATGTTCTGTAAGTATGTATACAGTGAATTCGAAGAAAAAAAAGTATGTATAAAGTTTGATCAACTATGTCGATTATTTGCATGCTATAGAAATTTTATGTATTTGCCGTTCATATGAACCTGAGTGTTCATAAAATTTTATTCGTGTATACTACAATTATATGTCTATGTGTATATTTTTTTCATATTACTTTGAGGTGTGGAACTACTCCCTCAGTTTCTAAATATAGGTCTTTCTAAAGATTTCAACAAATGACTACATACAAAGCAAAACGAGTGAATCTACACTCTAAAATATGTCTATATACATCCGTATGTGATAGTCCATTTGAAATGTCTTAAAAGACTTATATTTAGAAACAAAGGGAGTAGTATTTTCGTTCAAAAAATTAAAGAGCTTCATGGATCTCAGCCGCTGCTTGCACTTTTCGGATAGCTGGCAGCTCATAGGCCGGTATGGGCCTAATATCCTGCGATAAAACAAAGGGTAATGTTTGTGTCTGGTGCGCCGGCCGAACTGTTCCGCCGGACGCACGCTGGCCCTTCGTTTAAAACGAATCCAACAACATCGATCGCTTCGCACATCATAGGACCCACACAAGGACTCACATGCTACAGACTTTCTTCCTCCTCTGGCTACCACCCAAACCGTCCTTCCGTACTCCAGCTAACCCACCGCTCACACCCCCAGATCCTGGCGCTGCACGCTGCCATGGACACGCTGCCAGCTACATGAAGCACACACAGACGGGGGTTGATTCGAGCCGGTCCTGGAGAGGAGAGATGACGGAGGCGGTGGCGGATGCAGGGATTGTCGCAGGTGCGGCGACAAGTTTGTGCTTGCACGAAGGTGGCCCGACGCTGTCGCCGGCGATCAGCGCCGCAAAAAAGGGAGAGGATGCTGCTACTGGCGACGGGGGGCGTAGGAGCAACGATGATGATGAATCTGAGCCGCATTTTCTTTTTTGCTGCAACCGGCGATAGAAGAAGCTACTACCGAATAATATTTGGCTACATCCATTTTACGACTTAGATGCGACCAGCGTTGGCGAGGACGACATTTTTGCTTCAACCGTCTCAATTTTTTGCTACTACCGAATATTTTTTTGCTACATTTATTTACGACTTGGATGCGACCCGCGATGGCGAGGTCGACATTTTTGCTTCAACCGTCTCAAATTTTTGCTACTACCGAATAATTTTTTGCTACATTCATTGACGACTTAGATGCGACCAGCGATGGAGAGGACGACATTTTTGCTTCAACCGTCTCAAATCTTTGCTACTAACGAATAATTTTTTTGCTACATCCATTCTCGAGGCCATGATGCTTTTACAACTTAGATGCGACCAGCGACGGCGATGACTTTTTTTGATGCAACCGGTGTCTTCATTTGCTACAACCATTTAACAAGAAGCTTCAAACCCACGACGGCCCGGCGGCAACAAATGCTACAAACCATGAACGGCAAAGGGCCACAACCATGAACGGCGAAAGCTGCAACCTGTGACAAAAAAAGCTTCAACCGGTGAAAAAAAAGTTTCAAACGTCGTTGCGCACCGACGAGGAAAGCTCTCTCTATCATCTGGTTGAAGCTTTTTTCATATAAGTTTGAAGCATTCTGTGTAAACGGTTGTATCTCTACCTGATTTGCCGTGCTATTTGAAGCCCCGGTTGAAGCTTTTGCCATGGCGTGTGTGCCCCATAGGTGGGGGATGCTCGAGAGCATGGGTGAAGCCCGGCGACGAGTTCGGCCGGCAAGGACTGAGCCCGCCACAAGGATAGTCGGCGACGACGCCGGCCAACGGCGAGGACGGACAGCGAGGAACGCGACCAGCGGCGAGGACGGCCGGCGAGGAACGCGACCAGCAGCGAGGACGGCCGGCGAGAGGCGTCAACGGGAGAAGAACCGCTCGACGTGGTGCCGGGGTGGGGGGAAAGCGCCGCTGCACGTTGTCTCGCGTGCGATGGTAGAAGGTTGAGGATGAGAGAGGATCTAACGGCTAAGGGGTGGGTAGATCTGACGGGCAGGGTGCGACCGGCCCAAATTTGGGCCGGTGCACCGGGGCAGATCACTCGCCTAAAACAAACTCCCGAAAAGAAGAAAGTCGGGCTCTATCAGCGTACCACCGTACAGCCCAGCCCACCACCGCGTCAATTTGATCCTCCATTCCAACCGCCACACACAGACACACCCCGCCTGTTGACCAATCTCGTGCTCTGCTCTACTGAGACGAGATCGCTCCCCCGCGCCGGCGATCTGCTCGACAACGCACCATTGGCGCCGGCAAGGGAGGTCAAGGAGAGATTAAGCATGGCGGAGTGGCAGGGCATTCCGGCGCTGGGGTGGTGGCTGATGCTGGTGGGCTCCCTCCGCCTCTTCTCCTTCTGGTTCAGCTTCTTCAACATCTGGGCGCTCCGCGTTAAACATTCTAGTAAAACAAATCGTATCTACAATATGATTGATATTGTTCTTGTCCATGCAGTGACTGATGTGCATGAGCGTTTCTAGATAAAACCCGGTCACATTCCGGTGGGCATGAAAAGAAGAGACGAAGAAATGAATAGCGCGCGGGAATACTCATACACTGCAGCCGTGCCAGTTATGTTTCGTTTTTTTTTAAATATCCACGTGTCAGTTAGCGCTCATGATTCTGCAGTAGGTTTGCTTGCACCACCTTCATATATATTTTCAGATCAAACTGTGCAGCAAGCTTTCATAGCTCAGTTGGTTAGAGCACCTGTTTAGTAAGCGGGAGGTCTTGAGTTCAACTCTCAATGAAAGCATCTTTTTTCCAAGTTAGACATAGATGATGCTTGAAACTTTTTGCCACAATCTTTTTTTTGTCCTGATATGAGCAGTATGGACATGAATGTTCATCTTCTTGAGTTTCAACTTGCAGCTTCTGTTCTTCCTGACCAGCCAAGTTTCTTTCAGAATTGCGGCTATCTTTGGCTCATCTTTCTGCTGCTTTGATAGATGATGCTTGAAACTTTTTGCCACAATCTTTTTTTTGTCCTGATCTGAGCAGTATGGACATGAATGTTCATCTTCTTGAGTTTCAACTTGCAGCTTCTGTTCTTCCTGACCAGCCAAGTTTCTTTCAGAATTGCGGCTATCTTTGGCTCATCTTTCTGCTGCTTTGATAGATGATGCTTGAAACTTTTTGCCACAATCTTTTTTTTGTCCTGATCTGAGCAGTATGGACATGAATGTTCATCTTCTTGAGTTTCAACTTGCAACTTCTGTTCTTCCTGACCAGCCAAGTCTCTTTCAGAATTGCGGCTATCTTTGGCTCATCTTTCTGCTGCTTTGATAGATGATGCTTGAAACTTTTTGCCACAATCTTTACTTGCATCCAACCATCCAACCATCAGGATAGCTAGATGCTTGCATTGACCACACATATAGCACAAATCCAACGTAGCTGTCCTGAGGATTCTTTCTTGTTGTTCTTTCTTATCAAAGACCTTAGCCCATATACTGCTTTTTCATTATATATGATCGATCGTCATCTTCCTTAACCGGCCTGATCGAGATGCCACAACATTCAACAGCCTCAATGGCTTGACTAGTCCACAAACCCCTCTCAGCCACAGTTTTTCTTTTCTTTTCTTTACTTTTCGGGGAGCCACAACATTTGCTTGAGCTTTGTCAAACAAAAACATAAAAGCATTTGCTTGAGCGTTTTATTTCGCAAAGATTTACTCCGATTGCAAAACAGAAAGTATTGGCAGGTTAAGGACGAAACGTGGATCGACTTCAGCGCGTCGACCCCAGTTGAGAACCACCCATGGATGCACCTTTATGCGACTTTTTTTTAGAAAAGGGGGAGATCCTCGGCCTCTGCATCAGAGCGATGCATACGGCCACATATATTAAAGAGCAAATAAGTTCAACATAGGCCTTGAAGTCTCAAACGAACAAACAAAAAAACTCACAAAGAGCAGAAGGGTAAAAGTAAAGCCACAACCGGCTGGCAAAAGAAAAATAGGAAAACTAATTGCCTATCCTATTACATGACCGCCATTCAAACCGGTTGAAGATAGCCCGAACTAGTATCTCCCATCGGATAGATCCAATAATCAAACGCTCTCTGACCTCCGTCGGAGTGAGTAGCGACCACATACGGATCAACGCAGTGGCTCGGAAGATAACCTGCAAAAAATAAGTATTTGTTGTTTTGTTAAAAACCAAATCATTTCTGCAGTTCTAGACTGCACATAGTAAAGTACATACTCCTACACGAATGTGTCTCGCTGTTTCGGATGATCCATGGACAAAAAACTGGCCATGTTCTTGGATGGTCCAGAGATGCAATTTGATGCCAGGCAAGGCATGCATGTGTGTGCTTATGAATCAATGCCGTCTTGCTCACGCTCAACATGGTGAGGCTATAGCTAGTAGCTAATCGGTGACCACAAATCGGTAGTCAGCTACTACTGCTACTTCCTGCTGCAGGTGCTCCCACTAGTTGTAAATCCATCAGTTAGTGGATCGTTATTGTTGCACCTGCATGGGCACTGTGTACGGTTACCGGCAGAGGGGATCAAAGGACGCCTAGATGCCTATGGCACATCACAATGTGCTTGCAACTAACCCTTCCACGCTCTTATTTCCTGACACAACAACTAATTCATTAGTGCAAAATTCAGTATAGCATTCTATCTGCTTTGCTCCTATTTTCCTTCCTTTGAACTGTTCTTTTCTACATTTATTTGTAATTTTTTTTACCGAATTCTATTTGGTGTCATGTGTGCCTTTACACACTTGAAAATCTAACATCGCGAAGGGATGTCACGAAGCTACAGTGCAAATTCAGTGCGAATTAGAGAAGGGATGTCATGGTTACTGTAGCGATACATACTGTAGACAGTTACTGTTCATAAGAAATAAATCTGAAATTGATTTTATTGCACCATAATTTTGTTTGGATATAATCTTTGTAAATATATACTGTAGATTTGTAATTTAGAAATTAATTCAAGTCATTTTAGCCTTAATCATATGGCTGTGAAGAAGGGATGTCAGGATACTGTAGCCTCCCTGACATCCCTTCGTGATGTTAGAGGATCTCGTTCCTTGAAAAATAGGGTACTAAATATCTATGTATGCCACGGTGTGAATGATAGAACAGGATGTCATGGTGCCATGATGATCGACCAACTTGAGATTGACGATGTCAACATCCATCGCACTCAGGCACTAATCAATCGTTTCTTCCTCAAAATCATGCAACATGAAGGAATGTGCTCACTGCCACGTCGCTGTCGGACTCGGACCTTTCCGAGTGAAAATGTACACTGCTTGCGGCCAAATAAATCTAGTCTAGTGTTGTTTAGCAAAGAAAGGAAGCAACAAAAAGTTGTGGTTAACAAATGCTGAGGTGACTTGAATTTTGTTCCAAACAGGATGGTTTTCGCATTCAAACCTCCATTCATTTTTGCCCGAATATATGGTGCTCACACCCGAATTTTCATTAAACATGAAAATTGATAATACAGGATGACTCTTTCAGGATGTTCAGGAAGAGCGCCCTCCGATCATGTGATCAACTCGAAACATATAACTCTCTAATAACACGAGCAACCCACAAAACTGAACATGTTACTACAACATCAAGGTTTTCAGGCTAGTATTGAAAAGCATCAAACTCTGTGGTACTCTATTATTTTCTATGTATTCTTGTTTTTCTTGCTTTGCAGGAGTGGGAGGGAACTGGAATTTTGCTACGAGGAGCATCAGATTCTGGCGCTGCTTACTATTGGCCTTGCATGTTTCCCTTTGTTATCAAGTTCTTCTGCCAACGGCCCATTACTCATATACTCCTACTCCCTCCTTTTCGATTTATAGGGCTTATCTCAAAATTTTAGTTTTTCCATTTTATAAGACTCAATTTGGTTGTTTTTCATCACATGTTCAGATTTCAAGGTGCATTAAATCATTGTATGAAAGTATTAAGTTGACTAATACATGTACTTTATGCATGCATGCATTGCAATTAATGCATTGATAAACATAATTTTTTGAGGAAAACAAAAGCATTAATTAGGTGCTTTTGCAAAACTACAAAAAGTATTCCACCACTCACCATCTACCTTGATTGGTGAGATTTTTGAATTGAGCCCTATAAACCGGAAAGGGAGTACTTTTTATGATATGCTCCATCGGCATCTTAACAATTTCTTCTTCTTTTTAACTGGTCGAGATGGTAGAGCATATCCAGCATACGTGGTCGATCCTCTTACCATGAGATCAGAGGGTTTTTTTATTAGAAAAATAATCCATTTTACTACTCTCAATAAAGCGGGTGGTTTACTTTACCCCCTAATCTATTTTTCTGCTTCTTCTAGCCCCCAAACAAATCCAAACCGGACAAAACAACCCCCTGGGTGGTTTGTCTCCACCCGCTGCTAATGTGCCACTAGTCCACGACGGTTTTGACCTGGGTTGGGCCCCCTTGTCAGGTGGGGCTGGGAAACAGCTGCCGCTGCCGGTTCGATCTAAAGGAAAAATTCCCCATTTCTTCTCTACTCTATGTCGCCATCGATGGCACCGTCGGGGCACCGCTGATCGGAGACGAGCAGCGGTGGTCGGAGTGGTGGTGGCGGCTACGACAGCGGTGCATCTTCCTTGACCTGTTGCTTCTCCCACGGCCGCTGTCTTGCCCCCATCCTCAAACCCTAGCTCGATGGCTCTGTCGATGCGGCGGCAGTTGATGCTGTAGGGAGGTGTCTGACTGATTCCGCGGCGGCGCAGACAAACCGAGGTGAGTCCCATCCCCTTCCCACGTCGGAGCATAGAGTACATCTGTTGCTCTGTTTGTTATTGATATGTCTCCGTCGTATCTACTTTTCCTAACACTTTTTCTCTTGTTTTAGACTCTAATTTGCATGATTTGAATGAAACTAACCCGGAGTGAAGCTGTTTTCAGCAGAACTACCATGGTGTTGTTTTTGTGCAGAAATAAAAGTTCTCGGATTGGAACGAAACTTTACGAGGATTTTTTGTACAATAAAAGATAATTTCTGGAGCCAAAAAAACCACCGGAGAGGGGCACTTGGGTGGGCACAACCCACCAGCGTGCGCCACCCCCTCCAGGCACGCCCAGGTGAGTTGTCCCCACCTGGTGGACCCGTAGACCCTGAAACCGACGCTATAAAATCCTATTTTTCCAAAAACTAATCAGGGAGAAAGAATTATCGCGTTCCACGAGACGGAGCCGCCGCCATCTCCTGTTCTTCATCGGGAAGCCAGATCTGGAGTCCGTTTGGGGCTCCGGAGAGGGGGATCATCGATCTTCGTCATCACCAACCCTTCTCCATCGACAATTCCATGACGCTCCCCACCGGGAGTGAGTAATTCCTCCGTAGGCTTGCTGGTCGGTGAGGAGTTGGATGAGATTCATCATGTAATCGAGTTAGTTTTGTTAGGGCTTGATCCCTAGTATCCACTATGTTCTGAGATTGATGTTGCTATGACTTTGTCATGCTTAATGCTTGTCACTTTGGGCCCGGGTGCCATGATTCCAGATATGAACCGTTTATGTTATCGCTATTATATCCATGTTCTAGATCCGATCTTGCAAGTTATAGTCACCTACTATGTGTTATGATCCAGCAACCCCGGAGTGACAATAGTCGGGACACTTCCCGGTGATGACCGTAGTTTGAGGAGTTCATGTATTCACCGTGTGTCAATGCTTTGTTCACGTTCTCTATTAAAAGGAGGCCTTAATATCCCCTAGTTTCCAATAGGACCCCGCTTTCATGGGAGGGTAGGACAAAAGATGTCATGCAAGTTCTTTCCATAAGCACGTATGACTATTTACGGAATACATGCTTACATTATATTTGTGAACTGGAGCTAGCATCGTATCGCCCTTGGTTATAACTGTCACATGATGAATATCATCCAACAAATCGCCGATCCAATGCCTACGATTTTCCTACATATTGATCTTGCTAAGTTACTACTGCTGCTATTACTGTTGCACTTGCTTCAAAATCACTGCTATCACTATTACCGTCACTACTGTTGTTGCTATTACTATCAAAACTATCATACTACTTTGCTACTGATCACTTTGCTACAGATAATTAATCTCCAAGTGTGGTTTAATTGACAACTCAGCTGCTAGTACTTACAAAATTCTTTGGCTCCCCTTGTGTCGAATCTATAAATTTGGGTTGAATACTCTACCCTCAAAAATTGTTGTGATCCCCTATACTTGTGGGTTATCAGTTATCTGCTCTAGTTGATGTAGATAGAAGAAAAGGCTACTGTCTTTAGGTTCTAATTGTTGACTTCTTGTTGTTTTAATTCTTTACCTTAAGCAATGGATGATCTAGATTGGTTAGGCAGTCGTTTCTTTTACAATGGCCATTTGACAAGTCAGAGAAGTGTTTGTCATATGTTGGTGGTTATATAGAGCTCACATTTATTCAGAGGGACAATGTTTCTCTAGTAACTTGCCAGGGAGCAGCTTGCGGACATAAAGATGGCTTACCATGGTCAAGACCTAAGTGAAAGTCATAGGCTGTACTGGTTGTTTCCTGGAAAAAGTGTTAGTGATGGGCTGAGAAGGTTGGACACTGATGCAATTGTGTATTTCCTAGATAAGTGCATTAAAGATGGTGGTGTTGTGGATATCCATGTGAATTATGAAGATAATGATGCTGAAGATGGACATGATAGTGGGTCTGATAGTGGAGAAGAGAAGTAAGAAAATAATGTTGTAAATGATGAAGATAAGTCACAAGAGAATAATGACAGTGATTGAGAAGATGAGCATGAAAATTGCTCTATTGAGGATGACTTGGAGCATAGTTCTGATGAAGATGGGGATGAGCCTGAGAAGAATGAGGATGCTGCACAAGATCATGTTCAACCTCAAACTGCAAACATTCCTTTAGTGGATGTTACACAAGATGAAATTAATGATGAATGTGAAGATCTAGATTGGTGCCCTAGAGATGAAGACAACTCAGAGGAAGATGATGAGGCAGAGCTCAGAAGTGCTCAGAAAGCTCAGAATGAACTTGCCATTAGATGAAGAGAAGGAAGTCAAAGACAGTACATCACAGATAATTCCTATTGATGAAATGGATGAGGGGAATGACACTCCATACATGGATTCTAGTGAGGAATACAGTTATGATGAGGATGCGCATGGAAATTCAGTTAGGAGGAAATCAACATTTCCCAGATTTGATATCAAGGATGCAATTCCTATCTTCATCTTAGGCATGGCATTTAGGGGAAGAAATCAGTTCAAGAGGGTTGTTGTGAAGTATGGTCTAGCTATGAAGAGGCATATTTCCTTTGTAAAAGATGAGGCTGGTAGGATTAGGGCAAAATGTTCTTGGCCTAAGTGTCCATGGTTGATATATATTGCAAAGAGGAGCTCAAATGAATGGCTTCAAGTCATAACACTTATAGACAACTACATATGCCCACAAAGGAGAGACAACAGATTGGTCACTGCCCCTAGAATTGCAGACAAGTATGAGAGAATCATGAAGGCAATCCAGGATGGAAAGTGAAATCTATTAAGGCCACTATCAGGTTGGAGATGTTTGCAGATGTGCATGTTTCCAAGATAAAGAAAGCAAAAGCAATAGTTAGAAAGAGAGTTACAGAAGCAATGCTTGAAGAATAAGATAGGGTGTTTGTTACCAACTAGAATATTGAAGAGCAATCCAGGTAGCACTATTGCAAGAGTGCTTAATCCAAAAGAAGCTGCCCCTGTTTTTCAGAGGTTATATGTGTGGTTTTAGGCCTGCGAGAGAGGTTCCATAGAAGGGTGCAGGAAAGATGTGGGATTGGATGGTTGCTTCTTTAAGGGGGCTCAAAGTGGAGAATTATTGTGTGCTCTTGGAAGAGATGCAAATGGGCAAATGTATCCCATTGCTTGAGCTGTTGTGGAGGTTGAAAATAAGGACTCCTGGTTCTGGTTTATGTCATCGTTAAATAAAGACTTGGATATTCCAAGTCAAGGTGAAGGATGGGTGTTCATATCAGATCAACAGTCTAATCAATGCTATCTCAAAGATTGTACTAAATGTTGAACATAGAAATTGTTCTAGGCACATTTATGCTAACTGGAAGAAAAAGCATAGGGATCAACCATACCAGAAGAGATTTTGGGCTTGTGCAAAATCCTCAAATAGAGTACAATTCAACTTAAACAGAGGAAAACTTGCTCAGCTCACACCAGATGGAGCAAGAGATATGATGTAGTCAGGGCTAGAGCATTGGTGTAGAGCATGGTTCAGAGAAGGATCATGCTGTGTTTCAGTAGACAACAATATGTGTGTAAGTTTTAACAATTGGACAGTGGAATACAGAGGACTTCCTATTATCAACATGTTTGAAGCAATTAGAGCAAAGATGAAAGTAAGGATTCAAGTTAACAGAGCCATGCCTGCCAAATGGAATGGAACAATTTGTCAAAAAATCCTCACAAAGGTGAACAAGTTGATACAACTTACTGAGAAGTGTGAGACAATATCGAATGGAAAAGATGGATATGAGGTGAAGTTAGGACAACATGCATTCAAAGTTGACATGCAAGCATGGACATGTTCTTGTAGATATTGGCAATTGTCAGGAACTCCATGTGTTCATGTTCTTGCAGCTTCACAGTGTGGTCCTGATGACATTGATGAAGGAAATATGCCCTAGAGGCAATAATAAAGTTATTATTTATTTCCTTATTTCATGATAAATGTTTATTATTCATGCTAGAATTGTATTAACCGGAAACATAATACATGTGTGAATACATAGACAATATAGTGTTTCTAGTATGCCTCTACTTGACTAGCTCGTTAATCAAAGATGGTTAAGGTTTCCTAACCATAGACATGAGTTGTCATTTGATAAACGGGCTCACATCATTACGAGAATGATGTGATTGACTTGAACCATTCCGTTAGCTTAGCACTTGATCATTTAGTATATTGCTATTGCTTTCTTCATGACTTATACATGTTCCTATGACTATGAGATTATACAACTCCCAAATACCGGAGGAACACTTTGTGTGCTACCAAACGTCACAACGTAACTGAGTGATTATAAAGGTGCTCTACAGGTGTCTCCAATGGTGTTTGTTGAGTTGGCATAGATCGAGATTAGGATTTGTCACTCCGATTGTCGGAGAGGTATCTCTGAGCCCTCTCGGTAATGCACATCACTATAAGCCTTGCAAGCAATGTGACTAATGAGTTAGTTGCAGGATGATGCATTACATAACGAGTAAAGAGACTTGCCGGTAATGAGATTGAACTAGGTATTGAGATACCGATGATCGTATCTCGGGCAAGTAACATACCGACGACAAAGGGAACAACGTATGTTGTTATGCTGTTTGACCGATAAAGATATTTGTAGAATATGTAGGAGCCAATATGAGCATCCAGGTTCCGTTATTGGTTATTGACCGGAAATGTGTCTCGGTCATGTCTACATAGTTCTCGAACCCATAGGGTCCGCACGCTTAACGTTCGGTGACGATCGGTATTATGAGTTTGTGTTTTGGTGTACCGAAGGTAGTTCAGAGTCCGGGATATGATCACGGACATGACGAGGAGTCTCGAAATGGTCGAGACATAAAGATCGATATATTGGATGACTATGTTTGGACTTCGGAAGTGTTCCGGGCAAGTTCGGGTATATACCGGAGTACTGGGAGGTTACCGGAACCCCCGGGGAGTGTAATGGGCCTATTGGGCCCTAGTGGAGAAGAGGAGGAGCGGCCAAGGCAGGGCCGCGTGCCCCCTTCCCCTCTAGTACGAATTGCACAAGGAGGGGGGGGGGGGGCGCCGCCCTCCTTACCTCCCCCCTCTCTCCTCCTCCCCCCTTCTCCTGCTCCTACTAGGAAAGGAGGAGTCCTACTCCCGGTGGGAGTAGGACTCCCCCCTTGGCGCGCCCTCCTCCTGGCCGACCGCCTCCCCCTAGCTCCTTTATATACAGGGCAGGGGGGCACCCCAAGACACACAAGTTGATCATTGATCTTTTAGCCGTGTGCGGTGCCCCCCCTTCAACATAATCCACCTCGATCATATCGTAGCGGTGCTTAGGAAAAGCCCTCCTTCGGTAGCTTCATCAACACCGTCATCACGCCGTCGTGCTAACAGAACTCTCCCTTGAAGCTCTACTGGATCGTGAGTTCGTGGGACGTCACCGAGCTGAACGTGTGCAGATCGCGGAGGCGCCGTACGTTCGGTACTAGGATAGGTTGATCGTGAAGATGTACGACTACATCAACCGTGTTGTCATAACGCTTATGCTTACGGTCTACGAGGGTACATGGACGACACTATCCCCTCTCGTTGCTATGCATCACCATGATCTTGCGTGTGTGTAGGAAGTTTTTTGAAATTATTACGTTCCCCAACAATTAAATCACTTATTAAGTAATTTGATTAATTGAACTTTAATTTATCATGAACTTAGTCATGATAGTATTTGCAAATTATGTTGTAGATCAATTGCTCGCGATGTAGCTTCCTGTTTACTTTTTCATTTGTTCCTTGAGAAAAATAAGTTGAAAGATGTTAGTAGCAATGATGCGGACTGGGTCTGTGATCTGAGGATTATCCTCATTGCTGCACAAAAGAATTATTTCCTTGATGCACCGCTAGGAGACAGACCGATTGCAGGAGCAGATGCATACGTTATGAATGTTTGGCAAGCTCGATATGATGACTACTTGATAGTTTAGTGCACCATGCTTTACGGCTTAGAATCGGGGTTTCAAAGATGTTTGGAACGCCACAAAGCATATGAGATGTTCCAAGAGCTGAAATTGGTATTTCAGACTCATGCCCGTGTCAAGAGGTATGAGACCTTGGACAATTACTTTGCCTACAAGATGAAGGAGAATAGCTCAACTAGTGAGCATGTTCTCAGAATGTCTGGGTACTACAATTGCTTGAATAAAGTGGGAGTTAATCTTCCAGATAAGATAGTGATTGACGAAATTCTCTATCCATTATCACCAATCTACTAGAACTTTGTGATGAACTATAATATGCAAGGGATGATGAAAATGATTCCCGAGCCCTTCACAATGTTGAAATTGGCGAAGGTAGAAATCAATAAAGAGCATCAAGTGTTGGTGATTAACAAGACCACTAGTTTCAAGAAAAGGGCAAGGGAAAGAAAGGGAACTTCAAGAAGAATGGCAAGCAAGTTGCCACTCCCGTGAGGAAGCCCAAAGCTGGACCTAATCCTGAAACTGAGTGCTTCTACTGCAAAGGGAATGGTCACTAGAAGCGGAACTACCCCGAATACTTGGCGGATAAGAAGGATGGCAAAGTGAACAAAGGTATATTTGATATACAAATTAATGATGTGTACTTTACTAGTGTTTGTAGCAACCCCTGGGCATTTGATATCGGTTCATTTGCTAAGATTAGTAACTCGAAACGAGAGTTGCAGAATGAACAGAGACTAGTTAAGGATGAAGTGACGATGTGTGTTGGAAGTGGTTCCAAGATTGATACGATCATCATCACACACTCCCTATACTTTCGGGATTAGTGTTGAACCTAAATAAATGTTATTTGGTGTTTGCGGTGAGCATGAGTATTATTTGATCATGTTTATTGCAATACGGTTATTCATTTAAGTCAGAGAATAATTGTTCTTTTGTTTACATGAATAAAACCTTCTGTGGTCATACACCCAATGTAAATGGTTTAATGAATCGCGATCGTAGTGATACACATATTCATAATATTGATGCCAAAAGATGCAAAGTTGATAATGATAATGCAACATACTTGTGGCACTGCCGTTTAGGTCATATTGGTGTAAAGCGCATGAAGAAACTCCATGCAAATGGACTTTTGGAACTTGATTATGAATCATTTGATACTTGTGAACCATGCCTCATGGGGAAGATGACTAAGACTCTATTCTCCGAAACAATGGAGCGAGCTACTGACTTATTGGAAATAATACATACTGATGTATCCGGTCCGATGAGTGTTGAGGCTCGTGGCGGGTATCATTATTTTCTAACATTCACAGACGATTTGAGCAGATATGGGTATATCTACTTGATGAAACACAAGTCTGAAACATTTGAAAAGTTCAAGGAATTTCAGAGTGAAGTGGAGAATCATCGTAACAAGAAAATAAAGTTTCTACGATCTGATTGCGGAGGTGAATATTTCAGTTACGAGTTTGGCCTTCATTTAAAACAATGCGGAATAGTTTCAGAACTCACGCCACCTGGAACACCACCCTTACTTTGTTAGATATGGTGCGATCTATGATGTCTCTTACCGATTTACCACTCTCGTTTTGCGGTTATGCATTAGAGACAACTGCATTCACGTTAAATAGGGCACCGTCTAAATCCGCTGAGACAACACAGTATGAACTATGGTTTGGCAAGAAACCTAAGTTGTTTTTTCTTAAAGTTTGGGGTTGCGACACTTATGTCAAAAGGCTTCAGCCTGATAAGCTCGAACCCAAATCGGAGAAGTGCGTCTTCATAGGATACCCAAAAGAAATTGTTGGGTAAACCTTCTATCAAAGATCCGAAGGCAAGATCCTTGTTGCTAAGAATGGATCATTTCTAGAGAAGGAGTTTCTCTCAAAAGAAGTGAGTGGGAGGAAAGTAGAACTTGATGAGGTAATTGTACCATCTCTCGAATTGGAAAGTAGCTCATCACAGAAAACCATTCCCGTGATGCCTACACCAACTAGAGAGGAAGCTAATGATATTGATCATGAAACTTCAGATCAAGTTACTACCGAACCCGGTAGGTCGACCATAGCATGTTTCACACCAGCGTGGTATGGTAATCCTGTTCTGGAAGTCATGTTACTAGACCACGATGAACATGAACTATGAGGAAGCTATGATGAGCCCAAATTCCGATAAATGGCTTGAGGCCATGAAATCTAAGATAGGATCCATATATAAGAACAAGGTATGGACTCTGGTGGACTTGCCCGATGATTGGCAAGCCATTGAGAATAAATGGACCTTTAAGAGGAAGACGGCCGATGATGGTAGTGTTACTATCTTCAAAGCTCGAATTGTCGCAAAAGGTTTTCGACAAGTTCAAGGTGTTGACTATGATGAGATTTTCTCACTCGTATCGATGCTTAAGTCTGTCCGAATCATGTTAGCAATTGCCGCATTTTATGAAATCTGGAAAATGGATATCAAAACTGCATTCCTTAATGGATTTATTAAAGAAGAGTTGTATATGATGCAACCAGAAGGTTTTGTCAATCCTGAAGGTGCTAACAAAATGTGCAAGCTCCAGCGATCCATCTATGGACTGGTGCAAGCATCTCGCAGTTGGAATATACACTTTGATGAATTGATCAAAGCATATAGTTTTATACAGACTTGCAGCGAAGCCTGTATTTACAAGAAAGTGAGTGGGAGCACTACAACCTTTCTGATAAGTATATGTGAATGACATATTGTTGATGGAAATGATGTAGAATTTTCTGGAAAAAGCATAAAGGAGCGTTTAAAAGGAGCTTTTCAAAGAAAGACCTCGGTGAAGCTGCTTGCATATTGTGCATCAAGATCTATAGAGATAGATCAAGATGCTTGATAAGACCTTCGTTGAGTACATACCTTGATCAGATTTTGAAGGAGTTCAAAATGGATCAGTCAAAGAAGGAGTTCTTGCCGGAGTTGAAAGGTATGAAGTTGAGTAAGACTCAAAACCCGACCACGACAGAAGATAGAGAGATAATGAAAGTCATTCCCTATGCCTCAGCCATAGGTTCTGTAAAGTATGCCATGCTGTATACCAGACCTATTGTGTACCTTGCCATGAGTTTGGCAAGGGGGTACAATAGTGATCCAGGAGTAGATCATTGGACAGCGGTCAAAATTATCCTTAAGTACCTAAAGAGGACTAAGGAAATGTTTCTCGGTTATCGAGATGACAAAGAGTTCGTCATAAAGCACTAGTAGAAAAAAGGCCTAATGTTCAGCCCTTTAGTCCCGGTTTGTAAATGAACTGGCACAAATGTGACCATTACTCCCGGTTCAAACGGCTATGCATTAGTGCTGGTTCATTTCTGACCCATAGTCCCGGTTTGTATCACAAACCGGGACTAAAAGGGTGGTGGCAGGCTGGCGTCAGGCCGGGGCCCCACGAGCCCCTTTAGTCCCGGTTTGTGACACAAACCAGGACTGAAGGGCCAACCTATAGTCCCGGTTTGTATCACAAACTGGGACTATAGGGCAATTTTCAAACTCTACTCCCCCTGGATCACCTTTTCTGTTTTGGAAAAAGTATGAAAAGAAAATGATAAAAACTTTAAAAATTAAAATCCTTCGAGATGTAGTTATGTTACCGCATCTAGTAGTTAGGGAAATTTAAAAACATAGATTTTGACATGTTTTGCAAAAAAAGTGTTAGGAAAAAGTAAAACGACCATATCTTTTGCACACGATGTCGAAAAAACACATAATATATCAAAAAAATTAGCAGAAAATGCATATCCGATTTTGACTTATATAGGCAGTTTTGCAAACTTTTAGAATCCTCAAATTCCTAAAGAAAAAAACATATACTCAATTTCAGTTTTTTTGAATTTTTGGTCGAACTACTTATTCAAGAAATATTAGTGTTAATAAATAATTATTTTAGTTTTTTTGAATTTTTGTCAAACTATGGTCAAATATGGTTAAACTATTGTCAAACTATGGTCAAACTACTTATTCAAGAAATATTAGTGTTACTTAATAATTTTTTTTCTTCAGAATAATAGTTTCAAACTCAAATGGTGAACGTGTGACTTCATGCTCAAGGTAAACTCCTGAGGGTTAATAGGATTCACAACTTACTATTGCCAGGTAAACAACAAGTACAGACTTGGAAACTAGGGGGAATAGAACTCGGAAGTTAAGAGTGCTCAGGCTGGAGTAGTGAGAGGATGGATGACCGGCCGGGAAGCTAGACGATTTGAAATGATGAGGGGTGATTAGAGCAATGATGAGGGGTGATTAGAGATTAAATCATCAAATAATTCAGAAAATTAAAATTAGAAAAAATACATTTTTTTCAAAATAAAATTAAAAAAACCTATAGTACTGGTTGATGATGTCACCAACCAGTACTAAAGGTCTCCCAGCCCGCGACGCGGGCTCGTGCCACCTGGTGGCCCTTTAGAAAATATGCCCTAGAGGCAATAATAAAGTTATGATTTATTTCCTTATTTCATGATAAATGTTTATTATTCCTGCTAGAATTGTATTAACCAGAAACTTAGTACATGTGTGAACACATAGACAAACAGAGTGTCACTAGTATGCCTCTACTTGACTAGCTCGTTGAATCAAAGATGGTTAAGTTTCCTAACCATAGACATGAGTTGTCATTTGATTAACGGGATCACATCATTAGAGAATAATGTTATTGACTTGACCCATCCCGTTAGCTTAGCACTTGATCGTTTAGTATGTTGTAATTGCTTTCTTCATGACTTATACATGTGCTACCAAACGTCACAACGTAACTGGGTGATTATAAAGGTGCTCTACAGGTGTCTCCGATGGTGTTTGTTGAGTGGCATATATCGAGATTAGGATTTGTCACTCCAATTGTCGGAGAGGTGTCTCTGGGCCCTCTCGGTAATGCACATCACTATAAGCGTTGCAAGCCATGTGACTAATGAGTTAGTTGCGGGGTGATGCATTACGGAACAAGTAAAGAGACTTTCCAATAACGAGATTGAACTAGGTATTGAGATACCACGGATCGAATCTCGGGAAAGTAACATACCGATGACAAAGGGAACAACGTATGTTGTTATGCAGTTTGACCGATAAAGATCTTCATAGAATATGTAGGAGCCAATATGAGCATCCAGGTTCCTCTATTGGTTATTGACCGGAGATGAGTCTCGGTCATGTCTACATAGTTCTCGAACCCGTAGGGTCCGCACGCTTAACGTTCTGTGACGATTTGTTTTATGAGTTATGTGATTTGATAACCGAAGTTTGTTCAGAGTCCCGAATGAGATCGGGGACATGACGAGGAGTCTCGAAATGGCCAAGATGTAAAGATCGATATATTGGAAGGCTATATACGGACATCAGAAAGGTTCCGAGTGATTCGGGTATTTTTTGGAGTACCGAAGAGTTACGAAATTCGTATTGGGCCTTAATGGGCCATACGGGAAATGAGAGAAAGGCCTAAAGGCTGGCCGCGCCCCTTCCCCATGGACTGATCCGAATTGGACTAGGGAAAGGGGGTGCCCCCTTCCTTCCTTCTCCTTCTTATTTCCCTTTTTCCTACTCCATGTGGGAGGTGGAATCCTACTAGGACTAGGGAGTCCTAGTAGGACTCCACACTTTGGGGCACCCTATGAGGGCCGGCCTCCTCCTCCCTCCCTCCTTTATACACGTGGCCAGGGGGCACCCCAGACATACAAGTTGATCATTGATCTTTTAGCCGTGTGCGGTGACCTCCTCCACCATAATCCACATCGGTCATATCGATGTGGTGCTTAGGCGAAGCCCTGCATCGGTAGCTTCATCAACACCGTCATCACGCCGTCGTGCTGACGGAAATCTCTCCCGAAGCTCTACTGGATCGTGAGTTCGTGGGACGTCACCGAGCTGAACGTGTGCACATCGTGGAGGTGCCGTACGTTCGGTACTAGGATCGGTCGATCGTGGAGATGTACGACTACATCAACCGCGTTGTCATAATGATTCCGCTTACGGTCTACGAGGGTACATGGACGACACTCTCCCCTCTCGTTGCTATGCATCACCATGATCTTGCGTGTGCGTAGGATTTTTTTTGAAATTACTACGTTCCCCAAGAGTGGCATCTGAGCCAGGTTTATGCGTAGATGTTATATGCATGAGTATAACACAAGTGAGTTGTGGGCAATACAAGTCATACAGCTTACCATCGTGTCATACTTTGATTCAGCGGTATTGTCGGATGAAGTGGCCCGGACCGACATTACGCGTACTCTTACGCGAGACTGGTTCTACCGACGTGCTTCGCACACAGGTGGCTAGTGGGTGTCAGTTTCTCCAACTTTAGTTGAATCGAGTGTGGCTACACCCGGTCCTTGTGAAGGTTAAAACATCACATACTTGACGAAATATCGTTGTGGTTTTGATGCGTAGGTAAGAACGGTTCTTGCTCAGCTCGCAGCATCCACATAAAACTTGCAACAACAAAGTAGAGGACATCTAACTTGTTTTTGCAGGGCATGATGTGATGTGATATGGTCAAGACATGATGCTAAATTTTATTGTATGAGATGATCATGTTTTGTAACAAAGTTATCGGCAACTGGCAGGAGCCATATGGTTGTCGCTTTATTGTATGAAATGTAATCGCCATGTAATTGTTTTAATTTATCACTAAGCGGTAGCGATAGTCATAGAAGCAATAGTTGGTGAGACGACAATGATGCTACGATGGAGATCAAGGTGTCGTGCCGGTGACGATGGTGATCATGACGATGCTTTGGAGATGGAGATCAAAGGCACAAGATGATGATGGCCATATCATATCACTTATATTGATTGCATGTGATGTTTATCTTTTATGCATCTTATTTTGCTTAGATTGACGGTAGCATTATAAGATGATCTCTCACTAAATTTCAAGGTATAAGTGTTCTCTCTGAGTATGCACCGTTGCTATAGTTCTTCGTGCCGAGACACCACATGATGATCGGGTGTGATAGGCTCTATGCTCACATACAACGGGTGCAAGCCAGTTTTGCACATGCAGAATATTCGGGTTAAACTTGATGAGCCTAGCATATACAGATATGGCCTTGGAACACTGAGACCGAAAGGTCGAGCGTGAATCATATAGTAGATATGATCAATATAGTGATGTTCACCATTGAAAACTACTCCATCTCACATGATGACCGGACATGGTTTAGTTGATTTGGATCACGTGATCATTTAGATGACTAGAGGGATGTCTATCTAAGTGGGAGTTCTTAAGTAATATGATTAAATTGAACTATAATTTATCATGAACTTAGTCATGATAGTATTTTGCAAATTATGTTGTAGATCAATAGCTCGCGTTATAGCTTCCCTATGTTTTTATATGTTCCTAGAGATAACTAAGTTTAAAGATGTTAGTAGCAAAGAGGTGGACTAGTTCTGTCATCTGAGGTCTATCCTCATTGATGCATAGAAGAATTATGTCCTTGATGCACCGCTAGGTGACAGACCTATTGCAGGAGCAGACGCAGACGTTATGAACGTTTGGCTAGCTCAATATGATGACTACTTGGTAGTTTTGTGCACCATGCTTTACGGCTTAGAACCGGGACTTCAAAAACGTTTTTGAAACATCACGGAACATATGAGATGTTCCAAGAGATGAAATTGGTATTTCAGACTCATGCCTGTGTCAAGAGGTATGAGACCTATGACAAGTACTTTGCCTAAAAGATGGAGGAGAATTGCTCAACTAGTGAGCATGTGCTCAGAATGTTTGAGTACTACAATCACTTGAATCAAGTGGGAGTTAATCTTCCAGATAAGATAGTGATTGACATAGTTCTCTAGTCACCATCACCAAGTTACTAGAACTTCGTGATGAACTATAGTATGCAAGGGATGACGAAAATGATTCCCGAGCTCTTCGTGATGTTGAAATCGACGAAGGTAGAAATTAAGAAAGAACATCAAAGTGTTGATGATCGACAAGACCACTAGTTTCAAGAAAAGGGCAAAGGGAAAGAAAGGGAAGTTCAAGTAGAATGACAAGCAAGTTGTCACTCCCATGAAGAAGCCCAAAGCTGGACCAATGCCTGAAACCGAGTGCTTCTACTGCAATGGAAATGGTCCCTGGAAGAGGAAATACCCTGAATATTTGGTGGATAAGAAGGATGGCAAAGTGAACAAGGGTATATTTGATATACAGGTTATTGATGTGTACCTTACTAGTGTTTATAGTAGCCCCCCTGAGTATTTGATACTTGTTCGGTTGCTAAGATTAGTAACTCGAAACAGGAGTTACAGAATAAATAGAGGCTAGTTGAGGATGAAGTGACGATGTGTGTTGGAAGTGGTTCCAAGATTGATATGATCATCATCGTACACTCCCTATACTTTCAAGATTAGTGTAGAACCTAAATAAATCTTATTTGGTGTTTGCATTGAGCATAAATATGATTAGATCATGTTTATTGTGATATGATTATTCATCTAAAACAAAGAATAAATTGTTATTCTGTTTACATGAATAAAACCTTCTATGGTCATACACCTAATGTGGATGGTTTATTGAATCTTGATTGTAGTAATACACATATTCATAATATTGATTCCAAAAGATGCAAAGTTGATAATGATAGTGCTACATATCTGCGGCTGCTGTTTGGGTCATATTGGTCTAAAGCGCATGAAGAAAGTCCATACATATGGACTTTTGGAATCACTTGATTATGAATCATTTGATGCTTGCGAACCATGCCTTATGGGCAAGATGACTGAAACTCCGTTCTTCGGAACAATGGAATGAGCTAGTGACTTATTGAAAATAATACATACCAATGTATGCGGTCCAATGGGTGTTGATGCTCGTGGCGGGTATCGTTATTTTCTGACCTTCACAAGATGATTTGAGCAGATATGAGTATATCTACTTAATGAAGCACAAGTCTGAAACATTTGAAAAGTTCAAAAGATTTCAGAGTGAAGTAGAGAATCATGATAACAAGAAAATAAAGTTTCTATTATCTGATCGTGGAGGAAAATATTTGAGTTACAAGTTTGGCCTTAATTTAAAACAATGTGGAATATTTTTACAGCTCACGCCACTTGGAACACCACAACGTAATGGTGTGTCCGAACGTCATAGCGGCACTTCATTGGATATGGTGTGATCTATGATGTCTCTTACTAGGTACCACTATCGTTTTTGGGGGTATGCATTAGAGACAGCTGCATTCACTTTAAATAGGGCACCATCGAAATCCGTTGAGACGATGCCTTATGAACTATGGTTTAGCAAGAAACCAAAGTTGTCATTTCTTAGAATTTGGGGCTGTGATGCTTATATGAAAAAGCTTCAACCTGATAAGCTCGAACCCAAATCGGAGAAGGGCGTCTTCATAGAATACCCAAAGAAAACTATTGGGTAAACCTTCTACCACAGATTCGAAGGCAAACTCTTTGTTGCTAAAATGGATCCTTTCTAGAGAAGGAGTTTCTATTAAAAGAAGTGAGTGGGAGGAAAGTAGAACTTGATGAGGTAACTGTACCTTCTCCCTTATTGGAAAGTAGTTCATCATAGAAATCAGTTCCAGTGAACCCTACACCAATTAGTGAGGAAGTTAATGATGATGAGCATGGAACTTCAGATCAAATTGCTACCAAACCTCGTAGGTCTTCCAGAGTAAGATCCGCACCAGAGTGATACGATTATCATGTTCTGGAAGTCATGTTACTAGACCATGGTGAACCTACGAACTATGAGGAAGCGATGATCAGCCCAGATTCCGCAAAATGGCCTGAGGCCATGAAATCTGAGATGGGATCCATGTATGAGAACAAAGTCTGGACTTTGGTGGACTTGACCGATGATCGGCAAGCCATATTAAATAAATGGATCTTCAAGAGGAAGAAAGACACTGATAGTAGTGTTACTATCTACAAAGCTCGACTTGTCCCACAAGGGTTTTTGACAAGTTCAAGGTCTTGACTGCAATGAGATTTTCTCAACTGCAGCGATGCTTAAATCCGCCCGAATCATGTTAGCAGTTGCCATATTTTATGAAATCTGGCAAATGGATGTCAAAACTGCATTCCTTAAATGGATATTTCTTAAAGAAAAGTTGTATATGATGCAACCAGAAGGTTTTGTCAATCCTAAAGGTACTAACAAGGTGTGCAAGCTCCAGCTCGGAGTTGGAATATACGCTTTGATGAGTTGATCAATGCATGTAGTTTTATAGAGACTTGCGGTGAAGCCTGTATTTATAGGAAAGTGAGTGGGAGCACTAGAACATTTCTGATAAGTATATGTGAATGACATATTGTTGATCATAAATAATGTAGAATTTTTTGGAAAGCATAAAGGAGTGTTTGAAAGGAGTTTTCAAAGAAAGACCTCGGTGAAGCTGCTTACACATTGAGCATCAAGATCTGTAGAGATGGATCAAGACGCTTGATAAGATTTTTCAATGAGTACATACCTTGATAAGATTTTGAAATACTTCAAAATGGAATAGTCAAAGAAGGACTTCTTGCCTGTGTTGCAAGGTGTGACGTTGAGTAAGACACAAAACCCGACCATGGCAGAGAATAGAAAGAGAATGAAAAGTCATTCCCTATGCCTCGGTCATAGGTTCTATAAAGTATGATATGCAGTGTACCAGATCTATTGTGTACCTCACCAAGAGTTTGGCAACAAGGTACAATAGTGATCTAGGAGTAGATCACTGGACATCGGTCAAAATTATCCTTAGTGGAATAAGGAAATATTTCTCGGTTATGGAGGTGACAAAGAGTTCATCATAAAGAGTTACGTCGATGCAAGCTTTGACACCGATCTGGATGACTCTAAGTCTCGATCTAGATACATATTGAAAGTGGGAGATATTAGCTAGAGTAGCTCCATGTAAAGCATTGTAGGCATAGAAATTTGCAAAATACAAATACGGATCTGAATGTGGCAGACCCATTGACTAAACTACTCTCACAAGAAAAACATGATCACACCTTAGTACTCTTTAGGTGTTAATCACATCACGATGTGAACTAGATTACTGACTCTAGTAAACACTTTGAGTGTTGGTCACATGGGGATGTGAACTATGGGTGTTAATCACATGGTGATGTGAACTATTGGTGTTAAATCACATAGCGATATCAACTAGATTATTGACTCTAGTACAAGTGGGAGACTGAAGGAAATATGACCTAGAGGCAATAATAAAGTTATTTTTTATTTCCTTATTTCATCATAAATGTTTATTATTCATGCTAGAATTGTATTAATTGGAAACTTAGTACATGTGTGAATACATAGACAAATAGAGTGTCACTAGTATGCCTCTACTTGACTAGCTCGTTGAATCAAAGATGGTTAAGTTTCCTAGCCATAGACATGAGTTGTCATTTGATTAAGGGATCACATCATTAGAGAATGATGTGATTGACTTGACCCATTTTGTTAGCTTAGCACTTGATAGTTTACTATGTTGCTATTGCTTTCTTCATGACTTATACATGTTCCTATGACTATGAGATTATGCAAGTCCCGAATAACAGAGGAACACTTTGTGTGCTACCAAATGTCACAACGTAATTGGGTGATTATAAAGGTGCTCTACAGGTGTCTTCGATGGTGTTTGTTGAGTTGGCATATATCGAGATTATGATTTGCCACTCCGATTGTCGGAGAGGTATATCTGGGCCCTCTCGGTAATGCACATCACTATAAGCCTTGCAAGCAATGTGATTAATGAGTTAGTTGCAGGATGATGCATTACAGAACGAGTAAAGAGACTTGCCGATAACGAGAATGAACTAGATATTGAGATACCGACGATTGAATCTCGGGCAAGTAACATACCGATGACAAAGGGAACAACGTATGTTGTTATGCGGTTTGACCGATAAAGATCTTCGTAGAATATGTAGGAGTCAATATGAGCATCCAGGTTCCTCTATTGGTTATTGACCGGATATGAGTCTCGGTCATGTCTACATAGTTCTCGAACCCGTAGGGTCCGCACGCTTAACGATTTGTGACGATTTGTATTATGAGTTATGTGATTTGATGGCCGAAGTTTGTTCGGAGTCCTAGATGAGATCGGGGACATGACGAGGAGTCTCGAAATGGCCGAGACGTAAAGATCGCTATATTGAAAGGCTATATTGGGACATCGGAAAGGTTTCGAGTGATTCAGGTATTTTTCGGAGTACCGGAGAGTTACGGGAATTCATATTGGGCCTTAATGGGCCACAAGGGAAATGAGAGAAAGGCCTAAATGGTGGCCGCGCCCCTTCCCCATGGACTGGTCCGAATTGGACTAGGGAAAGGGGGCGCCCCCTTCCTTCCTTCTCCTTCTCCTTTCCCTTTTTCCTACTCCATGTGGGATGTGGAATCCTACTAGGACTAGCGAGTCCTAGTAGGACTCCACACTTTGGGCGCACCCTATGAGGGCCGGCCTCGTCCTCCCTCCCTTCTTTATATACGTGGCCAGGGGGCACCCCAAACACACAAGTTGATCATTGATCTTTTAGCCGTGTGCGGTGCCCCCTCCACCATAATCCACCACGGTCATATCATTGCGGTGCTTAGGTGAAGCCCTGCGCCGGTAGCTTCATCAACACCGTCATCACGCCATCGTGCTGACGAACTCTCCCTTGAAGCTCTACTGGATCTTGAGTTTGTGGGACATCACCGAGCTGAACGTGTCCTGATCGCGGAGGTGTCGTACGTTCGGCACTAGGATCAGTCAATCGTGAAGACGTATGACTACATCAGCCGTGTTGTCATGACGCTTCCGCTTACGATCTACGAGGGTACGTGGACGACACTCTCCCCTCTCGCTGCTATGCATCACCATGATCTTGCGTGTGCGTAGGATTTTTTTTGAAATTACTACGTTCCCCAAGACCCCCTACCCGAGATTTGCCGGTTTTGACACCGGCATTGGTGCTTTCATTGAGAGTTCCTCGGTGCGGTCAACAGAAGGATTGATGGCTCGCCTTGTCATCAAGGATAACATCACTTCCAGAGAAGCCCTAGCTTTAGGGCAAACACTCTGTCTCGGTAGCTTCATCATGGGCGCTCACCTAGCCGTTAAGCCAGAAGTAGCCCAACTCATCGCTAAAAATCACCTCTGTGTCGGCCCTGAATACTCTGTCAATATGGATCTGGCAGATGTATCGGCCTTAAACGAACTGCTAGATCGCATCGCCGCCCTAGGGTCGCAACCGACTATGATCAGATTGGGATTAAACCCGATTAGAGAGAAATCAGATCTCCGCCAATCACCCATCATGTGGCAATCGTGGAACAATGACTCTTCTCCTACCTTGACAACAAAGTATGTTCAGGTTTCTGAGCTCGGAGAACCAGACTCCCATCTTCCGGAAGACACTTGTCCTCCGAACATGGAATCGGGTGTTGAGCCTAAAAACGCACCCGATGCTCTAGAGCCCAGGCCCGTAACCTTGGAGATTCTTTAGAAACCGGACTTCTCAGTGGGCCAGGGTTCGGATTTGAGCCCGCCCACCCACCACAAGAAATATTCCCCAAGCAATTCCGGTCCTCCGGAAATATGCGACTTAATGTTTGTGCGGCAACAGCCTCAGGAAACAGTCCACCACTTTTGGGCTAGATTCCTACTTGTTAAAAACAAGATCAAGGATTGTTGTGACGACGACGCAATCTCGGTATTTTGTAACAATTGCATGGATGAGGGAATCCTTAATGCCCTCAACCGCAGTCGCGTACTGCACTTTTCCGGTTTGGCACACAAAGTACAGAAGTACTGCACAATGGAAAGCGCCTCGAAAGCCCAGACAGCCCGCTGGGAACAGCTGGCCTTTAGGCCATTCCCTGGACAGGCAAAGAGGATGCACCACCGCGGAGCACCTAATTATCATCCCATGGACAAGAAAATTAAACCCGTTACGGGGCATAGAACTGTCCTCGAGGAATGGCCCGACAAGCCCTATAAAATTCACATGATGCCAAACAACGAACCAACACATAGTCTTCGAGCATGTTGGATACTCCCACAGGTGGCCAAGAGCGGTGAGGGTATCCTCACTAACCACACTCCAGAGAGTTACTCTTCGAAGGACAATGATCCCAAAGTATTCATGGTCTTCGAGACCTTTTCTTCAAATAATCGGCGCAAAAGGGCGCTCCGCGAGCTCGCCGAAGTCTTCCATGTGGCAGTAGTAAATCCTTGGCACGACACGGCGATCACTTTCAACATCGATGATGAACCAAGAGCCCGCTCAGTCCGGGCACCAGCCGCTTTGGTCCTAATCCCAATCGTAGATGGTTTTTGGCTCACTAAAGTGCTCATGGACGATGGTAGCGGATTGAACCTCATCTATGAGGACACGCTCAATAAAATGCAAATGGATAAGAGTCGCATTGAGCAAAGTAACACAACCTTTCGCGGTATTATCCCCAGCCGGGAGGCCAGATGCTCGGGAAAAATCAAAATCGATGTGGTATTCGGCACGCTGGAGAACTATAGGTCCGAAGAGTTACTCTTCCATGTGGCACCATTCAACAGCGGGTATCATGCTTTGTTGGGGTGAGACGCATTCATGCGCTTCCAAGATGTACCCCAATACGGGTGTATGAAGCTCAAAATGCCCGGGCACAATGGAATTATCACTATCACCAGTGATTCAGACATAGCACTCCGCGCCGAAAACAAAACCTCCTCTCTGGCCCTTGAGGCATTATCCGAGGCCCTCGCCGCCGATGAATTGACCACTCTACGTTCTACAGTAGATAGGTGATACGTCTCCAATGTATCTATAATTTATGAAGTATTCATGCTATTATATTATCTGGTTTGGATGTTTAATGGGCTTTATTATACACTTTCATATTATTTTTGGGACTAACCTATTAATCGGAGGCCCAGTCCAAGTTGTTGTTTTTTTGCCTATTTCAGTGTTTCACAGAAAAGGAATATCAAACGGAGTCCAAATGGAATGAAACCTTTGGGAGAGTTATTTTTGGAACGAACGCAATTGAGGACACTTGGAGTAGATGTCAGGGAAGCAATGAGTTGGCCACGAGGGTCCAGGGCGCGCCCTACCCCCCTGAGCATGCCCCCACCCTCGTGGGCCCCTCGTGGCTCCCCTGACCGACTTACTTCGCCTATATATATCTATATACCCTGAAAACATCGAGGAGCACATAGATCAGGAGTTCCGCCGCCACAAGCCTCTGTAGCCACCAAAAACCTCTCGGGAGCCTGTTCTGGCACCCTGCCGGAGGGGGATCCCACACCATTGGCCATCTTCATCATCCCGCCTCTCTCCATGACGAGGAGGGAGTAGTTCACCCTCGTGGTTGAGGGTATGTACCAGTAGCTATGTGTTTGATCTATATATATATATCTCTTTCTCTCGTGTTCTTAATTTGGCACGATCTTGATGTATCGTGAGCTTTTCTATTATAGGTGGATCTTATGATGTTTCTCCCCCTCTACACTCTTGTAATGGATTGAGTTTTCCCTTTGAAGTTTTCTTATAGGATTGAGTCTTTAAGGATTTGAGAACACTTGATGTATGTCTTGCATGTGCTTATCTGTGGTGACAATGGGATATTCACGTGATCTACTTGATGTATGTTTTGGTGATCAACTTGCGGGTATCGTGACCTCGTGAACTTATGCATAGGGGTTGGCGCATGTTTCCGTCTTGACTCTCCGGTAGAAACTTTGGGGCACTCTTTGAAGTACTTTGTGTTGGTTGAATAGATGAATCTGAGATTGTGTGATGCATATCGTATAATCATGCCCACGAATACTTGAGGTGACATTGGAGTATCTAGGTGACAATAGGGTTTTGGTTGATTTGTGTCTTAAGGTGTTATTCTAGTACGAACTCTATGCTAGATCGAACGGAAAGAATAGCTTCGTGTTATTTTACTATAGACTCTTGAATAGACCGATCAGAAAGGATAACTTTGAGGTGGTTTCGTACCCTACAATAATCTGTTTGTTTGTTCTCCGCTATTAGTGACTTTGGAGTGACTCTTTGTTGCATGTTGAAGGATTTTTATATGATCTAATTATGTTATTATTGTGGAGAGAACTTGCACTAGTGAAAGTATGAAGCCTAGGCCTTGTTTCCTAGCATTGCAATACCGTTTACGCTCACTTTTATTATTAGTTACCTTGCTGTTTTTCTATTTTCAGATTACAAAAACCTATATCTACCATCCATATTGCACTTGTATCACCATCTCTTCGCCGAACTAGTGCACCTATACAATTTGCCATTGTATTGGGAGTGTTGGGGACACAAGAGGCTCTTTGTTATTTGGTTGCAGTGTTGTTTGAGAGAGACCATCTTCATCCTACGCCTCCCACGGATTGATAAACCTTAGGTCATCCACTTGAGTGAAATTTGCTACTATCATACAAACCTCTGCACTTGGAGGCGCAACAACGTCTACAAGAATAAGATTGTGTAGTAGACATCAATAGGGACGATGTAATCCTCGATAAGAGACCCAAATCTACTTCCTTCAAGCCAGCAGACAAAATAGTCAAATTTCAAACCACCCGATGGACCCCAAGAAATCAGCTTCCATTGGGGCACAACTGGATCCGACGATGGATGCCACATTACACGCATTCCTGTGCGAGAAGTGGGACATTTTTGCCTGGTACCCTTCGGATATGCCAGGTATCCCATAGAGACTAGCCGAGCATAGTCTGAATATACTAAAAAGATACAAACCAGTCAAGCAAACTCTGCGTCGATTCTTTGAACCCAAACGACAGGCTATGGGGGAGGAGCTAGCCAAGCTACTCGAAGCCGGGTTTATAAGAGAGATCAAACATCCGGACTGGTTAGCAAACATGGTCATGGTACCTAAGAAGGATAAATCCTGGCGCCTGTGTGTCAATTTCGAAGACCTTAATAAGGCTTGCCCTAAGGACCCCTTCCCACTACCTCGAATCGACCAGATTATTAACACAACCACAAGACACGATTCCTTGTGCTTCCTTGACGCATATTCCGGATACCATCAAATTAAGATGAAGTAATCCTACCAAGCTGCCACGGCGTTCATAACTCGGTATGGGCCATTCTGCTTCAACACTATGCCCTTCGGGCTCAAGAACGTTGGTGCAACCTACCAACGCATGATTCAAACATGCCTGGAAAAGCAGATCGGCAAAACTGTGGAGGCATATGTAGATAACGTAGTCATCAAAACCAAACATGTCGATTCATTGGTAGATGACTTGCGCCTTTCATTCGAAAACCTCCTAGCATATGACATACGGTACAATCCGGAAAAATGTGTTTTCGGCGTTCTAGCCAAAAAGCTGCTTGGGTTCGTTGTCTCCAATAGAGGAATTGAAGCAAACCCTGCTAATATCCGAGCCCTGTCATAGTTGGCAACACCAACAGACCTCAAGCAGGTCCAAAAATTAGCCAGTTGCATGGCAGCTTTAAGCCGTTTCATCTCATACTAGGGGAAATGGCGTTGTCACTATATCGCTTGCTCCGCCGCACTGACCATTTCATGTGGACGGATGCCGCCACAGCCGGATTGGAAGAATTAAAAGCTCTGTTAGCAAACAACCCAATCCTAGCCGCACCAAACGTCGGCAAACCGATGCTGCTCTACATATCTGCAACTCACCAAGTGGTGAGTGATGTGCTCGTCGTTGAACAAGATGAGGAGGGACATAAATTCCCACTTCAAAAACCAGTGTATTATGTATCGACGGTCCTAACACCATGCAAATCCCGATACCCGCATTATCAAAAGATAGCATATGCGGTCTTTATGGCATCTCACAAGCTACGACACTACTTTTAGGAGTGCTCGATCACGCTGGCTTCTGAAGTACCACTTAATGATATTATAAACAATCGGGACGCCACCGGCCGGATTGCCAAATGGGCCATTGATCTCTTGCCACTTGAAATAACTTAGAAGCCACGCCGAGCTATCAAATCTCAGGTGTTGGCTGACTTCGTCGCCGAATGGACAGAGGCCGAACTCCATAAACAATATGACACATATTCCAACTGGGTGATGCACTTCACGGCTCCAAAATGTTAGCCAGATTGGGGGTTGGTGTTGTCTTGCACTACAAAAAAATACACTTCCGTGATGATACATGTTTGTCACAGTAGGTCACGTTTTCTGTCATGCATGTACATCCATTACGATTTTATGACAGAATCAAGATAGTCATACCTGTGCTGTCGTAGAAGTGTTCCATGACATTACCAATATTATCATCATGGAAGTGTCCACTTCCATGACGATAAATCACGTGTCACAGAAGTGCTTTCGTCAAGGGTGACCGACACGTGGCATCCACCATACCGGAACACCATTAAGCTATCGGGTCGGGTTTTGGATCCGATAACCCATTAACAGCACGGACCAATGGGGATTTTCCACGCGTAAAATCATCATTGGCTGGAGGAAACACGTGTCGGCTCATCGTTGGGATAGATGTCATCCACTCATTGGACAGAAGGTGCCTATGATATGTCGACACATAGCACGGCCCAATAGAGGCCCATTCCTGTGAAAAGGCCGGCCCGTTTTACTTGGTCAAAAGGTGGCTTGCCGGCCCATGGAAAGCCTGTTAACAACATGTTCGCATATAGCCCATTTACAACCCGCTAACCCAAGGCCCGTTACGCCCTATCCGAATTAGGCCCAGTAGCGTCATCTGGGCCATGCAATATGATTCCAGCCCGTTTTCACTTCTGGCCCATGTATGGCCCATGGCGTCTTTCGGCCCATATGAGGCCCTCTGTAACTCTTGGCCCATTAACGACCCATGGTGAAACTGACCCGCAATGAACAGTGTATCACTTTATACCAATTAACGGCCCATGGTGAAACTGGCCCGTAATGAACAGTGTATCACTTTATACCCACTAATGGCCCGTTATTCCATTGGGCCGTTTCCAGCCCATGTTATCTTTCGGCCTTCCCAGAGCCCATTTGTTCTTGGGCCGTTTACTTACGGCCCGTTACTGTCATTTTCTGCTTGTGGGCTAAATTCATCCCGAGGTTACAGTCGGCCCGTTTGTGGCCCGTTAATAGGTTGGGCCGTTTTTATAGCGTCATCAAATACGGCCGATTAACGACGACCCATTATGATCATCCCATGAATAGATGATTCCAACTCTAGCCCATTTACGACCATAATGCGGTCTGTTATTGGCCCATGTTTGGCCAACTGATGATACGGCCCGTACAAGGCCCATTGATGATACGACCCATAGAAGGCCCATTGTGTCTACGACCCATATAAGGCCCATTGTTTCTACGACATGTAGAAGGCCCATTGTTTCTACAGCTCGTAGGAGGGAAATGGTAACTACAGTAAATATGTAGCACATGGTTATTGTGGCTTAGTTTTAAAAATAGGTTATTGCGGCCACTAGCAAACCGCGGAAAAAGAACTGCACTGACTACAAGCAATCAAATAAACAAGACAATAAGGAAATAAATAAGCAAGCAACTTATGCTAGGCTATCACGGCTATTACACATATTACATCCACTGGGCATCAAAGTTCGCCACCAGTGCAAATATAGGGAACACAGCAACATATAAACGTCGTAGCAAAACAAGTCCAGAACTAAAACCACTTCAGAAGAGCTCAAGAAACAATATCTTGGGTACCCATAATGTTGGCAAGATGCTTAGTGTTGGGGATGTAACTACTTGTGTAAGCCGCCCAGGAGGGGCCGGGTTACGCAAAGAAGACTTACAAGAGAGAAGCCCAGGACCAAAGGTGAAGATGGTGGTTCATAGAGGGCTTAAGGCCCGCAGGCAACTTAAGGCCCGTTGTAATAAACCGCCATAGTAATATGACTTGTATCATAAGGTAGACTTAACTAGCACTAGTAGAAAACGGAGCTTTAGCGCCGGTTCGTAAGGGCCTTTAGTGCCGGTTCCATAACCGGCACTAAAGTGTGGGCACTAAAGCCCCCCCCCTTTAGTACCGGTTCGGCACGAACCGGCGCTAAAGTGCCACCACGTGGCGTGAGCTCGCGCCCTGGTATGGGGGACCTTTAGTACCGGTTGGTGTTGGTTTTTTTTTGAATTATGTTTTTGAAAATTTTGGAAAATCTTTTTGATTTTTTTTCAATTTTTTTTCTGAATTATTTGATGATTTATTCTCTAATCACCTCTCTTAACTGCTCAAGTGTGGATCACTCATTCCAAATCATCTAACTTCCCGACCGGTCACCCATACCTCTCACTACTCTAGCCCGAGCACGCTTAACTTTCGGGTTCTATTCTCCTTCGTTTCCGAGTCTGCACTTGTTGTTTTCCTGACAATAGTAGGATGTCAATCCTATTAACCCTCAGGAGTTTAGCTTGAGCATGAAGTCACACATTTCACTGTTTGAGTTTGAAACTATTATTCTAAAAAACAGTAATTATTTAGTAACGCTAATATTTCTTGAATAAGTTTGACCATAGTTTGACCATAGTTTGACCAGATTTGACAAAAATTCAAAAAATTGAAATAATTATTTAGTAACACTAATATTCTTGAATAATTATGTAGTAACATTAATACTTCTTGAATAAGTAGTTTGACCAGATTTAACCAAATTTTTTTAAAAAAACTGAAATTTGACCATATCTTTTTTTCCTTTTGGAATTTGAGGATTCTAAAAAATTCCAAACAGGCCATAGGCCGTCTCCATCGGATGCGGATTTTCGTGCTGAATTTTTGGATATATTGTACGTTTTTTCCGACATCGTATGCAAAAGTTATAGCCGTTTTACATTTTCCCTACACTTTTTTGCAAAACATGTCCAAATTGTAGTTTTCAAATTTTCCTAACTAGTAGATGTAGTAATATAACTACCTCTCGAAGGATTTTATTTTTTGAAGTTTTTATCATTTTCTTTTGATTTTTTCAGAACTGAAATGGCGACAC